>NW_021703772.1:90538899-90976455 GCF_005190385.1 Monodon monoceros
TATATATATATATATATATATATATATATATATATATATATATATAACTGAATCACTTTGCTGTATACCTGAAACTAACACAGTATTACAAATCAACTATAATTTAATTTTTTAAAAAATGAAAATAGGGCTTCCCTGGTGGCACAGTGGTTGAGGGTCCACCTGCCGATGCAGGGGACACGGGTTCGTGCCCCGGTCCGGGAAGATCCCACATGCCGAGGAGCGGCTGGGCCCGTGAGCCATGGCTGCTGAGCCTGTGCGTCCGGAGCCTGTGCTCCGCAACGGGAGAGGCCACAACAGTGAGAGGCCCGCGTACCGCAAAAAAAAAAAAAAAAGAAAAAGAAAGAAAATAAATGAACACATGCATTTGTGACCAAGGTTCCCGGCCTCCCCATTTCTTCCCTGGACTACATAACTCACCTCCTTACAGGTGTTCCTGCCCCCGGACCCACCTCACTCTAGCTCACTTCCTACCTCAGAGCCTCCTTCGTCTCCTTGAAGTGCAACTCCAACCTTTCCTTTTCACCATTTAGGGCAGGCTCAGGAGGGCACATGGCTTGCACAAGATGATGGGACCTAAGTGACAGTACCAGTGTTCCATCCCAGGGCTCCTGACTCCAACTCCTTTCAGGAAAACAAAGCATTACTGTTTCCATTGCTTGCTTTTTCCTGCTTTGGTTTTTACCTATTCTGATTGGGTTCATCGCCCCTGCTTCTTTCATTCATTCCTTCACTCTTAGAACAATCTTTTACTTACGGAAGTTCAACCACTGGAGGATGTGCCGACAGATTCTTTTCTGCAATGCACAGACTTGATTGGGACACTTCACTTTTTCTCTCAGTCCAATAATTTGCAAGTGCCATGTGGGAGTACCGTAGCACTCATAGGATTGCAGGCAAAGATAAAAATCAGTGGAGCCATAAACTACTCCTGCAAAAATAAAGTGGGAATATTTCTAAACCGTTTGAGGTTTCCCACTCTCTTAAACAAGGTGTGTTAAGTTCATCCAGTCTCTTGAGCTGTATTTCGAAGAAGTGAGCTTGAAGAGCTACGCTTCAACTACTTAGGAAATTGAAGCATCTCCTTCAACTTCCTGGTGCTGTGTAAGTGAAGAGTCGATAGGGGCTAAATAAACGTGTCAATTAGAATTGCTAAACCCCAGACTGGACAGCAAGGCTGGTCTTGATATTTCATCCACAGGTGTTTCTTCAAATAATAAATAAAAAATAATACCTGTTAGGACAGAGCTACTTGAACTGATAATGGCATGCTATACATTGAATGGAATTTGAACCCCAGAAGCTCACATTTTAAATGCCCTCATTTCCTTTCTATTACTCATGGGTGTAGACAAATCTCCTCCCCCTCTTCTTCCCCTGCCCCCCACAGTTTAGGACCCATCCCCACATGCAGTGAAAGGGAAGAAGCAAAGCTATCACAATGAGGGACATATAGAAGATGGTTATCCCATAATTACGGCAAAGGTCTGACTGTCTCAGATGCCAAGGGAAAGCAAGTAGTGGTCATGGTCCTGCAGCACCCAGCTTACTATGAATGTAGAACTCTGCTTTGGGAGGCTCTCTTTCCTTAGCTCCATTCCCCTTGGTAAACAGACCTGCAAAGAAAACCCCACATAAATGTTGATACTGACTCATTGGATGTATAGAGTCAAGTACGATGGAGCTCCAAAACTGAGAAAAGGGACATTTGAATCTAATATGTTAAGCAAGTAATTCCAACTCCATGTGAGATATTTATAGACTAAGCTCTTCTTTATTGAACTATCAATTAACAAAGTGGGCCCCATTTTTAAGAAATAAATACTAAATAAAATAGCAATAATAATAACTGATGATGACAGACATACTTATAGCACATAAGAGTGCCAGAATAATTTATGAATAGTGTAGGACTTCCTAAACAACTCTGACGTTATTTGAGATAATTCAGTGATGTGGTAAAGGGTTATAAATTGAAATGCTTGAGAGTTCCTGACATTTAAAAAAAATCAATCCTAAACCAAGTGCCACTGAATTAAATGTAAATTAAACTAAGCTTATAATAACAAAAATGTACAAGCCTTGTGAAAATTCTGAAAGCAAAACTTAAAAAAAAAAATCTTCCCTACCTA
This sequence comes from Monodon monoceros, assembly GCF_005190385.1. Taxonomy (NCBI): domain Eukaryota; kingdom Metazoa; phylum Chordata; class Mammalia; order Artiodactyla; family Monodontidae; genus Monodon; species Monodon monoceros. The sequence goes on from NW_021703772.1 coordinate 90,541,032, forward strand.
AGCCAGAGATTAACATCAACAGTGATTAAGTCACGCTGCTAGCATGTACCCTTGAGATGAAGTAATGAAAACGGCACCTTACTTCTGTATTCTTCCTCCCCAAGGCCCAGTCTAATCATGAGAAAAACATCAGACAAACTCTAATTGAAAGGCATTCTACAAAATGCCTAACCAGTGCTCTCTGAAACATTCAAGGTCATCAAAAACAAGGAATGACCAAGAAATGGTCACAGCCAAGACAAGCCTAAAAATTCATGATGACCAAATGTCATGTGGGACCCTAGATGGCATCCTGGAGCAGATATAGGACATTAAGGAAAAACTAAGGAAATCTGAATAAAGTATGGACTTTAGTTAATAATAAGGTATAAGCATTGTATCATTAGTTGTGACAAGTGTAATATGTAAGATGTTAACAATATAGGAAACTGGGTACAGGGTATTTGGTAACTCTTTGTACCACACAACTTTTCTGTAAACTAAAACTATTCTAAAATAAAATGTTTATTGAAAAATACATAACAAATACAGTTAAAAAAAAGATCTTCTGGTATAGTATTTGCAAAGGGAGATGCTTTTTAGTTTATAAATTATTTCCATAATTCGTGACAGTTCTCACATCTGCTACTATAAAATTCATTGCACCCTCTCTGCCTCTTGGAAAAAAATGCATTTAATTATCAGTGAAATTCAACTCCAGCCTGTTATGATGAATGATTTGAACCTGTCAGCTCCTTTTCCCCCCTAAAAACAAAAGAACTGGAATGAAATACAGTCTTCTTCCTCTATTTCCTTCCTTCCACCTGCTTCATTTAATTGATGAGGGTTTGAGGTTTTATTAATCTTTTTGAGCTCCTCTCTAGGATGCAGAAAAAGCTAATATGATATCATTGTATCTAGCTAATGTGTGTGCTTTGTGAAATTGATACACCCTGCCAAGACATAAATTACTTAAGCTTTGATAAATGTGTTGAAATCAGGGAATGTTCAAACAGATAAAACACAGCAATTCCTCTTTTTCTCCCTTTTTTAAACTCCATTTTGTGCATGCCGTTAAATGTTTTTGCATTATTATTGTAATATGGTGGGACAAAAGATAGCAGTGATACTGATATTAGCGTAGGAAGGCCCAGCAAGTACAAAAGTAATGGGGGATACAGCCTTGTGTTTTGCAGATAACATCTAACAACCTTGCCTTGGACAGAGTGGTTTGCCAACAGGCTCAGAACCACCTACGGTCCTCTCCCAGCAGGCTGTATCACCGAAATTGTCTATATGGGAATGAGGGCACCTGCCAGACACATTGTACTTTCAGATCCTTTGCTGACTCATTTCGTAGGTTGGAATAAAAGATCCACAGACACATTTTGTTGGCAAAAAGAGCTCACCTGTCCCTGTGATATGGATATGACTCAGATGTCAGCGAGACTGGAAACACGAGGCAGCATTTGACTGATGCGCTGGGGTTGAGAAGGTCAATTTCTACTCGTTAATGTATCATATGGCACTGAACAAGTTGCTTGATTAACCACTAATCAGTTTCCTGGAGACCGGAGAATCCATATAATCCTTTGAAAACAATTCTTGGATAGGAGGCATGGGACTACACTTTGGACCACGCAAGAGCCAGCAGTCGCTGAATGCCTTTTGCAAGAGATTGGGCTCAGTAATTTCTAGCCATTCTTTTTCTTTTTGGGGGGCTGTGTGAGGTCTTAGTTGCAGCACGTGGGATCTTTGTTGAGGCATGCAGATTCTTTCCTTACAGCACGGGCTCTTGTAGTTTGCGGCACGCGGCCTCTCTCATTGAGGCATGCAAGCTCAGTAGTTGTGGCACGAGGGCTTAGTTAGTTGCCCTGCATCATGTGGGATCCTAGTTCCCCAACCAGGGATAGAACCTGCATCCCCTGCAGCGGAAGGCAGATTCTTTACCACTGGACCACCAGGGAAGTCTCCATCCATTCTTTTATTTAGTCCTTACAATCAACCAGCAAAGGACATAAAGGTGAGAAAATTGGGGCTCACATCAAATACTTCAAGCTAAGGGGGTGATGAAGTCATCAGGCACCAAACCCTATGCTTTTTCCACCATGCTGCTTTCATATTGGGAGTTTATGGATGAGTGCAGGCAGGGTTGTGGTTGATCCAAACCCCAGTCATCCCTGGTTAGGTCTTTTGAGGTAAAGCATGAGCCCTGGGGACTTTGGTCTCACAACTGTCTTTGTAGACCTGTTTAGGAGAGGGTGCCCTCTCAGCCGTGATGCATGCCTTTAAGAAAATATTCCAGGGTGAAGGCTGAACAAGTTACACCAAAGGGAGAGGAAGTTGGGAGAGGAGGTACAATTGTTGGCTTTTTAAGACAACTAGAAATATACTTACCCTTTTAATTATACTCTTCTACCAATACATCATCATCCAATAGTTTTTTTAAATTTGGGTTTAGATTTGGAAATCAGTACTTGTAAGAACCGTCCATGCATTTTAGAGTAAAAAACAGATGAGGTTATACACAGCTTTTCTCACCTTGTTTAATGTTATCAAAGCAAATGACAAATGTGATGGTCTAGGGCAAAGCAAAAAAACTAAAAGATACATCCATCTACTTTTTTTGTCTAAGGAACTGTCAGTGACTGTTTTTCATTGGAACAGAGAACAATTATAGATCTGTGCTTAATAGTTAAATTTGATTATTTTTATATAGGCCAACCTTAAAATCAAGGGCTCCTTGAGCAGGTTTGAACCTGAAGAGTATTATGTTAGAATATATTTTTTAGGAATCAAATTTCATTTTAAATTCTCATCTGGAGAATCTTTTCTGAAGAATTGAAGAGCCTTTCTAAAAGCAAATAATCATATCTAATGTATCTGTTTGATAAGCTTAGGTTTTTTTTTTTTTTTACACTCATATTTCTTTAGGATGAGTCACATATGTTTGGGTCAAGTTGCTATACCATGTTACTACAAAGAAAATCTTCAGTTTTTTTAAAAGTCAATAAATGACTTTTTGAGTAATTATTATTGACTAATCTCAGAACCATCACATCAGAAGTCCAAGGGATAAGAGAAGGATCTCATAATGTCTATCTCATAAGGGGGCCCATCATGTATTCTAAAATATGCTAATACCAGTTAACTTGAGACTCTACATGATTGAAGACTTCTTGTTGAACAATGGGTTCAATGTTGGTAGGTTTTCAATAACAGAAAAGGAAGGAGAAAAATAAGGCAAAGGACTAAATCAAGAAAAATGATCCAGGCAGAAAAAGCTCAGGAAAATGTGTAATGTAAAACAAACATTTTAAGAAAAACAAAAGAGCATGTTTCTCCTGGTAGTGAAGAGTGTTGTCATACTTGTAAGTGAAAAAATGTTTTTGAACGGAAAATGGATCTTAATTCTGCTAATAAAGTATTCATCAGGAGCATGGTGTGTAAAAGTAAGATTAAGATTTGGGGGGGGGTTTTGAAAAAGCAAGCTAAAGGGGAATTTACCCTATGAAAGAGAGAAAGAAAGGCAGGAGCGAGGGAAGAAGTGAGGAAGTTGTACAAATAGGGGAGTTGAGATCAGGAAGTAAAGGAGAAGCTTGAGTACCAGTGATTCTCAGGAACGGTAGTTGTGACTGTCAGCAATGACCAAGCAAGGCACATCTCGTGAAATACTGGAAACAGGCAAAACAATAGATAATAGACAGCAAGAATCATAATCAGAGAGAAGAGAAATTGGACCTTGATCAGCAAGGGGTTTCTTATCTGCCCATGTGTCCTTGAATGTCTCCCTGGAGAGAGAACAGGACAAGTCACTTGGACCAGGTTGCATCAGTTCCCAGGAAACTCAAGTCATATCTGGAGCCTGTACTGACCTTCATGAGCTGTATGACCAGTTGATCTGAATGAGGTTTTGTGCACATTATAATTAAGAGTGTTCAAAGACAGAAAGCTAGTTTCAGTATCAGAAATACCCAGAGTATTTTGAGCCAGAAATCCTGAGCAATGATACCTCTTTTCCTGGTGAATATGCCAGCCCTTTAATGCCAGGAGAGAGAAAGAAGCATCAACTCAGGATGTGTAAGCCCCTAAGAAGAGGTAGTACGGATTTAGGTTTCCAAAACAGTAAGAACATGCAGCATGCAGTTCGACAAACCTCCGTAATTTAAGTAAAGAGAAAAGAATTTCTAAAAATACCAGACCTGAGTGGGGGAAAGCCTTCGGGAAATTAATCAAAGGGACCAATACATTATTATGTGCTCCCTCCCCACCAAAGCAAAAAAAGGAAAAATCTACACATATATTTAAGTCCTTGGACTCCTCCTCTAAAGTGTTTGGGCACAAGCTATAGATGAAAACACTTCTCACAAAACTCTATTAGAACTTAAAACTTTTATGAATATATAAAATGTAACCTCATATTATTAAACTCTACCATGTAGTCAGGTGCAATATTAATAATTCAAGCTTTTTTTTCAAAATTGTATTGAAAGCAATAATTTTTGTAACAACCTGAGACTGGTTTTACCAGGTGCTTTGCCAAGTTTGAAATGGTTGGGGAAACTACATAAACACAGCCCCACTTCTTTGTCATCCTTTTCATCTTGCTGACACTTTTCCAGAGAATCATTACCAGAGTGCTTTGTGCCATTCGAGATAAGAGGCTCTCTGTGTTTCCACTAGAAACCTCTATTTTCCAGACTTTATAACTCATCCGTAAATGTTCACTCCAGGCAACAGTTTCATATATTATGATTCTGTCCCTCAAAATTCATATTGACTTAGCTAAGTGATTTTTAGAAATCATGAGGACTCTTACACTACAAAAAGAATAAGAAAAATCAAATGCAAAAAAAGTGCTATGTTTCAGTGGGTATGATTTGAGTCAGAATACTGTGGAATCCATAAAACACATGCACATGACTCTTTCCTGGCAATCCTATCTTTCAGGGTATTATTCAGTTGTAACAAAATTTAATTTATCAACAATAGGTCTATTAATTAATTCTAAGTGTACATTTCCAATTTATTTCTGTTTCTATAAAGGCAGCTAAATTTGAAATTATATTTTTTCAACTAAAACTTTTGTAGAACTTCCTATTCACACTACTTTTTGTTACAGAATTTGAAGTCAAATTATATCAGAAGTTATGAAATTATATGACATAAGCTTTGAATACAATAATACCCTTAGTACCTGCAAAAATATTTTAAGAGTCTTATCAATATCTTATATTCAGGTGGTTTCTACCTCCATGGTAGAAACCTCAGCATTCTAGAGTTGTTTCTACCTGAAAAAAAAAGATCTTACAAATTTAATGTTTTTATGAAATAAGAGACCAAAATATACTATTTCCCCCAGTCTGGGAAGATAGAATTGTAAAGATTAGGGAACAGAGACTAAAACCACATCAACGCATTAAAATGAAATACAATCAACCCTTGATATCCATGGGGGATTGGTTTCAGGATCCCCTTGGATACCAAAATCCAGGGATGTTTTAAGTCCCTTACATAAAATAGTTTAGTATTTGCATGTAACCTATGCACATCCTCCTGTGTATTTTAAATCATCTCTAGATTACTTATAATACCTAATACAATGTAAATACTTGCCAGAGTATGACAAATTCAAGTTTTGCTTTTTGGAAATCTCTGGTTGGGGGCGGGCGTGTTGGAGGGGGTTTTCATTTGTTTTTAACTTAATTCAGTGTTGGTCGAATCCACTGGATTCAGAACCTGCAGATACAAAGAGCCAACTGTACTCTCTTCTTGATCTCATCATTTCCGTTTTCGTACTCATGGATTTACATTGCTTGAATTAAATGGTCATCTTGTTACACTGTGGAGCCCAGCTGTGTGTGTGAAATGCTATCTAGCAGGAACTGAAATAAATTACAAGAATTAACCTGGTGGGGCTTCCCTGGTGGCGCAGTGGTTGAGAGTACACCTGCCGATGCAGGGGACACGGGTTCCCACACATGTGGGAAGATCCCACATGCCACGGAGCGGCTAGGCCCGTGAGCCATGGCCGCTGAGCCTGCGCGTCCGGAGCCTGTGCTCCACAACGGGAGAGGCCAAAACAGTGAGATGCCCACGTACCGCAAAAAAAAAAAAAAAAAAAAGGCACTCAAAGCCTAACCTAAAGTGTGTTTCTCTTTCTTCTTTTCGAACAGCTATTTTGTGACAGTAAAAAGGTGGTGCATGCCACAGAAGGGCTGGATTGGGAAGACAAAGATGCTGCCGGGACACTGGTGGGAAACGTGGTACACTCAAGGATCATCAATCCTCTGCGTCTGTTTGTTAGACAGTCTCCAGTCCCCAAGCCCGGACACTTGGCGTATGCGGACAGCTTGGAGAACTTTTGGGATTGGCTGGCCAATATCACGGAGGTTCAGGAGCCCTTGGCAAGAACTAAACGGAGGCCAATAGTGAAAACAGGAAAATTTAAGAAAATGTTTGGATGGGGCGACTTCCATTCCAACATTAAAACTGTTAAGCTCAACCTCCTTATCACAGGGAAGATCGTTGACCATGGAAATGGAACCTTCAGTGTTTATTTCCGACATAATTCCACAGGCCTGGGCAATGTTTCAGTGAGTTTGGTACCCCCCTCCAAAGTGGTGGAATTTGAAGTTTCCCCACAGTCTACCTTGGAGACCAAGGAATCCAAATCTTTCAATTGTCGCATTGAGTATGAAAAAACAGATCGGGCGAAGAAGACTGCCCTGTGCAACTTCGACCCGTCCAAGATCTGCTACCAGGAGCAGACTCAGAGCCACGTTTCCTGGTTGTGTTCCAAGCCCTTCAAGGTCATTTGCATCTACATTGCCTTTTACAGTGTTGATTATAAACTTGTGCAAAAGGTCTGTCCTGACTACAATTACCATAGTGAGACTCCATACTTATCTTCTGGCTGAATCTTTCTACAGCCAATAGAAAGGAAGGACATATATATTCAATTAGAATGACCAAGAACCAAGCCCAGCTCTTCGTGGTAAAGGATCCCTTTTGTTTCTGGCAGTGAACCTTCATTCCCTATAAGGTTTTCAAACTTAAAAGAAAAAGAAACATCTTTAAATGTGAATTGTGTTTGTTTCGATCATAAGTACCTGAATCTAAAGAGTAAAACTGTGTATGAAGCCATCGCTCTCACACAGGATGCCTAAGTCCTCCAGGTATTGTTGTTTCTCTAAGAGTCGATGGTAGCAACATGTAACAGGAAAGAACCGAATTATGCATGTGATAAACATTGCTCTTGAAGTGAGCCTGCCTTTGAAGTATGTTTTGGAAGATTACCTTAAAAATAGCAGATGCAGTAAAGCAACTGAAAAGATTGTATTGGGTAGATGAATTGCATTTCTGACACTGAATTCTTTTTTTATTGCTGTCTTTTCTCCCACATCTGTGCTGTCACTGATATGAGAGATGAAGGGGTAAAATTTGTTTCAAAACTCATGTGTGCAGTTACAGTGCCACAGTGATTGAGTGGAGTGGGATTTAAACGCTTAGCCCTGGTTTGGTCACCAGCCTCAGGATTCTCATGGGAGTAGTAACATTAGTGTATTAAGAAAGCAAATCTGGATATATTGTAAGTCAGTTCAACAATAATGACAATCAGGATGTTTTTAGATTGTTTTGTCAAATTCAGTGCTGTGAGGTGGTCAAAGATATCATAAATCTGTATTCACCCTTTAACCTCATTCTATTCATTTGGTAGTATGATTTTTATATACAGGTGTAGAACAACTCTTGAATTGAGAGAAAGTGATTGTTTCCTAGGCTAGAATGGGAAAGAAATTGGAATTGGAAGGAGGAAATTCTGGTATGATATATTCATTATTTCTAGCCTCTTAGATTAAGTTCTCCTTGCATTTAATTATTTACATGAGGGATCAAATTGTGGAAATAAAGAGTATATTTAAACATTGCTAATTATTATTAAGTGTTAATAACCAAGATGCATGATTCACCAGTCTTTTGAGATGACTTCCTAATAATGTTGCTTCACAACCCTGTCCTCCTCATCTTCTCTGAGGGGGTCGACGGTCATCCTGTGTCATAGAACTGGATGGTCTTTGAATTAGCACAGAAAGACAGTCTGGCTGACCAGTACAAAGGTTTCTAGAACCTGTAAGACTCATGGAATGGTTACTCTTTTTTACGATAGATGTTAACTTTTTTCCCCCTTCTTACCTGAAAAATATCAGTTAAAGTAAAACATTAAATTGAGGACTAAAGGAAGACCAGTCCTAACCAACAAAAATGCTCTTACTACATTGTTCAAAAAGCCAGCAGCACTCATCTCTATTTTGCATCTCCATTCCTTTCCTTTTCTTGGTGATATCTGCACAGTGTTTGGTTTTTGTCTTTTGTAAAAATTGTACTAGACTTAGTGTGTGGTAGTACAGGCTTGAAATTTTTGCTCTGAGTTCATCGGGTGCTTTTGTAATTTTGTGGTTGGTGTGAAATATTTTGAGACATCTTTTTATTTTCACGTAGAAACAAGATTAAAATACTATTTATTGTAAAATATGTGGGAACCATCTATGTATATAAACTTAGAATTTTCTGTGTACAGAGAAAGTATGTGTACACATTTCTATGTAAATAAAAAGAATTTGCTAAATCTGTCACATGGCTTCAGGGTTGTTGTTGTTTTTTAAGACTGTTCTTGTTTCTTTTCCTCACAGTGGTTTAATGTGTGTGCTCGTGCATGTGTGTGTGTGTGTGTGTGTTTTATCAACTGAGCATTAAGATTTTCCATATGTTCATATTAAACAGAACAGCTAGGCTATGGAGATTTTAAAGTAGAGTAAAAGAATAACTCATATAAACCACTTGACACATAGCTTGGCATCTAGTAAGAATTCTGTAAGTGTGAGCTGCCATTATGATTGTTATAATTATTATTACAAATGAAATGTGATTTAAAACTATCTGATGTTCAAAAGTTGAGTGGTATAAATATTATATGCATGCAAAGAAAAAAAGCTAAATCAGTCTACACAATTCTTAGATTTTAGCAGGATCTGTGGAATTAAAAAAAAGAAAGAAAGAAAGTTCCCCAGGCATATTTTTTAATTGGCATAGAAAATATGCCACATATATTTTTTAGTCATAATTTCATTTCAAAGCCTACATCATTGCCATTAATGGTACTTGGCACAATACAAATCAGATCCCATTTAAACATGCAAATGCACACATCTCCACAAAACCATTTTTGCCTTTGAGTACTTCAATTGAGGAAAAGGACATTCATGTAAGCTAATTTTATACCCAATCACAAATTGTTCAAAACGTCAAGGAAAAGATCCTTTTAAAAATGAAAATCAAACTAATAGATGAACACCTGAAAGCAATAAAATGTGTGTCAATTATGCCTCAATAAAAAAATTAATTTAAAAAATAAAAAAGCACTAGCAGAAATTTAATCTTCAAGGAGGTGTTAGTTATCTTCTCAGGATCTCTCTAGGCCAGCTGTTTACGAGAAAGCAAACGAGTTTGAAGACCTTTTCACCCCTCAGCAGAAACAATCTTGTTACTCATCACCACACAGAATCAGAAAAGAGGTCATATTTCCATGACTCTGGACAATGTGATCATATCAGCTACAGGGTCTGTAAAATCTGGGGAAGGGAAATAAGAGAAAAAAACCTGTGGACACCATGTAGCACAGCATAATCAGTAAAAAGGAAACAATTTTCCTTCTTCCTACTGCTTGGTACTTGGAATTTCAACACATTCTCATGATCTAGAATAACAGAGCAAGAGTGAGTATGGTTCTCTGGCATGGGTACTCATAAGAGAACCTGATTCATATCACATTATATTTTTTAATCTGTATTCTGCAACACTGTTCTTTATATGACGCAGATGTTACATGACCCACAATTGCTATACCTTAAACATTCCACAATTGGCTAATTCTTTCTCCATTCAAGACATGGTTCTGCTGAGTAGGTGCTGCCATTAAGTGCAGTTGGTACATCAGCAGTACTACCTGTAAGCTTGTTAGAAATACAGAATCTCAGGTCCTACCTCGGACACCCAATTGGAGTTTTCATTTTAACAAGATACCCGTGTGACTTGTATTGACATTAAAGACTGAGAAGTACTTCCTTAGAAATTCTGATTTAGTAAATGGAATTAGTAAATTAGGAATTAAGGATCTACATCTTAAATAAGAACCCTAGGTTGTGCTGGTTCCAATAGGCTTCTGACAATACTTTAAAAAAATGTTGAAGGAAACAGACCCTTTCAAAAATGAAAATTAAACTAACAGATTGATAACCAAATAAAGTAATCAAACCAACATTAACATATAGAAGAGTAATATTTCAAAGAGAGTACAGCCTATACTATCTTCTGGTTCATCCCTCTCATTTGACAGACAAGTAAAACCGAGACCCCATCAGAGTCAAGGACATGTCCAATTGGTACGTGACAAAGCCAACTGAAGTGCAGGTCTCCTGACTCCTCTTCCCAGGTCTTGTGTTACAGAAGAAAGGTAAATTGAAGCAGATATTCAAAACAAAACAAAAATAATTGTGGTGAGTTTATTACAAGATGTGATCCAGAAGCCAAAATTGAACATGAAAATGGCTGGAAATGCTCTCTTTCCAAAATCCTCAGGATAGTGATTTCTCTAAGAACACAAAATTTTTTAAACCTAAAACTCTGGAAAAATGAAGTCAGAATAAAACCATTATGCCCAAAGATGAGAGAGTCCTGGGATGTATTAGAGGTATGACTGGCTAAGAGTTAACAGCAGTTACTACATTTGACAGAATTTTCAACTGATTTTAACACCTGAGAATACATTTTCATAGAAATGGGTAAATTGTGTGAAATGCCTTAATTACCCAAGGGTCCAATTTTACTTCATAAAATAGAGGATGTAGTCATGCATTTTTACTTGCAGTAAAACTATCGTTAACCCCAAGTTAATTAATCAGAACATTCAATGAATGGAAATTTCATGTCTCCAACTGTCAGTGACAAATCACAGGCAAAGAAGCTCTTGCTACAGATTTTGTTTCTTCATAAAAATCTTGTAAAAAATATTCAAGGGCCATTTCATATTCACCTCATGTCCTACCCCATAACGCGAGGTCTGGAACCCTGGGAATGTATCCCATTCTGCTTCACTGGCCGTCTTCCCTTTTCATCATGCTGCTCAGCTTCCCCATAAATAGCCCATACTCTCTTCTCAGAAAGAATGAGTTAACTGTGTCCGCTACAGCACTGGGCAAAGTGTCTGATATGTAGTAGGTACTTAGTCAATATCTGTCACTCGATTTTTTTAAAATCTCCAGCGAAAAAACAGTGATTATTCAAGACCCCCACTACCCACCTGAGTTACCTTATTTCCAACATGAAGACATTGCTCCAGCTGAATGCGATACCTGTTGAATGCTAGCTCCCAGAACCACAGAAGCTTAAAAGATGGAAACACTCTAGAATAGGTTTTGTTTATCAGATAAAGAATTGGTGACCTGACGAGGTTCAACAGCCTTTTTTTTTTTTTTTTTTAGCTATTTTTATTGTTCTTCCTGTCTGGATAAAGCCATTCTTTCTCTTCTTTATTCCTCCGAATCACTGATTTTCCATATTTGTGATAGAGACTGTCAGCTGTCCACCAGGATGGGGCCTTCTTCTCCTCGCATTGCAGTGGAAGGGTCAAGGGTATTGCTGGACCACTAGACTGCATGACCCTGCCTCTCCTGCAGTGAGGTATGGCCTGGTTGCTGAACTACAGCTAGTAAAATGTGAGAGGAAGACATGTGTAGACTTACCGTAAAAGCACATTCAGGCTTGCCAATGCTCTTTTCCCTTTGGCTGTCTCAGATAGATGACCTAAAGGACCTGAGATGCTGCCTAGAAAGGGGGGCAAAACAACTGTCCATCTGAATGTCTTTCCAACCATGGAAGATAGCCACCCAGCTAACTAAAAGCCCACCCTGGACAGCTACAGAAGAAATAAACATGTATATTATTCTTTAAGCCACTGAATTATTGGGATGGATTTGTTACTGCACCTTAGCATGAGCTTAACTAATACAAATATTGCAAAAGATCTTCTCTATGTGCTCTAACCCACTATAATCTCTATGTGAATTATTTCAATCTATGTTAGGCATTGCAGTAATAATTTCATACACACAACTTTTAGCTTGTGTTATTATTTATACTTCATGTGCTCTGTCATCCAATTCACCAAAGCCAGAGATCACATTTTCCACTTTTTTGGGATATCCTACAATGCCCAGATAAAGCTATTGCCCTTTTTTTTTTTTTAACATCTTTATTGGAGTATAATTGCTTTACAATGGTGTGTTAGTTTCTGCTGTATAACAAAGTGAATCAGCTATACATATATCCCCATATCTCCTCCCTCTTGAGTGTCCCTCCCGCCCTCCCTATCACACCCCTCTACGTGTACAAAAAGCACTGAGCTGATCTCCCTGTGCTATGCGGCAGCTTCCCACTAGCTATCTATTTTACATTTGGTAGTGTATATATGTCCATGCCACTCTCTCACTTCGTCCCAGCTTGCCCTTCCCCCTCCCCGTGTCCTCAAGTCCATTCTCTAAGTCTGCCTTTTTATTCCTGTCCTGCCCCTATGTTCTTCAGAACCTTTTTTCTTTCTTTTTTTTGGTTTCCATATATGTGTGTTAGCATACAGTATTTGTTTTTCTCCTTCTGACTTACTTCACTCTGTATGACAGTCTCTAGGTCCATCCACCTCACTACAAATAACTCAATTTCATTTCTTTCTATGGCTGACTAATATTCCATTGTATATATGTGCCACATCTTCTTTATGCATTCATCTGCCGATGGACACTTAGATTGCTTCCATGTCCTGGCTATTGTAAATAGAGCTGCAGTGAACACTGTGGTACATGACTCTTTTCGAATTATGGTTTTCTCAGGGTATATGCCCAGTAGTGGGATTGCTGGGTCGTATGGTAGTTCTATTTTTAGTTTTTTGTTTTTTTTAACATATTTATTAGAGTATAATTGATTTACAATGGTGTGTTAGTTTCTGCTGTATAACAAAGTGAATCAGCTATACATATACATATATCCCCATATCTCCTCCCTGTTGTGTCTCCCTCCCACCCTCCCTATTCCACTCCCTAGGTGGTCACAAAGCACCAAGCTAATCTCCCTGTAATATGTGGCTGCTTCCCACTAGCTATCTGTTTTACATTTGGTAGTGTATATATGTCCATGCCACTCTCTCACTTCGTCCGACCTTACCCTTCGCCTCACCATGTCCTCAAGTCCATTCTCTACGTCTGCATCTTTATTCCTGGCCTGTCCCTAGGTTCTTCAGGACCATTTTTTTTCTTTAAGTCCATATATATGTGTTTGTTAGCATACAGTATTTGTTTTTCTCTTTCTGACTTACTTCACTCTGTATGACAGACTCTGGTCCATCCACCTCACTACAAATAACTCAATTTCATTTCTTTTTATGGTTGAGTAATATTCCATTGTATATATGTGCCACATCTTCTTTATCCATTCATCTGTCGATGGACACTTACGTTGTTTCTATCTCTGGGCTATTGTAAATAGAGCTGCAATGAACATTTTGGTACATGACTCTTTTTGAATTATGGTTTTCTCAGGGTATATGCCCAGTAGTGGCATTGCTGGGTCGTATGATAGTTCCATTTTTAGTTTTTTAAGGAACCTCCATACTGTTCTCCATAGTGGCTGTATCAGTTTACATTCCCACCAACAGTGCAAGAGGGTACCATTTTCTCCACACCCTCTTCAGCATTTATTGTTTCTAGATTTTTTGATGATGGCCATTCTGACTGGTGTGAGGTGATACATCATTATACTTTTGATTTGCATTTCTCTAATGATTAGGGATGCTGAGCATCCTTTCATGTGTTTGTTGACTATCTTTATATCATCTTTGGAGAAATGTATATTTCAGTCTTCTGCCCATTTTTAGATTGGGTTGTTTGTTTGTTTTTTTGATATTGAGCTACATGAGCTGCTTGTATATTTTGGAGATTAGTCCTTTGTCAGTTGCTTCATTTCCAGATATTTTCTCTCATTCGAGGGTTGTATTTTCGCCTTGTTTATGGTTTCCTTTGCTGTGCAAAAGCTTTTAAGTTTCATTAGGTCCCATTTGTTTATTTTTGTTTTTATTTCCATTTCTCTAGGAGGTGGGTCAAAAAGGATATTGCTGTGACTTATGTCATAGAGTGTTCCACCTATGTTTTCCTCTAAGAGTTTTGTAGTGTCTGGCTTATCTTTAGGTCTTTAATCCATTTTGAGTTTATTTTTTGTGCGTGGTGTTAGGGAGTGTTCTAATTTCATTGTTTTACATGTAACTGTCCAGTTTTCCCAGCACCACTTATTGAAGAGGCTGTCTTTTCTCCATTGTATATTCTTGCCTCCTTTATCAAAGACAAGGTGACCATACGTGTGTGGATTTATCTCTGGGCTTTCTATCTTATTTCATTGATATATATTTCTGTTTATGGGCCAGTACCATACTGTCTTGATTACTGTAACTTTGTAGTATAGTCTGAAGTCAGGAAGCCTGATTCCTCCAGCTCCGTTTTTCTTTCTCAAGATTGCTTTGGCTATACGGGGTCTTTTGTGTTTCCATACAAATTGTGAAATTTTTTGTTCTTGTTCTGTGAACAATGGCATTGGTAGTTTGATAGGGATTGCACTGAATCTGTAAATTGCTTTGAATGACTATAGTCATTTTCACATTGTTGATTCTTCCAGTACAAGAAATTGTTATACCTCTCCATCTGTTTGTATCATCTGTAATTTCTTTCATCACTGTCTTACAGTTTTCTGCATACAGGTCCTTTGTCTCCTTAGGTAGGTTTATTCCTAGGTATTTTATTCTTTTTGTTGCAGTGGTAAATGGGAGTGTTTCTTTAATTTCTCTTTCAGATTTTTCATCGTTAGTGTGTAGGAATGCAAGAGACTTCTGTGCATTAATTTTGTGTCCTGGTACTTTACCAAATTCATTCATGACCTCCAGTAGTTTTCTGGTGGCATCATTAGGATTCTCTGTGTATAGTATCATGTCATCTGCAAACAGTGACACTTTTACTTCTTCTTTCCCAATTTGGATTCCTTTTATTGCTTTTTCGTCTCTGATTGCTCTGGCTAAAACTTCCAAAACTATGTTGAATAAAAACTCCAAAACTATGTTGAATAAAAGTAGTGAGAGTGGGCGACCTTTTCCTGTTCCTGATCTTAGTGGAAATGGTTTCAGTTTTTCACCATTGAGAACGATGTTCCTGTGGGTTTGTCATATATGGCTTTTATGATGTTGAGGTAAATTCCCTCTATGCCTACCTTCTACAGAGTTTTTAAAATAAATGGGTGTTGA
This sequence comes from Monodon monoceros, assembly GCF_005190385.1. Taxonomy (NCBI): domain Eukaryota; kingdom Metazoa; phylum Chordata; class Mammalia; order Artiodactyla; family Monodontidae; genus Monodon; species Monodon monoceros. Next base: position 90,556,402 of record NW_021703772.1, read on the forward strand.
ATTTTGTTGAAAGCTTTTTCTGCATCTACTGAGATGATCATATGGTTTTCATCCTTCAGTTTGTTAATATGGTGTATCACATTGAATGATTTGCACATACTGAAGAATCCTTGCATTCCTGGGATAAACCCCACTTGATCATGGTGTATGATCCTTTTAATGAGCTTCTGGATTCTGTTTGCTAGTATTTTGTTGAGGATTTTTGCATCTATGTTCATCAGCTATACTGGCCTGTAGTTTTCTTTTTTTGTGACATCTTTGTCTGGTTTTGGTATCAGGATGATGGTGGCCTTGTAGAATGAGTGTGGGAGTGTTCCTCCCTCTGCTATATTTTGGAAGATTTTGAGAAGGATAGATGTTAGCTCTTCTCTAAATGTTTGATAGAATTCGCCTGTGAAGCCCTCTGGTCCTGGGCTTTTGTTTGTTGGAAGATTTTTAATCACAGTTTCAATTTCAGTGCTTGTGATTGGTGTGTTTATATTTTCTATTACTTCCTGGTTCAGTCTTGGAAGGTTGTGCTTTTCAAAGAATTTGTCCATTTCTTCCAGGTTGTCCATTTTATTAGCATATAGTTGCTTGTTGTGATCTCTCATAATCCTTTGTATTTCTGCAGGGTCACTTGTTACTTCTCCTTTTTCATTGCTAATTCTATTGATGTGAGTCTTCTCCCTTTTTTTCTTGATGTGTCTAGCTAATGGTTTATCAATATTGTTTACCTTCTCTAAGAACCGGCTCTTAGTTTATTGATTTTGCAATCGTTTCCTTCATTTCTTTCTAATTTATTTCTGATCTGGTCTTTATGATTTCTTTCCTTCTGCTAATTTTGGGGTTTTCTTTGTTCCTCTTTCCATAATTGCTTTAGGTGTAAGGTTAGGTTGTTTATTTGAGATGTTTCTTGTTTCTTGAGGTAGGATTCTATTGCTATAATCTTCCCTCTTAGAACTGATTTTGCTGCATCCCATAGGTTTTGGGTCAACGTGTTTTCATTGTCAGTTGTCTCTAGGTATTTTTTTATTTCCTCTTTGATTTCTTCAGTGATCTCTTGGTTATTTAGTAGTGTATTGTTTAGACTCCATGTGTTTGTATTTTTTATAGATTTTTTTTCCTGTAATTGATATCTAGTCTCATAGCGTTGTGGTCAGAAAAAATACTTGATACAATTTCAATTTTCTTAAATGTACCAAGGCTTGCTTTGTGTACCAAGATAAGATCTCTCCTGGAGAATGTTCCATGAGCACTTGAGAAGAAAGTGTATTCTGTCATTTTTGGATGGTATGTCCTATAAATATCAATTAAGTCCATCTTGTTTAATGTGTCATTTAAAGCTTGTGTTTCCTTATTTATTTTCATTTTGGATGATCTGTCCATTGGTGAAAGTGGGGTGTTAAAGTTCGCTATTATTATTGTGTTATTGTCAATTTCCCCTTTTATGGCTGTTAGCATTTGCCTTATGTATTGAGGTGCTCCTATGTTGGGTGCATAAATATTTACCATTGTTATATCTTCTTGGATTGATCCCTTGATCATTATGTAGTGTCTTTCTTTGTCTCTTGTAATAGTCTTTATTTTAAAGTCTATTCTGTCTGATATGAGAATTGCTACTCCAGCTTTCTTTTGATTTCCATTTCCATGGAATATCTATTTCCATCCCCTCACTTTCAGTCTGTATGTGTCCCTAGGTATGAAGTGGGTCTCTTGTAGACAGCGTATATATGGGTCTTGTTTTTGTATCCATTCAGCCAGTCTACGTCTGGATTATCGATAATAAGGTAATTATTGATATATATGTTCCTATTACCATTTTCTTAATTGTTTTGGGTTTGTTACTGTAGGTCTTTTCCTTGTCTTGTATTTCCTGCCTAGAGAAGTTCCTTTATTTGTTGTAAAGCTGGTTTGGTGGTGCTGAATTCTCTTAGCTTTTGCTTGTCTGTAAAGCTTTTGATTTCTCCATCGAATCTGAATGAGATCCTTGCTGGGTAGAGTAATCTTGGCTGTAGCCTTTTCCCTTTCATCACTTTAAATATGTCCTACCACTCCCTTCTGGCTTGCAGAGTTTCTGCTGAAAGATCAGCTGTTAACCTTATGGGAGTTCCCTTGTATGATATTTGTTGCTTTTCCCTTGCTGCTTTTAATAATTTTTCTTTGTATTTAATTTTTGACAGTTTGTTTAATATGTGTCTTGGCATGTTTCTCCTTGGATTTATCCTCTATGGGACTCTCTGTGCTTCCTATACTTGACTATTTCCTTTCCCATATAAGGGAAGTTTTCAACTATAATCTCTTCAAATATTTTCTCAGCCCCTTTCTTTTTCTCTATCTCCTCTGGGACCCCTATATTTGAATCTTGGTGCATTTAATGTTGTCCCAGAGGTCTCTGAGACTGTCCCCAATTCTTTTTGTTCTTTTTCCTTTATTCTGCTCTGTGGTAGTTATTTCCACTATTTTATCTTCCAGCTCACTTATCCATTCTTCTGCCTCAGTTATTCTGCCATTGATTCCTTGTAGAGAATTTTTAATTTCATTGATTGTGTTGTTCATAATTGGTTGTTTTCTCTTTAGTTCTTCTAGGTCCTTGTTAAATATTTATTGTATTTTCTCCATTCTATTTCCACGATTTTGGATCATCTTTACTCTCATTACTCTGAATTCTTTATCAGGTAGACTGCCTATTTCCTCTTCATTTGTTTGGTCTGGTGGGTTTTCACCTTGCTCCTTCATCTGCTGTGTGCTTCTCTGTCTTCTCATTTTGCTTAACTTACTGTGTTTGGAGTCTCCTTTTCTCAGGCTGCAGTTTCACAGTTCCTGTTGTTTTTGGTGTCTGCCCCCAGTGGGTAAGGTTGGTTCAGTGGGTTGTGTAGGCTTTCTGGTGGAGGGGACTGGTGCCTGTGTTCTGGTGGATGAGGCTGGATCTTGTCCTTCTGGTGGGCAGGACTGTGTCTGGTGGTGTGTTTTGAGGGGACTCTGACCTTATTATGAGCCTGTCTGCTGATGGGCAGGGCTGTGTTCCTGTCTTGCTAGTTGTTTGGCATAGAGTGTACAGCACTGTAGCTTGCTGGTCGTTGAGTGGATCTGGGTCTTAGCATTGAGATGGAGATCTCTGGGAGAGCTTTTGCCTTTTGATGTTATGTGAGACCAGGAGGTCTCTGGTGGTCCAATGTCCTGAACTCGGCTCTCCCACCTCAGAGGCTCAGGCCTTACACCCAGCCAGAGCACCAAGACCCTGTCAGCCACACAGCTCAGAAGAAAAGGGAGGGAAAACAAAGAGAGAAAGACAGGAAAAAAAAGTAAGATAAAATAATATAAAGTTATTAAAATAAGAAATAAAAATTTTTATTAAAAATAAAAAATATATAAAGTAATAAAAATAAAGTAAAGAAAAGAAGAGAGCAACCAAACCAAAAAACAAATCCACCAATGAAAATAAGTGCTAAAAACAATACTAAAAAAAAAAAATAAGTGGTCAGACAGAAGCCTAGGACAAATGTTAAAAGCAAAGCTATACAGACAAACTCATACAAAGAAGCATACACATACACACTCACAAAAAGAGAAAAAGGAGAATATATATATAAAGGAAGAGAGCAACCAAATCAAAAAACAAATATACCCATGAAAATAAGCTCTAAATACTAAACTAAGATAAACATAAAACCACTAATAAATTAGATGCAGAAAGCAAACCCCAAGTCCACAGTTGCTCCCAAAGTCCACAGCCTAAATTTTGGGATGATTTGTTGTCTATTCAGGTATTCCACAGATGCAGGTACATCAAGTTGATTGCGGAGATTTAATCCACTGCTCCTGAGGCTGCATGGAGAAAATTCCTTTTCTTTGTTCGCACAGCTCCTGGGGTTCAGCTTTGGATTTGGCCTCGTATCTGTGTGTAGGTCGCCGGAGGGCGTCTGTTCTTCGCTCAGACAGGACGGGGTTAAAGGAGCCGCTGATTCGGGGTCTCTGGCTCACTCAGGCCAGGGGGAGGGAGGGGTATGGATGCGGAGTGAGCCTGCGGTGACAGAGGCCAGCGTGACGTTGCAGCAGCCTGGGGTGCGCCGTGCATTCTCCCGGGGAAGGTGTCTCTGGATCATGGGACCCTGGCAGTGGCAGGCTGCACAGGCTCCCAGGAGGGGAGGTGGGGATAGTGACCTGTGCTTGCACACAGGCTTCTTGGTCGCTGCAACAGCCTTAGCATCTCATGCCCATCTCTGGGGTCCGCACTGATATCCGCGGTTCATACCCATCTCTGAAGCTCGTTTAGGCGGCGCTCTGAATCCCCTCTCTTCACACACCCCAAAACAATGGTCTCTTGCCTCTTAGGCAGTTCCAGACATTTTCCCGGACTCTCTCCCGGCTAGCTATGGCGCACTAGCCCCCTTCAGGCTGTGTTCACGCCGCCAACCCCAGTCCTCTCCCGGCGCTCTGACCAAAGCCCGAGCCTCAGCTCCCAGCCCCTGCCTGCCCTGGTGGGTGAGCAGACAAGCCTCTCGGGCTGGTGAGTGCCGGTCGGCACCGATCCTCCGTGCGGAATCTCTCCGCTTTGCCCTCCACACCCCTGTGGCTGCGCTCTTCTCTGCGGCTCCGAAGCTCCCCTCCGCCACCCGCAGTCTCCACCCGCGAAGGGGCTTCCTAGTGTGTGGCAACTTTTCCTCCTTCACAGCTCCCTCCCAGAGGTGCAGGTCCCATCCTTATTCTTTTGTCTCTGTTTTTTCTTTTTTCTTTTGCCCTACCCAGGTACGTGGAGAGTTTCTTGCCTTTTGGGAAGTCTGAGGTTCTCTGCCAGTGTTCAGTAGGTGTTCTGTAGGAGTTGTTCCACATTTAGATGTATTTTTGATGTATTTGTGGGGAAGAAGGACCATCACCATCTTGAAGGTCCCCCTGCTATTGCCTTTTAAGTGATATGTATCTGATGTTATATTGTATTAAACTGTAACATTAGAAGTTATGTATTTTAAAATATTTGTTTTACAAATGACCCATAAAAAAACAGAGTTGGAGAATTCTTAAAAGATAATAAAATAGAATTTGAAAATCATGCTAATTCTACTTCACCTAATAAATAGGGAAGAAGAGTATATGTGTTTTTTTTCTGTCTTTATTTTTCGTTAGTGACACACTTACATAGATTCATAATTCCAAAGGTATCAACATGATATACAATGGAAGTCCTCTCTCCCACCCCTTTTCTATTGCCACTCTGCTTCTCTCTCCAGAGGAAAACCATAGTATAAATGTCTTGTGTATCCTGGCAGAGATAAATGAATATGTCCTGAAGTGTTTTAAATGATTCAAAGTGTTTTCAGTTTCCCCAGATTCTCCCTTTTGTGTGTGTCTGTTTAGTTGAAGTGCTGTGATCTGTTCATTTGTTATTTTTTTATTTTTAAGTTCAACAAATCACTTTCAAATTTCAATTTTTTTAATTTAAAAATATTACCCATAATCTCATCACCAATAAGTTAAATATATTTTCTTCTCATCTGTACCCATATATATGGATACTTGTGTACACATGCATATATATACAGTGTTTATGTAGTTGCAATAGGTATAGTATGGTAATGCAGTAGATATACCATTACATCTTATGTGCAAAATTTTTGACTGGGATATAAAAACACTAAGAACATTTCCTCAGTGTATGGCTCAATACATTCTCAAAAAATGGAATAACCCCAGGATTGTATGAGTAATGGATGCTCTCTACCTTCTCTCTTTCTTGTCATCCACACTATGACAAACAGAGGTCCCATGGAATTACTCTAGTCCCTGAAACATAAAACAATTTTGCAGAACTTTTAGGCCAAAGAGAAATTACAAATCTTAGTTAAGAGGATTAAGCTCACATCCCACTCCCAATAGGATCTGGGAAGCCAGCTCACTCTCAGAGCCCCTCTGGCACTAACGTGGTAAATGCAGAATATCTTTATCATAATCCCACTCCACTCACTTTCTGAAAGAACCATTCAAATCATAGTATAACAGAAATGAAAGAGTCTTTATAGGAAAAGGGAGCTAATGTTTGTTGATGCTTACTATGGGTCTGACACCGTCCTAGATACTTTTCAAATAAGTACAGACTTTGTAGTTAATCCAACCTAGATTTGTGTCTTAAGTCCTCCATTTAATAGCTGTGTGACCTTGAGCGACATGCTCAACTTCTCTCAGTTTTCCCATCTTCAAAATGGAGTTAGAATACCCAACTCGTAGCAGTGTTGAGATTATGAGCTGTAAGGAATGATAAGAGCCTTAAAGCAAAATACTCTTTTTATTATTTTCTACTTACCAATTACCAATAATTTTAGACAATGAAGACACACCAAAGCCAGTGTAAATAATTAGACTTCATTGTTTTTATTCAAAATCTGTCCCTCGAAAGTACCTGGTATATCAGTGGAAAAGTCCTTATTACCAGGCTTAAAGTGATATGTGCAGATAAACAGGTAGTTGTACCCTCAGGTGTCTTCAGAGAGATATCTACTTAAGATATTTTCATAGGAAACTTGCACAAGCCTCTTAGATAGCCTTATCCACCAGAGGGCAGACAGCAGAAGCAAGAAGAACTACAATCCTGCAGCCTGTGGAAAAAAAACCACTTTCACAGAAAGACAAGATGAAAAGGCAGAGGGCTATGTACCAGATGAAGGAACAAGATAAAACCCCAGAAAAAAAACTAAATGAAGTGGAGATAGGCAACCTTCCAGAAAAAGAATTCAGAATAACGATAGTGAAGATGATCCAGGACCTTGGAAAAAGAATGGAGGCAAAGATCAAGAACATGCAAGAAATGTTTAACAAAGACCTAGAAGAATTAAGGAACAAACAAACAGAGATGAACAATACAATAACAGAAATGAAAACTACACTAGAAGGAATCAATAGCAGAATAACTGATGCAGAAGAACGGATAAGTGACCTGGAAGACAGAATGGTGGAATTCACGGCTGCGGAACAGAATAAAGAAAAAAGGATGAAAAGAAATGAAGACAGGCTGAGAGAACATTAAACACAACAACATTTGCCTTATAGGGGTCCCAGAGGAGAAGAGAGAGAGAAAGGACCCGAGAAAAATATTGGAAGAGATTATAGTCAAAAACTTCCCTAACATGGGAAAGGAAATAGCCACCCAAGTCCAGGAAGCCAGAAAGTCCCATACAGAATAAACCCAAGGAAAACATGCTGAGACACACAGTAATCAAACTGGCAAATATTAGACACAAAGAAACATTATTGAAAGCAGCAAGTGAAAAATGACATACAAGGGAACTCCCATAAGATTAACAGCTGATTTCTCAGCAGAAACTCTACAAGCCAGAAGGGAATGGCATGATATACTTAAAGTGATGAAAGGGAAGAACCTAAAACGAAGATTACTCTACCCGGCAAGAATCTCATTCAGATTCGATGGAGAAATCAAAAGCTTTACAGACAAGCAAAAGCTAAGAGAATTCAGCACCACCAAACCAGCTCTACAACAAATGCTAAAGGAACTTCTCTAAGTGGGAAATACAAGAGAAGAAAAGGACCTACAAAAACAAACCCCAAACAATTAAGAAAATGGTAACAGGAACATACATATCGATAATTACCTTAAACGTGAATGAATTAAATGCTCCTACCAAAAGACACAGGCTTGCGGAATGGATACAAAAACAAGACCCGTATATATGCTGTCAACAAGAGACCCAGTTCAGACCTAGGGACACACACAGACTGAAAGTGAGGTGAAGGAAAAAGATATTCCATGCAAATGGAAATCAAAAGGAAGCTGGAGTAGCAATACTCATATCAGATAAAATATACTTTAAAATAAAGAATGATACAAGACACAAGGAAGGACACTATATAATGATCAAGGGATCAATCCAAGAAAAAGATATAACAATTATAAATATATATGCACCCAACATAGGAACACCTCAGTACATAAGGCAACTGCTAACAGCTCTAAAAGAGGAAATCGACAGTAACACAGTAATAGTGGTGGAAGTTAACACCTCACTTAAACCAATGGACAGATCATCCAAACAGAAAATTAATAAGGAAACACAAGCATTAAATTACACAATAGACCAGATAGATTTAATTAATATTTATAGGACATTCCATCCAAAAACAGCAGATTACACTTTCTTCTAAAGTGCACAGGGAACATTCTCCAGGATAGATCACATCTTGGGTCACACAACAAGCCTCAGTAAATTTAAGAAAATTGAAATCATATCAAACATCTTTTCTGACCACAACGCTATGAGATTAGAAATGAATTAAAGGGGAAAAAACATAAAAACACAAACACATGGAGACTAAAAAATACACTACTAAATAACCAACAGATCACTGAAGAAATCAAAGAGGAAATCAAAAAATACCTAGAGGCAAAAGACAATGAAAACACGATGATCCAAAACCTATGGGATGCAACAAAAGCAGTTCTAAGAGGGAAGTTTATAGCTATACAAGCCTACCTCAATAAACAAGAAAAATCTCAAATAAACAATCTAACCTTACACCTAAAGGGACTAGAGAAAGAAGAACAAGCAAAACCCAAAGTTAGCAGAAGGAAATAAATCATAAAAATCAGAGCAGAAATAAATGAAATAGAAACAAATAAAACAATAGCAAAGATCAATAAAACTAAAAGCTGGTTCTTTGAGAAGATAAACAAAATTGATAAACCATTAGCCAGTCTCATCAAGAAAAAGAGGGAGGGACTCAAATCAATAAAATTAGAAATGAAAAAGGAGAAGTTACAACAGACACCGCAGAAATAAAAAGCATCCTAAGAGACTACTACAAGCAACTCTATGCCAATAAAATGGACAACCCGGTAGAAGTGGACAAATTCTTAGAAAGGTATAACCTTCCAAGACTGAACCAGGAAGAAATAGAAAATATGAACAGACCAATCACAAGTAATAAAATTGAATCTGTGATTAAATATTTTCCAACAAACAAAAGTCCAGGACCAGATCGCTTCGCAGGTGAATTCTATCAAACATTTAGAGAAGAGCTAACACCCATCCTTCTCAAACTCTTCCAAAAAATTGTAGAGGAAGGAATACTCCCATACTCATTCTACAAGGCCACCATCACCCTGATACCAAAACCAGACAAAGATACTACCAAAAAAGAAAATTACAGAGCAATATCACTGACGAATATAGATGAAAAAATCCTCAACAAAATACTAGGAAACAGAATCCAACAACACATTAAAAGGATCAAACACCATGATCAAGTGGGATTTATCCCAGGGATGCAAGGATTCTTCAATATACGCAAATCAATCAATGTGATACACCATATTAACAAACTGAAGAATAAAAACCATATGATCATCTCAATAGATGCAGAAAAAGCTTTTGACAAAATTCAACACCGATTTATGATAAAAACTCTCCAGAAAGTGGGCATAGAGGGAACCTACCTGAACATAATAACGGCCATATATGACAAACCCACAGCAAATGTCATTCTCAATGGTGAAAAACTGAAAGCATTCCTCTAAGATCAGGAACAAGACAAGGATGTCCACTTTCACTGCTATTATTCGACATAGTTTTGGAAGTCCTAGCCATGGCAATCAGAGAAGAAAAAGAAATTAAAGGAATACAGATTGAAAAGAAGAAGTAAAATTGTCACTGTTTGCAGATGGCATGATACTATACATAGAGAATCCTAACGATGGCATCAGAAAACTACTAGAGCTAATCAATGAATTTGGTAAAGTTGCAGGATACAAGTTAATGCACAGAAATCTCTTGCATTCTTATACACTAATGATGAAAAATCTGAAATAGAAATTAAGGAAACACTCCCATTTACCACTGCAACAAAAAGAATAAATTACCCAGGAATAAACTTACCTAGGGAGACAAAAGACCTGTATGCAGAAAACTATAAGACACTGATGAAAGAAATTAAAGATACCAACAGATGGAGAGATATACCATGTTCTTGGATTGGAAGACTCAATATTGTGAAAATGACTATACTACCCAAAGCAATCTACAGATTCAATGCAGTCCCTATCAAATTACCAATGGCATTTTTTACGGAACTAGAACAAAAAATCTTAAAGACTCCGAATAGCCAAAGTCAAAAGACTGAATAGCCAAAGCAGTCTTGAGGGAAAAAAACGGAGCTGGAGGAATCAGACTCCCTGACTTCAGACTATAGTACAAGACAATATGGTACAGGCACACAAACAGAAATATAGGTCAATGGAACAGGATAGAAAGCCCAGAGGTAAACCCATGCACCTATGGACAACTAATCTGTGACAAAGGAAGCAAGGATATACAATGGGGAAAAGACAATCTGTTCAATAAGTGGTGCTGGGAAAACTGGACAGCTACATATAAAAGAATGAAATTAGAACACTCCCTGACACCATACACAAAAATAAACTCAAAATGGATTAGAGACCTAAATGTAAGACCAGGCACTATAAAACTTTTAGAGGAAAACATAGGAAGAACACTCTTTGACATAAATAATAGCAATATATTTTTGATCCACCTCCTAGAGAAATGGAAATAAAAACAAAAATAAACAAATGGGCCTAATGAAACTTAAAAGCTTTTGCACAGCAAAGGAAACCATAAACAAGATGAAAAGACAACCCTCAGAATGGGAGAAAGTATTTGGAAATGAATCATCGGACAAAGGATAAATCTCCAAAATATATAAACAGATCATTCAGCTCAGTATTAAAAAAACAAACAACCCAATCCAAAAATGGGCAGAAGACCTAAATAGACATTTCTCCAAAGAAGACATACAGATGACCAAGAAGCACATGAAAAGCTGCTCAACATCACTAATTATTAGAGAAATGCAAATCAAAAGTACAATGAGGTATCACCTCACACCAGTTAGAATGGGCATCATCAGAAAATCTACAAACAACAAATGCTGGAGAGGGTGTGGAGAAAAGGGAACCCTCTTGCACTGTTGGTGGGAATGTAAATTGATACAGCCACTATGGAGAACAGTATGGAGGTTCCTTAAAAAACTAAAATTAGAATTACCATATGACCCAGCAATCCCACTACTGGGCATATACCCAGAGAAAACCATAATTCAAAAGGACACATGCACCCCAATGTTCACTGCAGCACTATTTACAATAGCCAGGTCATGGAAGCAACCTAAATGCCCATCGACAGACGAATGGATAAAGATGTGGCACATATATACAGTGGAGTATTACTCAGCCATAAAAGGAACAGAATTGGGCCATTTTTAGAGATGTGGATGAATCTAGAGACTATCCTACAGAGTGAAGTAAGTCAGAAAGAGAAAAACAAATATCGAAAAACAAATATTGTATATTAACGCATATATGTGGAACCTAGAAAATGGTACAGATGAACTGATTTGCAGGGCAGAAATTGAGACACGGAAGTAGAGAAAAAACGTATGGACACCAAGGGGGGAAAGTAGTGGGGTGGGGGTGGTGTTGTGATGAACTGGGCGTTTGGGATTGACGTGTATACACTGATGTGTATAAAGTGGATGACTAATAAGAAAAATAAATAAATAAATAAATAAATAAATATATATATATATATATATATATATATATATATAAAGATGTTTTCTTTATTTGGGAGAAGGTGAATATTTGGACGTTTTGTCTTGCATAGGGAAAATGAAAGATTTTAAAAACAAGGGACAATTGACTTCTTATTAAAAAGCCCAGGTTTCTTTTAAGTAGAGAATAGATATTGCACTAAACAAAAAGGTAAAGCAAAAGTAAATTAATTTTACTTAGTTATAAATGCTGTTTAACAAAATAATGATGACAAAGGAAAATCTATCACCAAAACAATATCCATGTATAGTGAGCACTTAATGGATGGTCTTGCCACTCCCATTGTCTCCTATCAATTTTACTTTGGCAGAATCAATGTAGTGACATTGCTGGATCCCAGCAGCTATTTTGTGCAATGTGACCTTGCCGCTTGGATTCCTTCAGTAGCACTGGGAATGAGCACCTCTTGCACACTTAGCCAGCCAGAAGTTTTCTCTGGGAATGTCAAGGTAAGACCAAGAGACACTTAGGGACTGTTGGCCATGATGTTTCCAACGTGTAGGTAAAGAAACAAATGAAACTATCCTACAGAAAGAGAAAGAGAGAAGCAAACAGAAAGCAGCAGAGATGAGAAACAGCAAGCATGCGAGTCTCTGATTCCAGTTCATTCCCAGGAGCTGGCTGCAATCCCCATCTTTGGGTTCAGAGAGACTACTCTAGGTATCATTTTAATCATTTTTTTTCCCTATAAATAGTTGTATTAGCTAGAGTCATAGCAGGAAATAAAGGTCACCCAGATTGTCTGAGAATCCTGTGGAAGAAGTAAATGTCCCCACTTATTTGACTTTAGGCTTGGCCATGTTACATGCTTTGGCCACTTGGAAGTGAGTAGACTTGACTTTTGCCCTATCCAAACAGAAGCTTTATGTGTAATTGTGGGGTTTGGGTTGGTTCACTTTCTTAAGTTTCTGCCCTCTGTCATGAAAACATCATATCCTTTCAGCCTGGGATTTAAATTGAGAAGACACTTGGAACTTGAGCCACAGCTGACTCATATCCCTCATGTTACATGACCCAAAAACAAGTGTCCATTGTTTTAAGCTACTGAGACTTTGCAGTTGTTTGTTGCCACAATAAAAACTGACAAATACAGTGAGGCACCCATAGATGAGCAATAGCTAGAGGTCATTGGTACCTTAAGTTAAAGGAATAAAGGAAAAAATAGTATACTGAGAGCCAGTGAGAGCTGCAGGAGTGAGCAAAGCCTAGGGGAAGCTGTGGTCCAGGGAATGGAGCCACTGCTCAAAGAACAGCAGAGGAAAGAAATGAATATCCAGGTCTCTCCCGCCTCTTACCTTCATTCATATTTGACAGCACTTCCCACTGTCAAAGCCAACCAGAAGTCAATCAACAAGATGGTCCACGTGAATGAGCCCAGAGGGCTCAGCATCCCAGAGCGCTGACCAACACGATGGCAGACACTAGCCATTAGCCATACTGGCAGTGAATGGATGGAGAACGGGAAGGACAGGTGTAGAATAACTCCAAAATAACTCAAACATATTTATGTTTCATGCAACCAAGAGTCCTACAAATGTCAAAGATAAATTTTACTTACACAAAGAATTAGTGAGAGATACATAATGATTTGAGATCATTCTCTCAATAGAAAAGAACATTGAGACCATAGGTTACTAGTAGGCTATAAGCTACTTTATTGAGAGGAAATAACTTGATGGGAAGGGGAATCACATTTTATTTAAGCTGATTCTATGGTACCTGATGTTGTACCACATAATTTTATACGTTACATAAGTACTTGATCAGGACAATGACAGTGATAATAGATTTGCTTATCTTCCAGCATGGATTTAGAGAGTGTATTTCTATTTTCCTGATTATGCAATGTAGAAAAAAGAAAAACTGTACTGTAGTTCTCAAAGATTTTAGGTAACAAAAAACTGAGGGTGTTATTTTGCAAAAGACAGTCCTGAGTTGTGGGATTCTACAAGTGATTTATTCTGCTACATCGTGGGAAAATAAATGCTCTTTCCAACTGACTGAGACTCTTCATTTGTCAACTATTGATCCCCTCCCACAACCTCTCTACTTAGTGCCATGATTCTTCTTGAGGTTAAACCAATGAAGCCCAGTCCCATTTATTTCTTCCTACTTTATGCTGTGGTATCACCATGATAACATCAGAGCAGCCAGCCACTCATCTTCAGTTAGTAGCTCTGTGGCAGACACTAGCTAAAAGGAAGCTTTTAGAGGTTGTCTAGGTATTTCCTTTCAGAATCTAATAATATAAATTAAACCCTGAAAGGAACTACAGAATGCATATTTTAAAGAATTATTTCCTTTCAATTTTATAAGCATCTACACCTGCAGTGCCCCTTTGTTTGCATTCTAAGGAGAAAGCAAGAAGGAAAGTCATAACAGGTATTAGCACCTTCTATATTAGGTAGGAGGCGGGCAGGTTCCAAGAGAGATAATGAAGGGAATGGACCAAGTTGAAGGTCAAAGAAAAATCCGCCATGACTCCCAAATGCTCCTGATAATTTATTCCTAGGATCCACGGATGACGTTCCTCTAACATTTAGTTCCTCAAATCTTGCTGAAGAACTTTTTGCTCCCAAAGGATTTGTATTTATTGTTTCTAATTCATTAATCACTACTCCCTATTTCTGAGCTATTGTGCAAAGATGCTCATCTCCCTCTTAAGTCCTCCCATTAGGGAATTTCCTGGCAGTCCAGTGGTTAGGACCCCGAGCTTCCAATGCAGAGGGTGATGGCTCGATCCCTGGACAGGAACGCAAGCGGAGCAGCGCGGCCAAAAAAAAAATAAGTCCTCCCATTAAACTGACATGGTTCTGAACACACCAGGGATCTAGACTCCTCCACAAACACTTAGACTACCCAAACACTAGCTTATATTGTGGAAGTGAGAGGCCAAAAGAAAACATCTGTGTCTGTCTAAATAATTTTTATTGATTCCTTTAGATAGATCAGTAATTTTGTCATTTGAGGGACATTATCATTTGAATTGTACTGACTTTCTTTTTAGACTGAAAGCTACATAATTTTTTAAAAAATGTTTCTTAGCTTCTTTTCTAGTCTATGAAATATTAATAGCTGCCCATGTGCCCTCAGTGATGCTTGACCAATATTATTAAAAGTACCAGGAGATCAGTCTCTCTGTTTATTTACTTACGTTTCATCTTGTCCAAGAAATTATTTAAGGTGGCTTAGACGGAAAGTTTTTTTAATACAAAATGCTATAGATCAATGGTGACAAATGGCTTTTATGCTATATGAAACTTTATTGTTTGGTAGTGGAGACCCAGAAAATGGTGTTGAAAAGGATTTGCAGCCTGCTTTGCTGCTCACTAAGAATGAGTGACATAACCAATTAGCAATGTCTGCCATGAGTGGGGGAGGGGAAAACAGCAGATATACCATCATAGTTTTTTTTAGGTAAAAACTGAAACCTAAGTTTTAAATGAAAATATAAGTGAATAATCACGTAGTGGAGAAGGTTTCCCCAAGTATGACACTAAGGCAGAAACTATAAAAACAAAAGACTGATAAATTTGATCATGGAATTTTTTAAATACCAAAAGAGACCACACAAAAACGTTTTAAAATGAAAAACTGGAAAAGATTTGGCAATACTCATTAAATAAGGTGTTTTCATACCCTTTAAATCAAAAGAGCTCTTCTAGATTAATAACCAAAATATGGTCTTCACAATTAAATAGGGGCAGAGAACATATCAGCTCCACCTAAAAAACACCCAGCTTAGAATGGCTTAAGCAAATAAAGGTTTTGTTGTTTTCATGTAAAATAAGTCTGGAGGTAAGCAGGGAAATCTAGGGCTGTTATGAAAGCATCATGATGTAATCTTGCCAACAGGGACCAGGCTCTTCCTGCTGTGCCATCCCTAGCAGGTGGCTTTCCTCTCCTCCTTACCACACAGTGAAAAGGTTTGCATCAATGCAGTCTTATATCAGGCAGGAGGAAAAGGACAGACAGCGGGCAAAGCCAAAACAATGAAACAGGCTGGTTTATCTACCCCACGGTAAAGGGCTTTCCCCGAAGCCCCTCCCAGTGACGTCCACGTCACATTCCCTAGGACTGCACAATCCCAGCTGTGAGATAGGCTGAGAAAACAGTTGTTGGTATTGTTTGGGATCCTCAACATTTTCTTCCACAAAACGTGGTTACAAGAGTTTGAACCTGAGAGTCATTCTAAGGAAGAGGAAACCCAACAGCTATCCTTCCCCAAACAAACTCTCAGTAAAGCCCTTATCGATTGATTGCCAGTTTTCGTCGATGAAAATAACTTTCATCGAAGTTATTTTCTGATGTACTGTACAAAACGAACCACTTCCAAAATGTATGCTGAGGGAAATACATGAAGTTATTTCGCAATAAAGCATTCTTATTTATTGAGGATGTTTACCAAGAATAACAACTTCATTTAGGAAAAAAGCTATAGCCTTTTTCATGCAAAACTCAGGAAGAAGTTTTTGTTCAGGTCTTTTCTAACTGAATATAATAAAATCCTATCTGCTGCAAATAAAAGAATGGTCATCTTTCTGTTCCCTGTAGTAAAGGTTGGGGGGAAAGCAGGCAAGATGCAAGATGTGATTAACTCATTCACAAATAGTATGAATGTGTAAGAAACAAGCGAAAGAGAAAACATTTCAAAACACATGCTGGGGTTACCCAACTGGAAATGTTTAACTCTTTCATCCCCAAACCTTCCCACCTGACTTTCATGGAGATCTTGTCTAAGTATCAATATAGAGGGTTCCATGCTGAGTGTGAGCACTTTAGTCCAAGGACAGGTCAATAAAACCTCAACTCATCAAATATTATTTTCCATGATTTTCTATGAGGTGGTAGTAAATATAACACGGTCTATGGCAGAATAACTGTGTCCAGAGACCATGTGCTTCTTAATAGATGTTGCCTTGAGGTGCAACCTTAGTGACATGATATCTGGTCAGGGTACAATGTGGACACAATGATAAATAGCAGGTATATAATTTGTGTTCAGAAAGCACTGTCCTTTTGACTAGATTGTCCACTTGCTCAGACCATGGATCTCTTCTTCATTGTTCTTATTCATCATTCTTCCCTAGCACTTAGCAAAGTGCCCGACCCCTAGTATGCCCAGTAATTTGTGTTTAATTCACTTGACAATGAGGAGACTACCTTCTGGGTCCCTCCATTTGGGGACATATTGTGGAATTAGTAAAGTTCACCCTTAGGTGATATATCTATCAGTCAATATTCCAGCAGGAAACAAAAGACACCCAGAAGAGGTATTCTGAAAAAAATTTAATGAGGGACTTATATACAGAGGTACTGCAAGGATTGAGGAACTACCAAAGGGTGTTGAGACACCGAGGGAAGGCAGCAGTGGGAATTCCCTACTACTCCCAAGCCTGAAGGGAAGGAAGGAAACAGGAAAAAAATCACAAGAACAACAAAAACAAAAATCAGTGAATTGGAGCTACTACCGAAGAAAGTATGTTCAACAAGAGCTGAGCCATGAAGGGATGAAGACTCAACAGAATTTTAGTCTGGAGCACGGATGGAGCTGAGGAAGAAATACCCCAACCTTTCTCTCCTCCCATCTTCCAATCTCCTGTTGGTGCTTCCACTGATCAACTCAACCATAAGCCAAAGAGCAATGGAGAACACACAGTACAACATGTAGAGGTCAGATTTCCGTGGCTCAAAGCAGAGCAAAGAAAGGCAGGGAACGGATTGGTTTGGAAGAGGCAGCAGCAAATGAAGACGGACCAGCACAGGGGGAATATGTTTCCCTTGAGGCGTGTTATTCGGAGTGTGAGAGACCATTTCTGAGACTCAATCAGAAAGAATGTGCAGATGAACTGGATTTGTAAATATGGGAGAAATGAGCCTCTCAAGCATGTATGGTTTTCTAAACATTCCTCATCAGATCCATGTTTTACCATCTCACTCTTTTTTCACTTAAAAAAGAACTACTAAACTTAGGTTCTCCACAAGGTTTTACTCTGCATTTTGATGAGAAATTTATAACGTGCTTTAAGTTTTGCAAGACCGTTTATGACTAATTCTTATAAACTATACTTTGGTTTTGCTTGGTTGTGAGGAGAGGAAAAATAGTCTTCCCCCTACCCTTCTAGGTTTTTGGCTGAGACCACCCCCCCCATAATAAAAGAGAGATTAACAGGAGAAAAACAAATTTAATTGAATTTTGTATGTACAGGGACCCCAAAGATATGAGACTCAAAGAGGTGACCAAAGCAGGCAGGTTTTATACGTTTTTAGACAAAGAAATGATAAATTCATGAAGAATTGATAAGACAAAGAAGTTTGAGCATAGGGTAGTAAATTACTGAGGAAGTAACGAAGTTTGTTTATACAGCCTTCTCGGACCTGAATTCCCTGTCTCTGGTGATAAGGATGTCTCTCTAACCCCTGGTACAGGGAGGGTACCTTTCACATGAGAGATTTATCTCTCATTTATTCTTGCACCTGATGTTTCTTAAGTAACTTTAAATCAAAATAATATGTCAAAGTGGCATATTTTGGGGTGGCCTCCCCTGAACCTCATCAGTTGGTTTGTTTGTTTTTGTTTTGCTTTAACTTTTCAGCTACAAGGCCTTCTTAGGAAAAATCAAGCAATAGGATATTGGAACCATATTTGTTGAGACATATTTTATTAGATAGGTAAAATCAGTTTTAAGTGATTTTCAATATTCAGTTCCTTTAAAAGAAAGAAAAGCTCTACCTCTATATGCCTAAAGCCAAGTGTTATATTGTCCTTAAGTCTGAAAGCCTTTGAATCCATCATATTCAACAGTATCTTGCCCTTCTCAGGCCTGTGGGCTCCCCAAATTTCTGGAACGGCTATATTCAGGACGAAAACAAAAGGGGCCTCTCCCCTGAACTCCAGACCCATACACCTCTGTCTATTTGACAACTCCATGTGGATGCCACAGGCATCTCAACCCTAACTAATCCAAACTCAATCTCTTAATCTTCAACCAAAGTTGGCTCCCCCCACAGGCTTGCATCATCTTTCCCGTTACTCATCCCTAAAACCTTGGAGTCATACTTGACTGTGCTTTTTCTCGTACCTCATATCCAACCCAATTGCAGGTCCCGTTGGAGCTGCCACTTCAGTTGGCTGCCCTGTTCTAAACCACATCACCGCTGGAATGGATTATTGCCTCCTAACTGGCTCGCCTCCATCTCTTCAGGCTCCTGACGGTATATTCTCAAGTAGCAGGCAGAGTAACCCTTCAAAATGTAAGTCAGGTCATACTACCCTTTTGCCCACAATTTTGTAAGACCCGCCTTCTCATTCAGAGAAAAGCCAAAGTCCCTCCAGTCAGCCCTCATCATCTGACTTTGCTATTTCTTCTCTCACCTTGTTTCCTTCCGCTTCACCGCATTGCAGGTACACTTGCCTCCTCGGGTCCTACTAACTCAGCAGGCATGTTCATGCCTTAAGACACTGGCCGTCTGGCCGACTCTGCGGGGGCTTCTGCCCCAGAGCCACATGGCAACCTTCTTCCACCTCCATCAGGTCTCAGCTCAAATATCCGCTCATCTAATGAGGCTTTCCCTAACCACCCTATTTCAACTACCCATCCCTCACTCTCCCCCTTTCCTGCTCTATTATTCTCCATAGCATGCATCACCATCAGCATTCTATGTATCTTTACTTTCATTTTTTTTTCTTTTCATCACGCTTTCCCCACTCCCAAGAATAAAGCTTCAAGGTGATGGGAGATTTTCCCAGCTAGCTGTGCACCTGGCACATAGTATGTACTCGATAAGTAATTATTAGATGAATGGAAGATGGAATGAATGGTAGAATAATGTTGTAGTACAGATGTGGATAAACTTCTTTTTTTCTATACCTATTATTTGACTTCTCACGTTCTGTTCAATAAAAACTTTTGGATTTGTTTTCATTTAAATCAGTATATCTCTCTCTAAAATTACATTGCATTAGGAAGTGAACTTCTCATTCCTCAGTTTCTCTAGATTGGAGATCAGCACAATTTTTTCTTAAAAATCAAGTAGTAAATATTTTTAGCTTGCAGGCCAAAGGGTCTCTGTCACAACTACTCAACTCTCCCTCTGTATTGCTAAAGTTGCCCTGGGTACAATACTAGACAAAAGGGCGTGACTGGGAGCCAGTGAAACTCTATTTACAAAAGCAGCTGTGAACCAGATTTGGCTTTTGGGCTGTGGTTTGTCAACCCCTGCTCTAGAAGAAATCCCAACAGATTTGTTACTAATCCTGGGGTATAGATTACCACAAATCACCAGCTCTGCCAAAAACTACCAATGCTTGAATACACTCAATAGAGTAGAATCTGAGCAGAAACCAACTTGATTCTTGCTTTCACTGCCTTCCAGCCTGCTCTATGAACTATGTTTTCTTTTCTCTCCCCTGGACAAAATCTCGGACTGATCCTATAGCTTTTTCAGTCTCTCTGAGATTAAAAAAGTTTCTGCTCCCTTTGAGATAGCATAAAGTCCACTACAACATTTTAACCACATAACTACGTGACCTGTCCAAATTCTCCCATTCCTTCAGGGCCTTACTCTTCCCTAAGTCTCCCCTGATCATTTCAGCCTATGGCACCCTTTCAGCTTCTACTCCACCCCAGCTTCCGTGTAGTCTCTGGTCTGCATGTTAATTTTGTTAACATATCCTGCCATACAGTTTCACGTTTTGTACCTTTTCTCTCTAATTACAAGCAGACCTCAGAGATACTTCAGGTTCAGTCTCAGACCATGGCAATCAATCAAGCATCGCAATAAAGCAAGTCACACAAATATTTTTGTTTCCCAGTGCACATAAAAGTTATGTTTACACTGTACTGTAGTCCATTAATTGTGCAATAGCATTATGTCTAAAAAAATATTGATACATGCCTCAATGAAAAAATACTTTACTGTTAAAAAATGCTAACCATCCTCAGAGCCTTCAGTGAGTTGTAATCTTTCTGCAACAGTAACATCAAAGATCACTGATAAGAGATCACCGTAGCAAATAAAATAATGAAAAAGTTTGAAATACTGAGAAAATTACCAAACTATGACACAGAGACAGAAAGTGAGCAAATGCTGTTGAAAAAAATGGCCCATAGACTTGCTCAAAGCAGTTGCCACAAATTGAATGTTTGTAAAAAATGCGATATTTGTGAAGCACAATAAAACAAGGTACACCTGTATTATAGTAAGTTCTAAATAGCGTAGACGTCAGACTGAGGAGTCTCCCCACCTCCCCATATTCCTTGTATGGGAAAGTTTCATTGATTTTACTCCCAAATCATCCACTCACCATGCCATGGTACAACCATCACCCACTCCTGTGTGCACTGACCTGGGCCCTAAGTAATGACCTCATTCCCTCTTGACCACCCCCCTTGAATTTATTCTCCACTCTACAGAGAGAATCATCTTTCTACTTCAAAATGTAAATCTGATCCTCTCTCCAGACCCACCCAGTCTTTGCTCCCCCAAACTCCCTTTAAAACATTTGCTGACTTGCCATTTGCTCTGAGAATTAAGACACTCCTCTTGACTTAAAAGATAACACACTGCTATATTTAAAATGGGTAAACAACCCAACCAAAGTCCTCAAAGTCACTATGGTGTAATGTTCCATCTCATGAACCCATGAATATGCCACCCTAACTTATTAAACAAAGAAGTCATTTCCAATGTTTTGAAATAATTGTTTCAATGATTATTCTCCCTTGTCTTCCTTTGTGAGGTTCATCTTTCTTTTCACCATAGGCACTTTATTTAGCTATTATAAATAGCTATTATAAATAATACTGAGATAAACATGGTTTTGTGCATAAGTGTTTTCCTACCTCTCTGATTATTTCCTTAGGATAAATGCATAAAGATGCAATCAATGGGTCAAAGACCAAGGCTGTTGAAATATAAATTGTCCTCCAGGAAGATTGTACCAATTTGGACTGTACAGCAGAACCTCAGGGTGTGATTGTGCTGATTTCCTAACGTTCTGGCTAATTAACCCAAGCCCCGCCCCCAACCCCACCCACCAAGCGTCAAGTTCTGTCACCTACATGCCTTTGTTTCTTTTGTATACTCGGCCTGGCTAATGTTACTCCCCTTCCAATGCTTAGGAGCTTGTCTTGAAAACATTTCCTCACCAGT
Organism: Monodon monoceros; assembly: GCF_005190385.1. NCBI lineage: Eukaryota > Metazoa > Chordata > Mammalia > Artiodactyla > Monodontidae > Monodon > Monodon monoceros. Next base: position 90,578,150 of record NW_021703772.1, read on the forward strand.
CTCTGCCAGCTCCTCTTTGTTCTATGTTTCTATCATACTTCTGGCATCCCACCAAATATAATACATTGCAATGATTTGTTCATTTGTCTGTCCCTTAAACTAGGCAGTGAATTATTTGAGGGAAAGGACTATATATTTATTTATTTTTAATTTTTATTTTATATTGGAACATAGTTGATTAATAATGTTGAGTTAGCTTCAGGAGTACAGCAAAGTGATTCAGTTATACATATACACATATCTGTTCCTTTTCAAATATTTTCCCATTTAGGTTATTAAAGAATATTGAGCAGCGTTTCCTGTGCTATACAGTAGGTCCTTGTTTGTTCTCTACTTTAAAATATAGCAGTGTGTACATGTCAATCAAAAGGACTATTAATAAATAGTGATTTTTAATATTAATATTCAACCCTGTAACCTCACCATTTAGCACCATCTGGAATACAGGACGTACTCAGACTGTTTCAAATTGAAGAAACCTGGAAGCCAACTATCCTCGTGGTGCGATATAAGCACAATCCATCAATTCCCACAGCTCTGTCGCTCCATTCAGCCTGGTCCAAGTAGTGTGAGTCACTTAGGGCTGGCCCAGCTCTGGAGCAGAGTGTTTCTCTCCAGAGTACCACAGGGCTTGGCTGGACATGGGAGGTGGCCAGCCCCTTTTTTAGGTGTTGCTGCTAGCCTGTCTTTGGGGTGCTAAAAGCAGCAAGAGATCATCAGATCAGGGAGATGGGCACCTGGGGTTGACAGAACTCTAGACCAGATGTCACTCCACCCTCTTTCCTCCAGGATCTGTTCACATCCATCAGTAGGATTGGCGCATGTTTTGTTACTCAGAAAAGGGGGAAATTTGAATGCTAGAAGACTGGGAAGTAGATGAGGAAGGCCTGAGTGGGTGCTAAGAAACTAGGAGCAGAAAACCATCGCCCCGCATTTGGCCAATAAACTTTATTAGAGTCTGTGACAAAATGGAAGGACCAGGAAAAGACAGAACCGTTTTTGTTGGTGTGATTGTTTGTTATTTGATGAAAGTATTGGGGAGACATCAGGGCATGAGTGAAAGCCAGAAGCTGATGGAAACCCTGCACCCCTGAGCTCAAGCTGAGTGGCCTTGGGGCCAAGTGGTGGAAAGAGGCAGAGAAGTGCCTTCCCTTCATTGGTTCCAAGCTGTTGACTAGCGTGCTTGGTGGAGCTGGAGGTGTGATGGGAGGGACCAATGTGCCCAGGGTCAGATTTTCAGCTGGTGTGGTCAGGAGATTGAGCAAATAAGTAAATACAGTGAGAACAATGAGAGTCAGGTTTTTCACTGTCAGATAAGGGAGTTAGGATTAGGGAAATGGGAATACTAATCACTTTATAGCGCTGGACTGGACTGAACTGGCCTGTAATAAAAAGACAAGCAGATAGGCAGGTAGGTAGATAGATGGATTAAACAGGTATAGGTATATATGTGTGCATCCATACATTGATTGATACATTCAGAGACTCTAGAAGCAACAGCACTCTAAAGGCTGCTCTTGCTTTCTTAATGCCATTTTCCATTAAAAGGAACCTGGGCTTCTTGAAGAAATGGCTCTCTCCAGGACTGGGGCAAGAAACGTACATAACGAAACTAACACCTTTTGTGCTAGAAATTAAGGAAACGCTGAAGAGTGATGAAGGAGACATCAGAAGGGCACACAAATAAGGACAATTTGAGTATAAAAATAATAATTGTAACATATTGTAACCCCCTGAGTAAAATGGAAAGCCATGAGTACATGCTGATACAAATGAATCAATAAATGGAGGAGAAGGGAAAGTTCCACCCTACAATAGATTGCCAATTCATAAATCTAGAAGGGATGATGGAATTAGAAAATCTCCATCTGACATTGCCTGATTCATCCTCTGTGGTAAACAGAAACAGCAGATAGATGACTTGTTCTCCCTCTCTTCTTCGGCAAGATTCATCTTTCTCTTCACTATATGCATCTTATTTATCATTCTGGATATTTTTTGGTAAGTCCCATCTATTTTCCCACCATCCACCGTTATTTTTCAGTCCCTGAATTTGACCTCTTCGCATTTTGGTTAAATGGGACCTGCCTCTTGAGGCTCTTCTACCCTTTTCCACCATGTCCATCATTTCCATCATGGGTCTGGCCTGTCGTACCTTCCCTCTCCCCCAACTGCAACCCAAATCTGGAGCTCTCAGACAGGGGCAAAACCAGATTAACTTCTGCTTCGTGATATAAGGACAATGGATGGAGTTTTCCCTTCTCTTTCTTCCAACAGCTCACCCTACTTTCCCCACTCAATCTGAGATGCGTTTCTTGCCACATTACTATGGTATTGGCAACTGCCGAGGATTCTCCCAGCCCTTTCCTAGTTGAAATAATACACGTGTTATCAAATACTCTATCCTTTCCATAGAATGTATTCTGCACCTACTAGAAGGGTGAAGAGTGGATATGGAAGGGGAAACATGATCCTGCACACTTTGTTTCCCTCCCTTTTTTTCTTTCATCTTATTAATTCCTCTTTTTCTCCTTCAGCACAGGAATTATTATTTTGATTATAAGATAGATGAAGAAGCAGTGGGCAAGCAGCTGCCAAGTCTGGATGGTAGTCTAATTCTGCCAGCACAAATTATATGATCTGACACAAGCAACTTAATCATTTGAGCCTTAGTTTCTTCACTGAAAAGATGAGGGTTTAATCGAATAACTTCTTAGAGCCTTTTAACTCCTGAGTCCATGAGTCTATGATTTGAGCTTTAAATATTGGAATGCTCTTGGACACGGTCCTCAAAATTCTTTTCTCTACTGTCACTTGGTGATATCAAGAAGTCTCTTGGTTTCATATACCAACACCCTGACAACTCCAAACTTTATATCTCCAGCCCCAATCTCTCCTTTCCTCCCACCATGAGCTTCCAATCTCCAATTGCCCACCTGATATCTTCGCTGTTCAATAAGCATTACAGATGTAATGTCTAGAATAGAATTCTTCATTTATGTCTGCTTCTCCTTCTCCAGCCTTCCTCATCTCAGTGAATGGCACGATCTATTACCTAGATTCTCAGACAAAAAAATTTAGCAAACTTCATTGATTCCTCTGTTTCTTATACTCTCCACATGCAATTTAACAACTCCTGTTTGCTTTTCCATCAAAAATATACTCAGTCAGAACAACTTTCAGCACTTTACCACAGCCATAACCTACTCCCAGCTATGACTATCACTCCCATAGCCTTTCTTGTCCCTTACTTTGTAGTCTCTAGAGAGCTTTCAAGTTCTTTTTTAATATTGAAATCCAAGCATATCACTCCCTTGTTTGAAATCCTCCAGTAGCATCCCAATATACTCAGGAAAATAATACATAGTCCTTACTATGACCCAAAGGTCTTACCTACCCTAGCACTCGCCCACCTTTAATCCTTCAGCAACAGTCATTCTGGCTTTTGTATATTCTTCATATATGGCGGGAAGAGATTAGCTAGTTGCTTCCCAAACCTGGATCTCTTCCTCCTGGATACAGAGATAGGTTACCTTTCTCAGCCTCCCATGCCATTAGCAGTGGCATATAACTAAGTTCTGACCAGTGGAATAAGAAGAGATAAGTGACACATACCAGGCCTGGCTTGTAAAAACCTCCCACATAATCTATTTCCCTCATCTGCCAATGGGATTCAGACAATCTGGCAGAGGACTCAGGCCCCTAGAGGGTAGTAAAGCCACGAAAGGGAAGGATCCTGGATTCCTGAAGCAATTCATGAAAGCACATCCCCTAAAGCCATACTGGCCTCTGCTCTGAGCAAGAACTAAGCCTATTTTATATTAAACCACTGAGTGTCCATGGTGGGAGTGAATGGTATTTATTAAAGCATAATCCTCTCCTAACTAAATCACGTACCGAACTTCCTCCTATGTCACTTACTTCCTCTGAAACCGTTCTGTATTCATATGGCCTACTCATTAGACCTTACTTAAATGTCATCTACTCCAAAAGGCCTTCCTTCTCTCATCACTCCTCTAAAATAGTCTAGCCCCTCTCCGTCACTATCACCCCCTTGCCTTACACTATTTTCCTTCAAAGTATATCAGCTAATGTGGGTATATATCTAATTATTATTCGTTTATTGTCTTCTCACACAAAAATATAAGCTCCATTAGGACAGTGCCAGCAGTTTCTTTCTTTTTCTCCTTTTTGTATATTTTGTGCTAGATCAGTGCCTAGTACGTAGTAGGAGCTCTATCAATACTTGAATGAATGAATGAATTTTCTCCGCTCTGTAGCAGCGTGGCCCTGTTTCTGCTGCTGCTGTCACCACAAATCCAGTTTCCTCTCACACACCTCATTTTCAGAAACACAGCAGCACCCATCTTGTCACTCTCCCATCCAGTTAAGCTTTCGTTTCCCTTATCTTAACAGCTCCAAATGAGGCAGCACGCCTCCTGAGGGGTGATATGCTGTCACGGCTTCAAAAGCTGAGAGAAGTGAAAAAACAAAGGCAAACTCCAACAAGGAGAATCTGAACCAGTCTTGGAGGCTGACGGTAAGGGCTAAGAACACAGCACCTCCGTGGACCTGGACCGAGACTGGTCCACCACAAGTGGGTGCCTCCCAGCCCCTGCTTTCATGCAGAACCTTTCAGGCTGCTGGAACTTCCAGTCTTCCTGTCCTCTCTTGCTCCTTGGTAGGATTTGGACCAGGACAGTTTTGGAAAGAACGTTGGTATGGTTAGGAGTCAGATAGCCTCAGGTTCAAAGCCAGGATCTAATCCCATCAGGTTCACCCTTCAAGGTGGGGTCACATTCATTAATTCAACAGTACTTACTGAGTGCTTTCTCTGTGCCGCTCTATACTAAATGATGGAAAAACAGCCATGAGAAAGATGTATATAAAGATTCTTGGGCAAGATACCTAGCCTCTCTGAGGCTCAGTTTCTCTGGCTACAAAATGGGCAAGAAGCCAGTTTCATTTCATCTTTAAGAACTAAATGTGACAGCATGTGAAAGGAATTGGTACATGTTATTTCTTCATTTTCATTAATTGATGGCCTCAAATATTTTTTTTAAATTTAACTTAATGGATCATCTTTTCTATAAGCATAAACAAAATAATAAATACATGCTTTCCTACAAGTTCAATAAATTTTTAAAAAGATAGGTGTACAGAATGCTACTTCAAGGAGTTTATAATCTAGTAGGAAAGATAGGCATAATTTCACAATTCCTTGGTTAACAACTGTGACAAATCCCTGACAGAGAAGCCACTTGTTGTATGATGTTTCACGTCAATCTATAGTCTGTGGGATCAGTATACATTTTCAAACTGTAACTGGACTGAAATTTAAAAGATGAGAAATTAACTAATCACAGCTGGGCAATAAGGCAGAAGGACGATGGGAGTGCGCCAGTGGAGCTGGGAAGGCACCTGGAGTACGATCAACATGGCGCAAGCCCGAGTGTCCAGTACCCAGCGAGCAGAGTGGAAACTGATGAAGTGAGGCAAGGGCAAGATGGTACCCAACCCTGAGAGCCAAGGTTGGGACCTCGGTGTTATGCTAAGAACAATGGGAAATCATTGCAATATTTAAGCAAGGGAGGGAGGCCAGGGCATAATCAGTTCTGCATTTTGTAATGATTACTCATGTTTCTGAGAAGAGAATTGTCAGAGGAACAAGCATAGAAAAAAAAAGGAGTCAACTAGGTAGTAAGCTATCGCAAGTTCCAAGTGAAAAATAATGATTCCTTGGACAAGGGTGTTAACAATAAAGATGGAGAGAAGCAGATGGACTTGAGAGATATTTAGAAGGTAAAATCAATAAGACGTTGTGATGGATTAGATCTAGGCAACGAAGGAGTGGGGCGCACCCCGCAAGACTCCTGGGTTTCTAATTTGAGCAGCTGGGAAGATGCTGCTGCCATTCACTGAGATAGAATTCACTGGAAGAAAGGCAGGCAGAGGAGGAAGATCATAATTGTGATTTTGGACACTGTGAATTTGCAGTGACCAAGTCTGAGCCCATGTGTGCAACAGTAAGGACATTACTATCCTAAAGAGTGATTATGAAACCTGGCTCAGGACCCCAGCAGACGAAACGCTCAGCTTGCTTTTCTCACACCCAGCCTTCCTTCATAAATTCATTCAACACGTGCCAAGCACTCTTCTAGATAAATGGGTGAACCCACAAGGTCCCTGCTCTCGTGGAGTTTACTTTCTAAAATCATACACGGGTGAACCCACAAAGTCCCTGCTCTCGTGGAGTTTACTTTCTAAAAGTGTAGACAGATGATAAAACACACAGACTGTATTCTAGCTAAACAGCAGGAAGATGAATAGAGTAGAGTAAAGAGGAAAGATGGGGCTCTGTTTCATGTAGAATGGCCAAGGAAGTCTCTCTGGGGCAGTGGCATTTAAGCACAGCCCTGAGTGGAGTGAGAAGGTTGGCCATAAAGATGGTGATGGGGAAGTGGATGCAGGCAGAGGGGACCAAAAATCGTAAAGACCCTGAGGTGCATTCAATTGGCTTGTTCTAGGAGTGGCGCAAAGACCTATGTGGCTGGAACCCAGTGGGCGTGTTAGGAATTGATACTAAAGGTGTGGCCAAAGCTAGACCACATGAGGGGAGGAGTTGGCTTTTACTCTGTCAAAGTGAGATGGAAGACACTGGAGGATTGTGAGTTGGAGAGTGACAAGAGGTATGTCCTCGAGCGCAGAATGTTTCAGCCTATGTCAGGAGGCAGAAGCCTTCAACAGAACCAACTCTCTCCAATGCTCTCTTCTAGTTCTACTTCAATTCAGTGAATGAATATAGAACAGCTGTAGAATTCAATTAAGTTTTTTCAAATGACATTTACAGAGCATTTACTATGATGCTCTTCCAGGCCCTTTCACGGGTGATAAGTGGTTCAAGAGCAGCCTCCTTTCATGATACCTTTGCTGGACATGGTGTTCATGACAACTAGGAAGTGGATGGATTTTATTACCCTTATTTTACAGATGATGAAACTGAGGTTCAGAGAAGTTAAGTATCTTACATAAAGTCACACAGCCGATAAATGGTAGAGTCAGGATTCACCACATGGAGTTGGGCTTCCCAACTCCAAGTCCACACGGCCTCCATGGCTCCATGACAGGCTGTCCATGACCTGATTCTACCCCTGAGTGTGTTGTGTATTGAAAAGAATGGATCTGAAAACAAACAGGCAGATGACCAATGCCCGAGTATGTTCACATTTCAAAACAAAGTGCATCACTAACAATGAAGTGTTATGTGTTAAACTTAGTGTTAAAACTTAGATCATAAGTTTTCTTATGATCTAAGTGAATGAAGAGGAATATTTTCAAGCAAAGAAGGGGAAAGAACCCTCCAAGCAGAAAGAACAGCAAAGTGTACATACTGTTTAAGGGCCATGATACTGGTTCCCCATCCTAACTTCACTTCAGAATCACATCAGATGTGTGTGTGTCTGTGTGCACACATGTCCACACATATACATATGTACTGTGGCTCTACTTAAGACCAATTAAGTTACTATGTTTTAAATGACCCCGGGTCTATTCTGCTATGAAGTCAGGATTGAAAAATACTGAATTATGTATTGGTTGTCAAACTTTATGGCCCACATCTCTGGCCTCCTCCTTCTTTATTGGGACACCTATGGGTCGGGGCTGGTGAACACATACATTAAGTAGTAACCAGGTGATTCCAATGCAGGAAGCATCTTAATCACAGCTCAATAAATGGTAACAATGGTCAGATTTGCCAGAGGGAGCCATTTCGCCTGCAGGCAGGAAAAGTGTACAAGGTAGCACAGGTGTTTAGAAGAAGAGGCTGCCAAAAGTCAGCTGGAGTGGAAAAAGCCGTGACTCAGCAGAGCTCAGCAGGATCTTCAAGGACCTTCTGACTTCTAATCTGCCCAGTCAAAAAAAAAAAAAAAAGGAATATCCAATAATACAAGCGGAAGTACAGACTTCACAGAATTTCAAACACTTTCAGAAAAGAAAAGTACTGCCTCTTTTCAGCGTTTCCATTTTCCAAGTGGTTTCTAAGTGCTTTTAATATTGAGGGGAATAACTCGGACTTTTTTTTTTTTTCAGCGCACAGCTAATTACCAGACATACCCATCCTGCAAGGATTTAATGCCTACATAAAACATGGGGCCATAATGAAGATAATTGAAAGTATGACTTTCATCAATATTTAATTAGCATTTGGTGCTAACTCATTATCTCGGTACAATTAATTTGACATCTTGCTATATGTCCTGAACAGATTTCAATCCAGAGGGCTGTTTTATTGGCAAAACATGTGTAACACTACACGTGCCCCTATCCAGAGGAAACAATATGAAATATGAGGGAGATGACTGACAGTTTAATCTAGTTCTGAACAGCAGAGCCTAATATATTAAAACCAAATAAGCATGTTTACATAGCAAGGCAAATCCAGGGCTAATGAAAATCCTGGCCCTGCTCAAGAGTCAGGGACAGATCCCCACTGTCTAGCACAACTCTCGGGGTAACGGCTGTTGCACTGGTGTGGGGAAACATTCAGAGCTGGGCACCTGCAAGCAGGAAGTTTAACAACTCACACACCTGTTCAGTCAAAGAAGCTCAATGTATCATCCTGCTAGAGGCAAGGGATTCTGCAGCAAGCGAAGAACAAAGAACTCAAAGCCAGGATCCTGGGACCTGGGTTTCTAGCAGGTCCCATGATTTAACCACATGTTAGCCTTTAAGCAAGTCATTGCCCAGCCAACCCTATGGCTCAGTTTATACATGTGTGGAAATGGTAAATATGCCCCATTAAACCTGCATCTCTTCAACTATCAGTGGTAAAGGACCAGTTTTGTGTCTTACATTTTGTTTTGTTTTTGTAATTTTCCATTGGTTGTGAATTGATAATCCTTTAAAATACAAGGAAAAAACCCCACAAAACAACAAAAATACAAAAACAGTAACACTATTCTGGGCACTGATGAGATGAAAGAGCAAATAAAATACAAACAAGTTTCCTGAGTCCATAAACCTTATATTCCAGTGTGAAGAAAAAAACTAGTAAATAAGTAAACCAATAAAGAAAATGGTAACTTGGGATAGTGACAGGAGACATGGGGAAAAGAAACCAGGTAACAGGTCAGAGAGAGATAGGGAATGATGGGCTGCTTTTAACTGGGTGGTCCCTGAAGGGAGATCTCTGAGACAAGGATCTGAAGCCCAAGATCTGATGGGAGGAAGAGCCTGGAAGGCCTAGGTCTTGGGGAGGAGCGTTCCAGGCATCTTTACACACCAGGCACTAGGATAGATACCAGCGTTGCAAAGATTGATGTGATACAGACCCTGCCTCTGAAAAGGTCATTTTCTAATTAATACTCATAAATAATTGGAACATTTTAATGTAAGAGAATCTGGGTATTTTATTGCCCTTTTGATGTGACTACTTGTTTAAAAAAAATATTAACAGATAATACCTTTATTGAGTACCTACTGCGTGCTAGGGTTTCTTCCAAGCAATTTTCATATGCTCATAGAAACCCTATAAAGCAGGTTTGGTGATGATTATTACTATATTATTGTTAGTGAACAATAAATAAAAAGGCACAGAGTAGGTAATTTCCAAAAATCACAGTTAGCAACTGAGAGAAGCAGAAATGAAATCCCAATAGTCTGAGGCCAGACCCAGCACTCCTGACCTTTTGTAGTATACTGAAATTACTTCTTACTCTGTTACTGTGTCAGTAAATATATCCTTCCTACATGGAGTTCAGAAGGTTTATATGTTTTTTAAAAAGAAGGGTATCTTTTCATTTTGGAGCAATAAGTATTTTTTCTATGCCAATATTCAATTTAACAATTTGCAAAATGGAAAGCCATAGATTCCTCATTAAAATAATTTATAACTTGAAAAAAAGAATAGGCAAAATAAAATAAAAAGATATGCAGAGTAAAGCCTCAATATTTTATTATTAGATTCGATAGATGTAAAATTACTCTTTTCAAATACCATATGATATCACTTATATGTGAAATCTAACGATGATACTACTTGGAAGCCACACCATTTTTTTTTCTTTTCTTTTCTTTTTCTTTCTTTTTTTTTGGCCATGCCATGCAGTATATGAGATCTTAGTTCCCTGACCAGGGATTGAACCAGTGCCCCCTGCTTTGATAGCATGAAGTCTTAACCACTGGACTGCCAGGGAAGTCCCTTTATATGTGGAATCTAGAATATGATGCAAATAAACTTATTTACAGAAGAGAAACGGACTCACAGACATAGAAAACAAATTTATGGTCACCAAGGGGGAAGAGGGGTGGGGGAGGGATAAATTAGGAGTTTGGGATTAGCAGATACAAACTACTATATATGAAATAGATAAACAACAAGGTCCTACTGTATAGCACAAGGAACTATATTCAATATCCCATAATAAACCATAATGGAAAAGAATATGAAAAGGACAAAAAAAAATTAATCTTTCAAATTGCTGTACTCCTGGGCTTCGCTGGTGGCGCAGCGGTTAAGAATCCACCTGCCAATGCAGGGGACATGGGTTCAATCCCTGTTCCGGGAAGGTCCCACATGCCACGGAGCAACTAAGCCCATGCGCCACAACTACTGAGCCTGCGCTCTAGAGCCCGTGAGCCACAACTACTGAGCCCACGCACCACAACTACTGAAGCTGGCGCGCCTAGAGCCCTGTGCTCCGCAACAAGAGAAGCCACTGCAATGAGAAGCCCGTGCACCACAACGAAGAGCAGCCCCTGCATGCCACAGCTAAAGAAAGCCCAGGTGCAGCAATGAAGACCCAACGCAGCCAAAAATTTAAAAAAAAAAAAAAATTGCAGTACTCTTATTCTCAATTTTTGTACTTATCTTATATGGATAATCAAACATTCACAAACCACACTTTAGGGTCACTGCTTTAGACTTCTCTCAGGGTTGTGAGAACTAGTGAATGAAATGGATTTTAAAATAATTTGAAGACAGACTGAACAGCAAGCTACTTCTGAGGTAAGACGGCAGCAGTGGCATTTGGATACAGGGAGGAGATGTACTGTTCTTATGATCTAAGTGGGAAACAACATTGATCCCCAATTTCTTTTTCTGTTTTTGGCCACGCCCTGCGGCATACGGGATCCTAGTTCCCCGACCAGGTATCAAACCCATGCCCCCTGCAGTGGAAGGGTGGTGTTCCAACCACTGGACTGCCAGGGAGGTCCCTGATCCCCAATTTTGAGTCAGTCTCCTCTCTGAGATTTCCTGGGGCTCATATTCAAGAATAACACAATTAATTTATGTTTAGCCCTGCTATAAACAGAAAGTTTATGAACTAAATGAACTAATTGGTACGCCAATAGTATGTATGATATATCAAAACTTGAAAGGCAGAGAGAAATCTGCTTTACGAAGCAGTGCATCACTGTGAACATCTCTGGGCCTCTCTGTAGAACACATGAGTCCCCTCTCCCCACTCCAGGTAAGGAAGCTCCAGTATTCACCTCTAGGCCCCATTGTCACTGGCTCCTGAGATCTCTAACTCCCTGGCACTTCTCTGTCTCTTGCTCAGGCCAAGAGAAAGATGTTAAGCAGAGAATTGTAGGTGCTTGCAGTAGAGTGCTCATCAACCACCTGCACTGGAAAGGTGAGTGCTGGGGGCACATGGTAAGGGTACCTACAGCATCTGCTACAACCTTGAAGGATGAGCACATCTACCAAAGGCACGTAAAACAAAGTCACTGTCTTTACAGAGCAAAGCGGGAAGCTGGTATTGTACAGTGGACAGGTCGTGGAGTTTGGATTTGAAAGGAGCATACTTGAATGTTATCTCCAGACCTTACTGGTTATGTATATCAGACAAATCTCTTAATGTCTTTGCTTCATCCATATGTTTCCTCATCTGTGGAATGACTAGAATAATAGTAAAACTGACTTCAGAGCAATGCAAGTGAGGTCTATACTGATGGGAAATGCCTTTCAACAATCCATTTTCGTTTTTTCTATTAGGTGGTTTTAGAAAATAAGATTTCATGTTGTAAGGTCTTCAGATTTTACTTGGAAAGCTTGTTAAAAATACAGCATCCTGGAATCCATATTTAGAGTTTCTGATTCAAGGTGCTTAGTGTAACCCAAGATTCTGCATTGTTTAAAAGTTCCTCTGTGACTCTAAAGCAGGTGGTCTCTGGGCCATGCTTTGAAAAATGCTGCAATAGCATAGAAGACACAGAGGGAAGAGGACAACTGGATGTGACTGAAGGATAGGACTGAGTAAGGAGGTGACGGTCACGTGGGAAACTAAGGGGAACTTGGATTTACTCTGTGGGCAGAGAGGCAACACGTCAAAGGCTTTAAAATAGGGGAGTGATGTGATTGGTACCATACTGTAGAGGAATGCATCTGACTGCAGCACTAAGGATAGATTGGGGGGAGGGGGAGGAAGGTGAGGACTGAGAAAACTCCCAGGAGGGAGGCTACTGGAATAAACTGGAAGAGAGGAGCTCAGATCTGGCATTGGGGCAGTGAATGTGAGAAGAGAGAAGAGAAGACATGGGAAATGGGGACCCAGATGCTAATGATAGATTTTAAGAGAATGAAACAGTACACAAAAATGTGTCCACATACCGTATGCTCCTATTTTGTTTATAAATTTGTGTGTATATATGTATAAACACACACACACACACAGAGACACCATTTCCATAGAGAAAAGAGAAAAGGAAATGCAACCAAACGTTGAGTGGTTATTTGTCTCTGAAAGATAGGATATAATGGTGAGCTTAAGGATTTTTCAAATATATATTTTCTTCCAAAATGCTCTCTAATAAGCATGGATTACTTTTATGATTATATAAAAAAAGAATGTGGGAATTCCCTGGGGGTCCAGTGGTTAGGAGTCCGTGCTCTCACTGCCAAGGGCCTGGGTTCAATCCCTGGTCAGGGAACTAAGATCCCACAAGACATGCAGCACAGCCAAAAAAAAAAAAGAAAGAGGGAAAAACTTTATTATATAATTCAGGAGTTCACAAGGATGAATGAGAAACAGCCAGAGGAATATCTACATAAAGAACAAGCCAGGCTTCCTGAGGATTTGGAAGCAGATTCCGGAGAACCCTTTGGCACTATTAGTTAACTATGATATGACAATTTAGGTGAGACAGGCTTTTTCCAGCTACTACTGTCATCTCATATGCCTTTAAAATACAATTAAATAAAAGTTACTACAGGTTGATTGATGGCTGGAGTCCTGCTTGCTTGCAAAATGGGTAGAACTTGAACTATATATTTATTGCACATTCGAGGGGTGAAATGCTTTTCTATTTCTTTAATGATTTTTAACTTTAGAGTCAGATATTCCCAAGGGAGGAAAAAATCCATAGTTTTCAGAACTGACAGGAAAATATGTAAGCCTTAATAAAAATCATGCCAAGTACCATGGTGTGGTAATATATCTAAGAAAAATCCAATATATAGAATACTTCTCCTTAGATTAGCATGTTTTAATTTTGGTTGAATGAAACTTGATCGTTGATTGGAGGTGAAAAGAGTAACTATAATCCATGACCACATAATTTGGGGTAACATAGCATGGAGCTTTCAGGATTGGCACTTTTCCTTCCTTGAATGAGCTTCTGATGAAAGTCTCATGTCATAGTGTCATCTTAGGAAAGAGGTCCAAAGCTTCCCTGGGCAGCCTAAAGCAGTCAGCTCCCCTGAAAAATCCTCACAGCGCTATTCCATTGACACCCAACAAGGGAACAGGAGACCTCCTAATCTTTCCCCTCAAAGAGGAATGTCAGGCTGGCTTCAAATAGTGGAAGGGCTAGTTACCTCGCAATGTTAACAAAGGATGTGAAGAGGGGTTTTCACCGTAAGCTAGGTTGAGAGGGGGCATCACCATGATGGAGGAAGCATGGATCAGAATGAGAGCGAGGTCCGGCTCTGCTATTGTTCCCAACAAAGCAAACGGCCCCAGTCAAATTACCGAGAGAGAGAAGAGCCTGATGCCTATGTAGGCAAAGCCTGTAAAATGGCAGAGTTTGTGTCCTAGAGAATATTAGGACATAGGTGGAAATGTAAACAAATCAGTAACAACAAACAAGCACTTCTCAAGTCAACGCTATGAAAACACTTGCTGTTTGCTGTCTACAGCCCAACAGGTCAAAATGTCTCTCTACAGTCCTGTCCAGGAAAAGCAATTCCTAAATTCAGTGACTCCTACTTCATTGACTGTGGACTTCTGGAGAGGAGCTAGGGGTTTTGCAAGGGACCCTTATACCTGTAGATATGCAAATCTTACAGAAGAAGATATAAGAATGTAGAACTACCTGTAAAGAGCATTGGTATTTCATCTCACCTGTATTTCTATACCTACTACTACTTTTCAAGTGTATATCAATTTCACTGAGATTAATTCATAGTAACTTTGGGTATTTGATATTTTCTCACAGCACATACCAAAAATAGGTCAATTGTGGTGTGAGAGACTGTGAAACTTCCTGACACTCAAGGAGTACTTCCCTGCTCAAAAAAGCTAGGAATGCCTGCCTTAAATAATTTACAGTTATCAGTATAAGACAGTAAAAGAGCTTCTGATAACAGCTTAGAGATGTGGTTCTCAGTCTTGGTTGCACGTTCTAATTATGTGGAGAGCTCTTAAAAAACCCAATGCCCAGGTTGTGCCCCAGACCAATTAAGTCAGGATCTGTGAGGTGAGACCCCAGCATCATATTGTTTAAGCACATGTTTTTCAATTTTAATTTCTCTGAAACTGAAAAGATGCACACGGTAAACGTTTATATGCAAAAACAAGGATAGACAGTAAACGTCTCCTCCCACCTCTTAAAAAAAGATCTATTATCTTTTCAGACACTACCACTATGACCAGCTTCTTGGCAATGAAGCAGAGCTATCCAGAGCATATATAAGCATAAAAATTGATATTCTTATTGTTATATGAATTATTAACAATTATATTCACCACACATACGACAACCTCCGCTATATGGATGTATGTAGCATAAAGCTGTTAGCCCACAAGTCTACAAAGAAACAAGCTGCTAAGCTGAGTAGAATCAGCAGCTTCTAGGTTTTGTATAAATATTCCTTTGCTATATGTTTATTAATTTTGCCATCCGTTAGGTCTCAGTGACAGACCAGCAGTAGTAAACACCAACATTTAAAAAGTACTTTGGGAGATAAACTTTAGTTTGAGAAAATTCTATCAATTATCTTAATTTTTATGCAAATGCCTGCCGCTGTTAGAATTCACCCTTGGAACTAATTTGAGAGCCATTGCCTTGAAGGATTTGGAGAAGTGCTTGGGTGAAGGAGATAGAAATGGATAGAAGAGAGAAAGGATGATTTGTCCCAGTTCTGTCCCTTTAAATGTCCAGACCCTAAAAGAAGATGACAAAAGTCAGGTCCTAGGAGTTTCTAAGATTAATTAGATTTTGCTCAAAATCCATGTCTTTATCTTTTCATTCCTCTGGCTATCTCTGGGCTTCCCCTTTAAACAACCCACAGCACTGTGTTCCCCCTTAAGGTCATGGACAATGTCTTGTGACCGACGCATCCCTGATGCCTGGCACAGTAGCTGGTCCTGGAAAGTAAGAGTCTCAGGAGCAGAGTAATGCCAGCTATTAGCAAAAGGGGCTGCCCCTTAAGCTGCTGTGAGAAGCAGGTGCGGAGGCTTGGGAATGAGGTAAAGGGAAATCTGCAGATGTCACCAAAGAAAACGCTGTCCCAGGAATCCTTCAAGGAAAGAATATGGAAATCAGAAAACCTGGATTCCAATTCCAATGCTGGCACTATCTACTTGGCCTTCAGCTGGACAATCGTTATGGCCCTTGAACTGTGCTCTCTGAAGCCTCGGTTTCCTTAGAGACGTGGTGGGCATGGAGGCATTGTGAGAAGGCGGCCACGTGTATCAGCTGTGGCAATCTTGCCCCATTTCATTCAGAACAGTTCTGTTTTCATTTGGTTGGGAGTTTCCCATAACATCTTATTTGAAAAAAAAGTTTTCTCGCTTTAAATTTGGTTAAAATCAGATCATTTCTGAGATTTCCTCTGGCTCAAACATTCTAAGGTTCTATAATTTCTAGACATAGAGAACATGAAATTAGTATTTCCGACTCCTGAATTTTAGAATTCATTTCTTCTTTGGCCTTGGAGTGAATCATTTTCTAGAAGTGCCATCTGCCTCTAGAGGAATGTTCTCACGCTGGCACTCTAAGT
Organism: Monodon monoceros; assembly: GCF_005190385.1. NCBI lineage: Eukaryota > Metazoa > Chordata > Mammalia > Artiodactyla > Monodontidae > Monodon > Monodon monoceros. Next base: position 90,594,378 of record NW_021703772.1, read on the forward strand.
GCTGTAGGCATAAACGCATTAATAGCTTTTCAGGATTTCCCAGGCAAATCAATCATTGTCTTTCCCGGTCAGATTTGTAAAACAGCAAATGGGATCTACTAGGGGTATGAGTGGCCCACAAAGACTTATCTCTTCCACTGAAAATTTCCAGTGAAAATCAAAACGTAGAAAATATTTTTGCTTCCCCCCAACTTCCCAGCAAGCAGAGGAAGAAGCACCACTTCACTTCATTTAAAGATAACAAATGAGAGAGATGCTATCCTAATAGGAATCAGAGGACTAAAGGATTAATTATTTCCCCTGGAAGTGACTCCCCCCCAGTAAGAGGCGATCTTTCCCTCCAGCAGTTCTCCTGCATCACCGATAATACTGCCTTATGCAGAGAAACAGTAGCAGCTGCAGTTGTCACTCTAGATTTTTAAATTCTCAGATGCTAGGACTTAGTGAAAACTGAGATTCCTGAGTGGATTGGGAGGGGCACTGGACTAGCATCTAGGACAACTGAGTTGCCTTGGTTTGACCATGTGACTTACCTGAGTCTCAGAGATGGGAATAATGATCCTGGTTCTACAAACCTCAAGGGGTCTCTGCAAGATAAGATGCGTGAAGGTTCATTATTGTAGGTTGTCTTAGTCAGCGCTTGCTACTATAACAAAGTACATAGACTAGGTTGTGTCTTAAGCAACAGACAGTCATTCCTCACAGTTCTGGAGGCTGGAAAGTCCAAGATCAAGATGCCGGCAGATCCAGTTGTCAGCAAAGTCTCTCCTCCTGACTTAGAGAAGGCCACCTTCTTGTTATATTCTCACGTTAAAGGAGAGAGATTGTGTGTTCTGTTCTCTTCCTCTTCTTAAAAGGGCGCTAATCCCATCACAGGGGCTTCACGCTCATGGCCTCATCTAAATTAAATTACCTCCCAAAGGCCCCACCTCTAAATACCATCACTTTAGTGGTTAGGGCTTCAACATATGAATTGGGGCAGGGAGAGGGGTGCAGACAGTGGGACACAAACATTCAGTCCATACCAAAGGCCAAGCACTATAGAAATTAATAAACTATATGTTGGAGACTGTGGGATGATCGGATCAGCATCTATTCCAACCTCTTTCTAGGATGCCTTCCTATATTGTAGGGCCCAGAAGTTAATGACATTCCTCAGATGATCTCGCACCTGGTAGTCTGGGTGTAATTTGAGTTTTGCCAATCACACGCATTTATGAGAGACTTGAGTACGGGATTGGATGTAGTGAAGAGCCCGGGTTTTGCTTGTGCCAACTGTTACAGAAGTGGCATGGTTTTGCAGCAGGCAGCTGGATAGGTAACCTCTGGATAGGAAACACAGTTTAGTGATTGTAGTTGAAGCGGCTGCTCCTTTGTCAGCCCGGTTCTGGGGTATGGCCTCGGGAGTTTTTCTTGGAAGCTCTGCCTATAGAATTAGTTCCCTCTGTCCTCCAGTGATTCTGTAAACGATTTAACAATCGGCTATAAATCCTGCCTTAAACTCACTAGAGTCAAAAGTTATTTCGATTTTTCCTAAGTCAGTTGCTAAGGAGAGATAGGACCTCAGAGAGAGGTGGAAAGAAGTCTTCAGATTTTCAGGTTGATGTTTAAGAGATGTTTAAAAATTATGTATGGATTAAACACAGAGTGTCTCAGGACAGACTGGTGGAATCAGATTAAGGAGGTGACCTGTGGACATATTTTGAAGGTCCCTGGATGTCATACTAAAGACATTATGCCCTTAGTTTGTAGCTAATGGAAAGCAATAGATTCATGTGTGTGTTTCTGAATGGTCAGCCAGGATAAGCTAGGATTACATGCAATCCCAGAATCGTAGTGGTTTACAACAGGGGAGGCTTATTTCTTGTGCATACTTCCTACATGTCTGATACAGTTAGACTCCAGCTAGGACCCCCTAATAGAGCACCCTCTATCTGGAACATGGCAAGTCTCACAGCAAAGGGTAAGAGAAGTTAGAAAACCCCATGTGATTTGTGACAACAAGTCATGATGCCAAATGAAATAAGCCAGACAGAGAAAGACAAAGGATGCTTGATCTCACATTCATATGTGAAATCTAAAAAAGCCGAGCTCATAGGAACAGAGTAGAATGATTGTTGCCAGGAGCTGAAAAAAGGGGGAGATGTTGATTAAAGGGCACAAACTTTCAGTTATAAGATGAATAGGTTCTGGGGACCTAAAGTACAGAATGGTGACTCTAGTTAACAATACTGTGTTATATCCTCAAAGGTTGCTAAGAGAATAAATTTTATTTGTTCTCACCGCACACCCACACAGAAAAGAAAAAAGGAAAGAAAAGAAAAAAAAAAAAAGGAAAACTGCAGGCAGGTCCTTCCAGCCTCTGCTTGGATATGTCACAGGACATCCCCATCGTCATTTCATTGACCAAAGCATCCCCATCGTCATTTCATTGATAAAGCCAAGCCTGACACCAGAGCAGGGAAGAATACCCCTGCCCCCAAGAGGAATGCGCAGAAACGTTTTTGAGCAAAATTACAACTTGCCACACTCTGGAAGGCTTGCAGAAAAGGATCATTGAAGAGATGTTACTCTGTAATGACCTCTATGGGAAAAGAATCTAAAAAAGAGTGGATATATGTATAACTGATTCACTTTGCTGTACAGCAGAAACTAACACAGCACTGTGAATCAATTATACTCCAATAAAAATTACTTTTAAAAAAAAGAACCGATAGTGTTGAAGCCCTGCTAACTTTGTTTAAAAGTCCTAAAAATAATTGCACCCAGTAAAACCTAAAATAAATATTTGTACATTTTTATAATAAAAAAAAGATTGAAGAATTATCATAATAACAGTGAATTCTTATTCATTCCACAATACTGAACACTTGTTATCCACCATACCTTCCGGTGCCAGAACAGAGTGGGGTCCATAAGATGGACAGGGTTTGGCTTCAAGTTTTTAGGTTAATATGTACTTATTATGTGCCATGTGCTGTTATAAACACCTTTCCATGTATTATCTCATTCAATCCTCCTAATATTGGGTAGGCCAAAAAGTTCATTCGGGTAGTGAATCCATTTTCAATAAACTTCTTGGTGAAAATGAAAAAAGTCTTTACCTGAAGCCGAACGAACTTTTTGGCCAACCCAATATCATCCCTAGTTTTTAGATTATTAAACTGAGACTTAGGGAAGTAAAGTACTTTCACCAAGTCCAGACAGAATATGGCACACCAGATCTGCACCCAGGCAGAACGCCATGTGCTTGCCCTTCGTGGTAGATCATCACTCAGCTGAAACTCTCCTAGGAAAGCATGATGGAAGTCTGTGGGCTGGAGAAGAGGCAAGGGCTGAGAGAGAGAGAGAGAGAGAGAGAGAGAGAGAGAGAGAGAGAACAAGAGGAAATACCTGGGCCTGACTATGGAAGAGATACGAGCAGTGAGGGAGCCGGGTCTCAGATAAGTTAGGACACTTGACAGATGAGTGAATGTTTGACTCATCTTTAACTAACATAAGTGCATCAGAAGAGGCTTGTTTGTGAGGGAAGATGGTGACCGCGATGTGGGACATGTAGGTTTGAGATTCCTTATGTGAGGCATCTAGATAAATTTTGGAAAAACTAGCTTGGAATTCAGGAAAAAGTGAGGAATAGAAAGATAAGGAAATTTGGTTGTATAGGATTTTCATTGATATCATGAAGCAGAAGAGATAGTATCCCAGGCATAGATTAGCTTAAAAAGGTTGAATAGCCAGTTCTAAACCGCTGCAGCCGAAGAACATGTTCAATTGTACAAAGCAGAGTCACTCAGTGGCTTGTTTCTGTAGAAGGGGGAAGATTTCTCAGATGAGGCTCAATTTGGAAGTTACCCTCTTCCCGTCAAAATTCATTAACAGGCAGCTAGATTGGACATTTTGCAGAGTAGGTGTTACAGAGCGTAAACCTTTTCATGCTTCATAATTGCATGGATCTTTACTGCAGCTAAGAGGAACAGAAATAAGTAGGGAGGTATAGAGTTGACATATACTCTGTACTTAGTGTCAGAATTAGAAAAACATCTGGAATATCGGCCCTGCTATAAGTAAGTCAATATTTGGGTGCATTAAATTATGAAATATTGACCAGGGTGGACACCAAAAATAATCAGCAAACAGAGCTGTTCTGAGGGTTGGACGGGAAGGGAAGAGAGAGATTGCTTTGAGCCACCTTTGATGAAGGCGTTCCCCTTGCCCTCATTAGGGTGAATATGAGTTAAACCTGAAAGGACTGAGGAGTCTTTTTTTTTTTAATGTTGGAAATCTGTCATGTTTTGGTTCTTTGCAATTTTTCTGCTCTGTTGGTCCAGAAACCATCTTTTGTCCTTGTGGCTTATCTTCTCTTTGTTCTGGAAAGGACCCTTTTCTGTCATGTAAATGCAAGGTAAGTACCCAAATATTGCCCTTAGGGGAGCCTTGTATGTAGCAAATATAGATGCTTAAGACCAAATATTAAGTAAACTGCATAGCAATGTAAAGTGGAGGTTTTAGCAAAGAGTTTCCCTGAATTGTTAAATTCTTCACCCTAAAACAGGAATAGATTGTCCTGTGCTTGAAAACTGTGGCTTGTTCTTGAGAGATGCATGTGAATTCTCACCTAAACAATTATTCATAAGAGACTGATGCCGAAACTCAGCCTCTGTGCACCGGTGCCGAATCAAATCTCAGAGACAGAGTCGTGGGTGAAGTAGAAAAGAATAGCTTTATTGCTTTGCTAGGGAAAGAGGGACACAGCAGGCTCATACCCTCATAAACGGTATGTTCCCACCCGGGGGGATTTAGTGAGGAGTTTTATAGCAATGGTTCAAGGGAGAGGTTGCTGATAAGGGTCAGGGTGTGTGCAGGGCCGCACTCCTTTAATCTGGCCTCAGGTGGTCTCTTGATGAGCCCCTGTGGTTCTCGAGGTTATCAAACTGTGACCTTCTCTCTGGAGCGAAGAATGCTTCATCAAGTAGTTAACATCTTCCATTTGTTGGGGGTTTTAGTTTTGCAGAAGAGCTCAAAGATATTGTTATGTGTATCCCTTGAGGAGGAACCAGGACCCTGCCCCAAGGCTATACACTATAGTTTCTTGGTGATCCTCCCTTGTCTCTGCATCCCCTCATTCCCTGATTAGCAAATATTTGGTCCTGCCCTTTGGAACTCAGGGAAGGTCATGGAGGCTGGAGCCTATTTCCTACAAACAAGAAAAGGGGGACAGAGAATGGCTTTCATGCCTAGGAGCCCCACAAGGTCCTGCTCAGTTTCAAGATGAGCACAGAGGCCAGGCTATTTCATGAGATGAGCACAGACATGCTCTCTGCCCTCGGTGCTGGAGGAAACTGGTGATGATGAGGGCTGCACTTGGCACCTTGCTCCTGGGATGGGATTGTGGGTCGCCACACGTTGGGCTGCATGGCTGAATGAACCAGACTGGAAAGGAATTGTTGGCCAGATTCCATCCCAAGAGTAAGCACGTGATCCGCTTCATCTGAATGTCAAGGATTCTTACAAGAGGCTAATCCCAGGGCGTGAACAAGGTAAGGGCAATCCTCTTCCTCTCCCTTGGATTGTGAATACTTTGAAAGCAGAAACGAGGATCTGTAGCCTAAATTCCAAGAAAAGTTGTCTGGAATCTATGGAAGCAAAGACTGGTCCTTCCAGATGCAGTTGTAAGTTTCAGTCTGTGTGGCACTGCTGCTGTCCCCCAGTTCACAACCAAGTCTACTTAGAAGTCCCACCCGGGGTGTCTCAGGTGTGCTGGGAGGGTTACCAAGAGCACTGCCAGTAATCTCCAAAGACCAGTGGGGATTTCAGCAGCCATCTCCATCAGAGGAAGCTGTGACCAGCAGAGTAGCCGTCCCAAGAGGGCAGCAGCCACAGAGGCCCCTGGGAGGGGTTGTGCCTTCTTCAAACTCATGCAAAGGTCACATTAGCGTGGGCCAGCCCCAGCCTTGCCTCCTTTGGTGGGGAGAACCTCTATCGCAATCTTGTCCAAAGATGATCTCGGGGGTCCTTCTATTTCACACCAGGAAAGCAGTCAGCAAACAGTCTACAGCTTACCCTCTCTAAGGATGCAAAAAGGACTCAGCTCAGATACTAAGTCTCCCTGGTGGAGGACAGGGTGGGGAGTCCAGCACAGCCCATCTCTTTTCTAACCCCAGTGATCTGTAAATCACTCCCTTCCTTTCAGAGTGAATGTCAGCCGAACACCCCTACAAGGAATATACCCGAAAATGCCATCTTTCTGAAAACACTTCAAATGGCAAAATAAAATTATAGACTCATGTCTCCTGACCTTCACAAAGACTTGAGATGTCTTTACTAGTTCTTCTTTCTCTTTTTATTCTAAATCAGTGCTTTTTTTTTTTTTCTTGGTTCTCAGACTTTGCATCCAATAATTTGGCACAAGGTATTTGGAATCTTTTGTTAAATCATAAGTTTCAAGCCAAGCTATTAATAATGTATCATCAGACAAAGCACCAGAACAGAAACAGCTTGAATGGAACACTTAAATGATCTTCCAGGAAGCAAGATTGTATTTAAAGTGAGAGTTGTATTTGAGGCTTTCTACCCATTTCAGCCAATGTGCTTGCTCTTTACTTACAAGCACTTGCGTGCATCTCTCCACGTGCTTTTTTATTCTTTTCTTCAGTTTTTTGGCCGTACCACATGTGGCATGCAGGAAACTTATCCGACCAGGGATCGAACCCACAGCTCCTGCAGTGGAAGCGAGGAGTGTTAACCACTGGACTACAAGGGAAGTCCCTCTCTGTGTGCTTTTTAACAGACTTAGGTCTGGAGAAGCAAGCAGGCAAGTATAACGGAAGAAACCTTGGTTAAAGATGAGAAAACTTAGACTATTTACACTTTGTTCCGGGGCCTTATTGTTTGACTTTGAACATGTCAATTAAAACTCCTACTTTCCATTTCCCGTTACGTAAAAGTAGTATTATTTAAAGATATAAAGATAATAATCTGAAAGAACTTTGAAATTATAAAGAGCTTTCCAGTGAAAGGCATTAATTCCTTCTTCATATGGTTTATTTACTATAATCCGTGGGAATGCTTCCACTGGCAGGAATCTGGACTTCATTTAAACTGAACTTCCAAAGGATCCCAAAAGCAGTTGGCCTTTCTTTATACTATTTGGCATCAACATCAAAAAAATGTGCACACAATAAATATTTAACTTTTAAGTCATATTTTTCTTTTGATGTTTATCATCATTTCTGGGAGGAAACGTTTAGACAATGTTTTATCCTGGGTTCCCAGGTGATAGAGCCGGAGGCAAAACGTATGGACTAATATTTATCAGAGAATACGCTCCCCAGGGAGCAGGAATGGCGGCAAGGGCAGCAGAGTGGGGGGCGGGGGGCGAGGGGAGAAGTCACCAAGCCCCCAGGCCAGCCGCCACAGGCTCCATCTCAAGGGACATTTTTCTGAGAGGCCTTTTGGAGGACGGACACTCGAGGTGGTCCACTATGTGCGAGAGAGAGGAAGAAACTATTGCTTCTTCGCTTCCATTTCTCCTTGGTCAAAAGTTTGCATCTCAGGCTGGCGTTAACTCCACCACACTGGCAGTCATGCCTGCCTGAGTGGTCCAAGCATCCTTAGCCCTGCCAGGAGGAAGCCCAGCCCGGGCAGCGCTGCCAGGCTGCACCTGTGTGAAGTCAGGCGACAGCAGCCTCTGGGGCCAAACTAGTGCCCCAAAGCCCCAGTGGAAGGCACAGCTTCGAGGATCTTAAAAGGTGCTTAAGAGGTGTCAGCTCAGAACATAATATTGAAGTATTTCAGGGATTACTTTACTTTGCAAAAATATCCATTTGTGTTTATTTTCTCTGTCACTTTTCATAAGAATAGAGTCAAAAGCAATCCATCAAAATGGCACACTTAGGAATTCTTAGCATCTGTAGATGCTGAACGCTAAAACTACTGTCGACTGAAAAATAAATGCACAACTTAAAAGGGAGAATTATGTTTTATTCGACAGACTCCCTGAGGAGCTAAGCCTGGGAGGCAGCCTCTCAGACAGCTCTGAGGGACTGCTCTGAAGCGGTGGGGGAGAAGCCAGTGTATAGAGGAGTTTTTGCAACAAAAACCACGAGGTCAGAACATCAAAACATTACTGTTAATTAAAGAAAACTAGACATCTCAGGTTAATGAATTTAGGGCTTTTCTGTGTATGGGAAGATGCAAGAGTCTGGGTTCACTGAAGTCATCCCTTTGAGATGCATCTTAACATCTAGGGCCAGTACCCTGCTTTTCTCCATCCTGAATCCCTGCAGGGTGCACCACTGGGGGTGGCTGCAGGGGCTGGCTGATGGCTTTATGGCCCCAACATCCTTTGTTTACTGATATGGCAGGTGACATTCTTCATCCATACCATCCAGCCTTGACTCTTCCAGATTCTGTGCCCAAGTTTGTGGACAGTGGCCCTTCTGTCTTGTCATTCATTCATTCATTCAGCAGATATACTATTGAGCATCTACTCTGTTGCCAGGCTCTCTTTTAGACTCTGGAGATACAGTGATGAACACAGACAACTCCCTAGCTCTTGTGACACTATATTCTGATGGAGGAAGCTGTTAATAACCAGGTAGGCTAAAAAAAAATAAGTAACTTCAGATGAAGAGGAGGGATACGAGAGAAATACAACAGGGTGATGAAATAGTCTTGTAGGTTCTGTGACTCTAGATCTGGCTTAATTTTTTCATGGCTGGCCACTGGTTTTAAAGTCTTGCTGTAACTACAAGAGTATATGGCCTGTGAACTCCTTCACGCATTGAGGGGAGCTTTTATCTTCTCTTCCTCAGTGTCTTCCTCAGTGCCCGTTTTAAGCATGACTGTTAATAAGAGATACGTCTAAGTCCAACAAACAATGTCTTCTTGAGGATTGGTGAGATGATCATTTGAGGCATAAGAAACCTTCTTTCATCACCCCCCTCCCCACATCACATGATGCCTGCAGGTTCTGCCCAGGAATGTTCCCTAGGAGGTGTTCTGTCGTAAAAGTTCAATGGCTTCTAAAGAAGAATTTGGCCTGTCCATTTTAACCAGAAGTTTGTTCTTGTATTATTAGATCTAGATATATATTTGGAATAAGGACTGTCACAACCCAATTCCAAATAAGCTCCATTTGTAAACTTTGTTATTTTTCACGCCAGTGTATTCCTCACACTCTCAAAGGAAAGAGAAAAAAGAGAAAGCAAAGCTATATAACCAAACAAGATTTTTAGAAGTCTTTCTGGTTTTGCTGTATCCACACATTATTGGTCAGAATAGGCTAGCTTATGCTGCAGTAACAAATAATCTCAAAATCTCAGTAGCTTAACATACCAGAGGTTTCTTTCTTACTCACAAAACATCTGCTGTGGGTCCATATAACTCTTTAGAGCAAGCTTTTCTTCATGTATGACTCAGCAATCCAAGCCGTGCATCTCAACAGGAGTCCCACTCAAGCACCAGGCAGCTTTTCCATGCCTTGGCCTGGAGATGACACACATCATTCCCAACCACTGCCCATTAGCCAGAACCAATCATATAACCTTGTCTACCAGCGAGGATGCTGGGAAACGTAGGAGAGCAACGTGGGAATGTTTGCAGAACCCCACTGTCTCTCCCACACTGGTCACTATGGGTATCAAGGAAAGAACACACAAAGCAGGAGGTGTTCATGGGCCCTTTGCCTGCCTTACTATCCTACCAGCGTCAACTTAGGGGGTCCTGTGAGGTTCTTACTCAATTTCACACAACAGGTAGAATTAGTTGGGAAGGACACCTGGCAGAGTATCTCACCCAGATTCTGCCACCACCACCCCCATCCATGGTTATGGCTATTATTTCTCCTTGAAGTTGTGATTTCCACAAGACAGCTCACCCAAAGTACAGATGTTCCCCTGAAACTGTTTAAAATACTTTCATGACAAGTTCTGGAAATAAGGCCAAAAACATGTGTGCCAACAACCCATTTCAGTCATTTTGTGAGATGGTTACAAATGTAAGCACGTCGATTTTTATTTTGTTTTACATTTTGCTCGGATTCAGGGGGGCCAGATACCATGATTTGATATTCACCTTGGGAAAGAGGAGCCTGGCATCTGGCAGGTTCTGCTGTGATAGGAACAGACTCTGCAAACTACTAAAGACCCTCCTTAGGGTCCTGCTCCTGTAGCTGAGGGAAGAGAATAGAAACTCTGTGTGTGTGTGTTTGACAATGTGAACAATGAGCATCCCAGTCTTCTTTTCTTTTGTCAATTCTTCCGACAACATACCTCCAAATTAGGATGGTAAGCCCTAATCAGAAACTTCTGGAAAAGAAGTGGATTGGATAAGGGAAGAGGCGGAGGAGAGAAAGTATGCCCATTCTCGAGTTAGTGCCTGCCAAAATGTTAACAGGTCATTTTATTCTCTATTTTCAGGCTCTCTTGAATGTTTTTCATTCATTCATTCAACTAATATTAGGGACCAGTCTTGGTCCCTATGAAAAGCACTGAGGAATCAGTGATGGGAAAAATGAACCCCTCCCTTGCTCAAGGAGGTTCAGTCTAGTGTGGGCACCAAGCAGTGTACAGATCACTACAGAAACAAACCTATAACTTGCCAATTGTGGGTCTGTGCTTGTTTGTTCTCGAAGCTATTTTCTGCTGTTCCCCTGATCTGCTGCATTTCCTCCACCCTCTGGCTTTCTGGTCAGTTCAGCCGACAGAAGGCACTGGCAAGACTGGAGGGTGGGAGGAGGGGAAAAGCCACGAGCTTCTCCTCCCTCACCACATTTCCTCCGGACAGCCCTGGCTATGGCTCTAACTCACACCCTGTGGCTTCCCCCCCCCCCCCCAAGTTTCCAGTGCCTCCCAGGCCTCCCCAGCTCTTCAGCTCTAATAATATTCTTCTTCATCACCCCTCCAGACCCAAGGATGGCAGGGGCTTCCAACAGTCATCTCCCCCGTGTTTAGCATCTCTGCAACCATTCTTCATTAAGTTTCCTCCGGTATGGGTTTACTTCCTGTTTACTATTATTACTTCCATAATAGTAAACACTGTGATGATGGCCCCCCAAAAAGGTATATTGTGACAAGAGAATATATAATGAGGACTCTGTCATTGTCGTCATGGACAGAGGAGGCTTTTTGGAGGAAGTGACATTTGAGCTGAGATTTGAGGGCTGAATCAGAGTTAAATAGGCAAAGGATGTGGGTAAGAGCATTCCTAGGAGAGACAGCAGCCTGGGCAAAGGCCCTGAGGCAGAGGAGCTGAGAGCCATCTAGAAATGGAAATAAGGGTAGTGATACCTGAGTATAGGGGGCAGAGAGAGGGAGTGTCATAGGATGGGGCCGCAGAGTTAGGAACAGACTGGATCACACAAGCCCTACAGACCATGCTGAGGACTTCATCTGACAATGGGAAGCAACAGAGGGCTTTAAGCAAAAGAAGATGCTATGCATTTTTAAAGGACCACTCTGTCTATAGTGCAAAGGGTATGAGAGAAGCGGGTGAGAGTGGATTTGAAGAGTCTGCTTAGGAGGTACTGCAACAGCTCAGGCAAAAGGAGATGGCAGCTCGGGCAAAGGATAGGATTAGAAATGGAGAAAAGTGGATGGACTCAAGAGATATTTAGGAGAGCAATCGACAGGACCAGGTGACTGATGAGTTAGGGAGAGGTGACGGAGAGAGGGACACCAAGGATGACTTCTGGGGTTTGGCTTACACAGGTGGGTGGATGGATGGTGTGCCATTCACCAGGACAGGAAACACTGAGGAGGAATGGGTTGTGTGTGCACGTATGGGGTGAGGAAATGGATCACGCGTTTGGTTTCGCTCACATTGAATTTAAAGTGCCTTAGCGGTATCCAGAGGCATTTGTCTCTAGTAGGCAGCTGGATAGATGGCGCTGGAGCAGCTCCATGGCAGGTTGGATTATTGTTCCTAATTCTTCACTCCCCTGGAATAGGATTTTACACCCACATCCTTTGCCACGTAACTTCGAAGTGACTCCCACAGTAGCCTTGGCCATGTAACTGTCTATGATCAGTATAATATTGGTGGACGAGATGTAAACAGAGACTTTAAATACGCTTTCATGTTTGGCTTTTGATCTTCCATGAGCCGTTTCAGGGAGCCCCTGGCCCTCCAGCCTAAGCCGCAGCATGAGGCCACGTGGAGCTGACCTGGACACGACCCGAAGCCTGGGTCCAGCCTGACCCAGCTGAGCACCGCCTTGCTTAGCTGGCCTGAAGAACTGTAAGCATTGCTGTAAAACACTGAACGTTTGAAGTTGTTATGCATCAGAAACCGAAGAATGTTGTTCAAGGGCAAGGACCAGACAGTCCTCCCAGGGATCACAACCATTATGGAATCTGGGGGCACGTTCATTTCGGATAAAGCTGGACCAACTTTTCTTTGACTGCCCCTCTGTCTTCTGGCCCAGGTAGTTCACCTCATCTGAATATCTTTAACCCCTCCTTCTGTTGCGCTCCAACTAGGTTGATGATCATGTACTTGGGTTCCAAAACTGTGTCACTGGGTTCGCTCCCAAACCCTACGTTCTCTATCCATCTTTTCTTTAAATATTTATTTGTCTGCGCCGGGTCTTAGTTGTGGCATGTGGGATCTAGTTTCCTGACCAGGGGTTGGACCCAGGCCCCCTACATTGGGAGTGCAGAGTCTTAACCACTGAACCACAAGGGAAGTCCCTCACTATCCCTCTGTTGACATCTATGGTACATTCTGACTCGGTATGTCTTTGAGTGGCAATGGCTATGCCTTTCAAAAATTTGCTCTTTAAATAGGACCTTCAATGCCTTGGGCCAGAGTCAATCAGAATATCCTACTATGTGGATTTGACATCTTTGCCAAGGGAAGGCTTCATCTATATCACAAGCGTGACAGACTACATCCATCAGTGTGGAAACCATGCAACTTTTTCCAAATGAGAGTGGAAGGCCTTGAAACAGGATCTTTTCTGAAGGCTCAATTCACGTTTCTTGACAGGAGGAGGAGAAGGTGAACATCTATGTTATGCACGTTGCTTCATTGTTCCTCCAATTGGAATTTGCTCCAGCTTTTTTAGCTCATATTCTCAATCTCTTTCTTTCTCTTTCTCTCTTTCTCATTCCTTTCCTCTCTCTCCACCTAGTCTCTGTTCATTAATAAAAGCTCTCTTTACTTAGTTTGGAATAAAAGAAACACCTTAAAATATTTAGGTAAATCTCTTGTCCCGTCCTGTGCTAATTCCTTATATTATTCATTACCATAACAGAAGTTTATATTCATTTCCTTTCATTCCGCCGCTTCTCTTTGTGTTTGAAGAATTCTCTCATATCCATTACATTCTGTAATCCGACTCTATTTCATAAATGACTCCCTTCATCTTTCAGAGGACTGTCTAATGAGTTTTTCCCTTTCTCCACTTTAAATCAACCTGCAATGATGTTTAAGACCCACAATGGTTCTAATGCAAAGGTCAGGAAAGACCTCATGGCATTCACAGCTTCTTCACTGAGTATTTCAAAGAGTCCCCAGGCAGGGCTGGAGGGCCTGGGTCCCAGCCCCAGCTTGTGCACTGGGTAGATTTGTCACCCTAGGTAATGTTCTTCTTAGCTTTAAAATAGAGATAATATCATGCTATTTAGTGTACGTGATTGTTGAACTAATTAAACTGAGCAAGAAAAAATTTTGATATGTTTAAATATCAGGAACTGTAGCTGTTAGGAGTGTTTTGGGGGTAAAAGAAGCAAACAACGCAACTCACAGTAACTTTAAGAATTGGGTTTATTTTTCTCGTAGAACAAGCCTAGAGTAGGCGATCACTGGGGTTGGTTCAGGGATCAACAGTCTCCTCTGCCCCCTTTATCAGGAGAGCACAGACTTCCCAGAACGGTGCACACCCTGTACAGACTTGCACTTATTTCTCATGGGCTAGGCGTGGGTCATATGGTCTCATCTAGCTCAGCGGAGCCTTGACAGTTGAGTATTTGGAAGTCAGCAAATGGCAAGAAGCAGAGAGTTGAGAATATTGGGGGCGATGGGGTGGCGTGGGGGAGGGATTATTTAAAGTTATCTGGCACAGAAAGCTTTGAATTACAGCCACATTAATGCACCCACAATTCTGGTACTAGTTCCAGTGTGTGGGTCTTCTCCCCACACCAAGCAATTCTCTGACACCAGCTGGGTGTCCTACAATTCAATTCAATTCTGACACTGTCTACTTGGAGATAGCATCATATCCCACAGGTTAAGGGCTCAGTCCCACGAGACTGTCCCCCAGCCCTAGGATGTCAATCACCAAGTCCAGGTTGTCACCTGTGCTTCTGACTGTCTAGCTATAGATTGGAGGTTCCAATGACCCTCTCCTTGGGTTTGATTAATTTATTAGAACAGCTCCCAGAACTCAGAGACACATTTTACTTACAAGATTACAGGTTTGTTATAAAAGGAGCAGCCAGGGCTTCCCTGGTGGCGCAGTGGTTGAGAGTCCGCCTGCCGATGCAGGGGACACGGGTTCGTACCCCGGTCTGGGAAGATCCCACATGCCGCGGAGCGGCTGGGCCCGTGAGCCATGGCCGCTGAGCCTGCGCGTCCGGAGCCTGTGCTCTGCAATGGGAGAGGCCGCAGCAGTGAGAGGCCCGCGTACCGCAAACAAAAAAATAATAAAAGGAGCAGCCAGATGGAAGAGATGTATAATTGCAGAGTATGTGGGGAAGGCGCACAGAGCTTCCATGCCCTCTCCAGGCACGCCACTCTCCCCAAATCTCCATGTGTTCACCAACCCAGAGCTTCTCTGAACCCCATCCTTTTGGTTTTTATAGAGGCTTCATTACAGGGGCAAGATTAATTAAATCACTGGACATTGGCAACTGATTCAACCTCCAGTGCCCCTCCCCTTCCCAGAGGTCTGGGGTGGGACTGAACCCTCTAATCACACGTGGTTGGGTTGGCCCCTCTGGCAACCAACCCCCCTCCTCAGATCCTTTCCAAAAGTCACTTCATTAACATAAATTCAGGTGTGGTTAGAAGGGGTTTGTTATGAATATGAAGACACCTTTATGGCTCTTTTCACATGGGAATTCCAAGAGTTTTAGGAGCTCTGGGCCAGGAAAGGGGGTGAAGGCCAAATACATATTTCTTATTATAGATCACAGTATCACACACCTAAGACTTCCCTTTTGAGACGGTGCATTGCTTCCATAGGTACAAAACCTCTATTTATCCAGAGAGAGCAAAAACCAGAGAGGAGAGGTTATGTCAGTCGTGAGAGCCAAGTGCACTCTGTGTGTTTTCCTTGGGGCTGCCTCTCCCCCCAGATCTAGATTACGGCTCCAAGGAAATCAGGAGACTCAGTCAGCTTCCTAAACAGAAGTTCTCCATGCAGAGTGTTCTTCTCTGGTTCTCAGTTATTTAACCCAGTGACTCAAAGTCCTGGCTCTAGAGTCAGATGGGCAGAGGTTTAATTCTGACTGCCCTTTCTAGTTGCTGATCTTAGGCAAGTTAATGTTTAATACCCTCATGTTACTCACTTGAAATGGGAATAACCATACTACTTACCTCCTTGTACCACTATGAGGATTAAATGGAAAACACTAAATACAATGGCTGACATATAGTAACCACTCAGTAAAGAGGATCTATCATTAATATTAGAGGTAATAGTAAAAGTTTTCAAATGTACAGATTCCCCAACTCTGTCCCAACTTTACCCCAAAGATCAACGTTAACAATAAAAATTAGACTGAATAATGATCTTTTATTTGCCTCTAAAATTAAGTCACATGATCTCTTGCTGAAATCCATCCTAGATTCTCTGTACCTGTTACTGTTAGAATGACAAACCCTCCCATATATTTACTAAGGCTTATAAAGAAAAAAATGATGCCATTCTCGCGTTTGGTGATCAGTCCTAATAATGTATCCAGTAAGCTCATTGGTTGCCTGAGGTAGTATCTTGCCAAATCCAATTTGCAAAGACAACAGCTTTATACACATTTCTTTTTATCTTGTTCGTAATATTGCTCATTAAATAGAAGATGTACCGTGCCAGGTCTTGTTCATTTCAAAGCAAATTATAGGAGGTGATTCAACTGTGCACCAGGAGAAAGAGTCCAGTGTTTCACCAGCAGGGCCACAAAATTAGACGTCTGCTTCCTGACAGGATGACAGATCAGAAGAATTGAACATTGATGAATCTTAATGCTGTCATCTACCACAGTGTTCTTCAATTATTTCTTTGTGAAAGAATGACTAATGATAATTCCTACTAGAGGATCATTTGCATATTCAAGCTCAAGTGTTACCCGGAAGAGAAGAGAATGTCGATTTGTTGAGAGGACAAACTCCTTCCCTCCAGAGTAAAACGATTCTTTTCCACATTAGGCTTGCTACTGAAACCCAGGGAGACAGAAAATATAATTCAGGAGCTGAGTCCAAATCTATTTTCTCATTTCCAAGAACAAGAAAAAACAGTATCTTTTTCTCCCATTTTAGACTAGATTTTTTTTTTTTTTTAATGTGCTCCGCAGTTGCCATTGTTCATAGGGGAAAAATGATCTGGATACAATTGGCCGAATCAACTCCTAATTCGAGGGCCTAAGGGGATGACTACACGTAGTGTTACCCACACAAGTAGCAGCTGACACCAGGGTCCTTTTGAAAGTGCTGCTCTTGACATCAATGCCAGGTAGGTGGCCCTGGAGACTTCAGACTCCAGGGACCAGAGAAGCTGAGCCGTTGCATCTGGTAGAACCAATCGCGGCAGCGCCAAAAGCCTGTTCTGTCCTCCAGATGAACAAGCATCAAGATATCTGTCCTTCCTAGACCGTGAGCAAGATGCTGGCCAAGGTTGCCACCTTCCAAAAGGAGACAGTTGGAAGGAATGAACCCGGGCTATGCCAGTCTGATTTGTTAGACTGTTTGATCCCAGGAACAGATCAGGAGAACTTGCTGC
The DNA here is from genome assembly GCF_005190385.1 of Monodon monoceros. Taxonomy (NCBI): domain Eukaryota; kingdom Metazoa; phylum Chordata; class Mammalia; order Artiodactyla; family Monodontidae; genus Monodon; species Monodon monoceros. Next base: position 90,611,314 of record NW_021703772.1, read on the forward strand.
TGCTGCGAGACTGCACATGGTTCTTCCTAATTACAGGAGGAAACAACGAGCCAATGCGAGGTAGAAGAAGCAGCAGCATCCTCTAGCGGGCTGCATTCTACTTTCAGCTCTCCCTTGGCCCGCATGAAGCCAGTCCTCCTCTAGACAGTCAACAAAGTCCACTTGGAAGCAGTGAGTGGAATGTGCAGGATGGATAGGAAGTGTCCACGTGGATATAGAGGAGAGCGAGTTTCTGGTAGAAAGAGTCTCATGAGTCAGGCCCACGGGCTTGAAACAGCACTGATGCTCGTATCAGTTTCCTAGGGCAGCCATGACAAAGTACTGCGAGCTGGGTGGCTTAAAACAACAGAAATCTGTTGTCTTACATTTTGGGGGGCTAGAAGTCTGAAATCAAGATGTTCTCAGGACCATGCTCCCTCTGAAGCTTGTAGGGAAGAATCCTTTCTTGCCTCTTCCAGCTTCTGGTGCTTGCTGGTATCCCCTGGCTTCTGTCCGCATCACTCCAATCTATGCCTCCACCGTCATGTGGCCCTCCTCACGTGTCACTCATGGCCTTCTAATAAGGACACCAGTCACCAGATTAGGGCCCACTCTAACTCAATAGACCTCATCTTCCCTTGAGTACATCCACAATGACCTTATTTCCAAGTAAAGTCACATTCACACATTCCAGACCTCAACATTTCTTTTTGGAAGACACAATTCAACCGCAACACTGGCACATGAAGAACAAATAGGAAGCATCTAAGTGAACACAGAGGAGAAGATATTTCTTTCTTTTTAAAAAATATTTATTTATTTATTTGGTTGCACAGGGTCTTAGATGCGGCTGGTGGGCTCCTTAGTTGTGGCATGTGAACTCTTAGTTGCAGCATGCATGTGGGATCTAGTTCCCTGACCAGGGATTGAACCCAGGGCCCCTGCACTGGGAGTGTGGAGTCTTACCCACTGCACCACCAGGGAAGTCCCAAGAAGATATTTCTGATAGAAAGACTATCATAAGTCAGGCCCAGAGGGACTTGTAACACCATGATGCTTGTACAGAAAAACAAGCAGTGCAGTAGTCTGGGTTCCCCTCCTTCCCTCTTCCCTCTCATCAGCCCCTTTCTTCTCCTGTGCTAAGACCTATAACACTCATGATTACTCACCCAATGCATATATAGGGGTCAGTAATATAATCACAATAGACCAGCCCGCCCTTAACATTCGCTGGGCTCAGGATAAGACGGCAAAGTGACCCACATGGCATGTGTCTAATTATTTAAAGTCATATTTCATGCTACAAATTGTCAAATAAGTTATATTCTCCTCTTTTGACAAATACACCTTCATTACTACGAACTTTACAAAGAAATTGGAAAGCTATGGTTTTGATTTAATTGAAAATCGGCAAAATATCAAAGGTGATCTGCCTGGATGTTCTGTAGAAGGGTTGGTGATATTAGGATGAGCAATAAAATAAAAACGTACATAATTCATAAATTATCATATTTATTCCATAGAATTTCTTTTTATTGCCTTAATTTCAGAAAATGTACTAATTATGTTGTTGTTATCAAGCTTTTCACATAGTTTGTATTTTATTGACAGTATTGACAAATTAGACTAAATTCCTTGAGTGGTTACTGTTCTTAGGTAGTTTGTATGAATTTTAATCTAGAGAAACTCTGCTGAGGCATGAGCAACTGGAATATTCAACAAAATGCTTAAAGCAATGCCTACATTCAGATATGAAACATCTTCTGTGTGGTAGGAATACTTAAGATTTACCCTCTTGGCAAATTTCAAGTGTTCAAGACAGTAGTATTAACTATAATCAACATTTTATACATTAGATCCCCAGAACTATTCATCTTTTAGTGAAAAGTTTGTACCCTTTAACCAACATCTCCTAATTTCCCCCACCCCAAGCCCCTGTCAACAACCATTCTATTGTCTGCTTCTATGAGTTCGAGTTTTTTAGACTCTCAAGGGTGTGGAGAAAAGAGAACCCTTGTCACTGTTGGTAGGAATGTAAATTGGTGCAGCCACTATGGAAAACAGTATGGAGGTTCCTCAAAATATTAAAAATAGAACTAACCTATGATACAGCAATCCCACTTCTGGGTATATATCCAAAGGAGATGAAATCAGATCTTGAAGAGATATCTGTACTCCTATCTTCACTGAAGCATTATTCACAATAGGCAAGATATGGAATCAACCCAACCCATTCATCAACGGGTGAATGGATAAAGAAAATGTGATACACACACACACACACACACACACACACACACACACACACACACAATGGGATATTATTTAACCACCACAAAGAAGGAAATCCTGCCATTTGGGACAACATAGATAAAACTGGGGGACATTATGCTAAGTGAAATTAGCCAGACACAGAAAGACAGATACTGCATCGTCTCACTTGTCTGTGTTTTATTTATCTTCAAACTACTTTCATATATCTCATTTCCTCCATGAAGTCATAGAGTTTTAAACATTAAAATAATCTTATAAAGTTTTATTGGATTTGGCTGTGTATGTAGCTAGAGCTTCCTCTCGGCTGAACTATAACCTCAAGAGTAGGGACGTTAAGCATTTTACTCATCACAGTCTGCCTTTAGTATTAGACATTTTTGAGGCAAATAGATAAAATAAAAGAGCCCAGTTCAAGTTTTTCTTTGTTAGGCTAGGAGCTCTGGGGACTAGGAGTCCTGCAGCAAAACTACTGACTAAAATAAAGTGCCAATAATACCCATTAACCCAGAAATTCCACTTTCCATTTTCTACATGGAAAATACACGAAGAGGCAATATGTACATGATATCCATTGTTTATAACATAGAAAAGTTCAAGAAATCAAATGTATATTTTACCATTCCTTTACTGACAAGCTGCAGTAGAGCCATATTATAGAATTCATCAAGGCAATTTAAAAAGGATGAAGTAGATATATGTACATTCACAATGAAAGATTTTCAATAACATGCATTACATAAAATAAAAAGCAAATTGAAATACAATTGATTTTGATTTCAAAATTGATGTTTGGGTTATTTTACAATTAAATTTTTTGTCTAGGGTATCTGTACTTCCTGTTCCTCTACCCCTTCCTGAACAGTTCAATTCTGAAGTCATTAAGCGGAAGGGAACAAGGTAGGTGCCCACACCAGAGAAAGGGGGAGCTGTAGTGGCCCAGAGTGGGATGTCAGGGTTCAAACCGGATGAGGAAAATCCCCATGTGAACTTGGGGGGCGGAGACAGGAGATCGAGTACACTCAAGAAAACTGATCACATAACTAAGTATATTAAAGATAATGGGAGATAGGTTTATCATTAGCTGGAAAAGGGTCTACAACTATGAAAGGGAGAACACTAAAATGAATCCTGTCGTTTACTACTGGATTTAGAAGTATCAATGTGACCTTGTGGTTTTCAAAATACACAGATGGACATATAATAAACATAGGAAAAAGGACGTAAATATATACGCATATGATATATGTACACATATACATGTACATGAACATGTACATGTACATATATTCCCTTGCTCTAGCCCTTAAAAGGATATGAGAACAGGGATACTCCAGTAGCAATAAGCATGCCAAGTGCTCATATCCTGGCTTCTACATACCATTCTCCACTAAAAGCAACTGGGGTTACTTGAAAAAAACCTGATTCTAGGGCTGAGGCAGAAGTATATGTCTGAAACATCTTGCTATTTCAGGAAGCAAGGAAGTGCTTAAAGAATGTTGAGACATGACGAAAGGACACAGAACTCAGCTTGATGAAGCCCTCATTGGCCAAATCAGGGACAACTTGACCATTAAAAGAAATAATGATAGTAAAGGACTGTAACCCATTGAATAAATAGAAAATGATATTCATACAGATATAAATAAATACACAACCAAATAAGTAAAAAAGTTTCATGAAGCTTGGGATACTTACTTACATGGTTTCAAAGTAACTCCTCACAAAAGGCTTATTAATTTCAAAAAGATTAAAAAGTTACATTCTAGTGGAAAAGCCCGGCTGACACAAACTTAATAATCAAGGTGAATATAATGGGACAAATGGGAGCCATGTGCCACCAGATATGCTACAATGAGAAGAACACAGATTTACTTCTGTGATATTCCTTCCAGTGTATTCCTGCAAGTAACCTGAATTTAATCATGAGAAAAAAAAAAAATCCAAACCAACTCAAATTGAGGGACGTTATACAAAAAAACTGGCCAAGAATCTTCAAAACTGCAAAGGTCATGGAACTCAAGGAAAGACTGAAGGAGACTCAAGAGCCATTATTACAATTAAATGCAACATGCAAAGCTGAACGGGATCCTTTTGTCATAAAGAACATGACTGCAACAACTGGCAAAATGAGAATGCAGTATCGTTTAGACAGGTTTAATGTACTGATGTTGATTACCTGATTTCAATGGTTCTATTTGGATAACATCCCTGATGTAGGAAATTCACACAAAAGTATTGAAAATTATGGATTATCAGGTCAGTAACTTCCTCAAAATGATTCAGGAGAATAAATTCTTTGTTCTGTACTCGCAACTTCTAATTTTGCAATTGTTTCAAAAATATTTTCTTGAAGACAACTATACAGAATAATAGTACATAAAGTCTATTCCAAATATGAAAATAGAAAAAACTATGTATAACTTTACATACAGACCTATGGAAATATACAGAAAGAGCTTTAGATGAACAATGGTTATATTTGGGAAAGACAGTTGGTGGGGCAAGTTAGGAAGGATTCTTGCTTGTGATTCAAAATATTTCTGTATTGTTTAAATTTTTATTCAGTGATAATATATTCATATATTGCTTGTATAAAATGAGGAGAAGATAAAACTATCATTATTTGCAGATGATACAATTATATATTTGCAAAATAAAATTGACTTGAAAACTACTTCATGCATGCAGTAAGAAAATTCAATAAGGTAGCAGAGTAGAAAATTAATGTACACAAATCACTGGATTTCATATATACCAGAATCAAGTTACAAAATGTAGTAGAAGAAAAAAATCCCATTTCTAATTGCAACCAAAAAAGATATAATTTCCAGGGGGAAAAAATAACAAGATGTCAGTTCTCAACTACATGAATATAGAAATGTAATATAATCTCAAAAGTGCCAACAGGATACTTTTAGAAAAACTTTAAAAGGTGATTCTAAAGTTTATATGGAAAAATAAACAAGAAAATAATGTGTGAAGACAAGATGAGTTTTTCAATAGGTGATGCTGGAAAAACTAGATAATCGCCTAAAAAAAAAAGTTGGTTTAAATCTTACATTTTATGATAAATTCCATATGAATCAAATAATCCAATGTTAAAAAAACATATAAAGTTACTAGAGGAAAACTTCAGGAAAATCCTTTGCAAACTTGTAGTGTCCTTTCTACCTGATTCAAAATCTAGAATCTATTAAAGAAAAGATGGATAAATGGGTACATTTATCTCCATAAAAATAAAAACTTCTACTCACTGAAACACAAAAATACAAGCAATTGGGAGATAGGTATTGACATATATACACTAATATGTATAAAATAGGTAACTAATAAGAACCTGCTGTTTAAAAAAATCAATAAAATAAAATTCAAAAATTCAAAAAAAAATACAAGCAAAGTCAAAATATAAGTGATCAACTGGGAAAAGTATTTATTTACAATTTATATTAGAAGTACAGTGCTAATTTTCCTAATATATAAAGAGCCTCTATACAAATGATGAGATTAAGATCGACAACATCAAAGGGAAAAAGAGATAAATAGGCTAAATGGGCTCTCTATAGGAAACAATGTTCCTTAAATGAAAAACATTCTAAGATTTATTCATATATATATAGAAATACAAAATAAGACCATACTGAAATATGACTTTCCTCATGGCAAAAATTCCAACCATTTAACAATGTATCATGCTGGTGAAGCTGTAGGCAAATAGCACTTTCATTCATTGGCAGGAGCACAAATTGCCCCTGTGGAGGTAACCTGGCAGTGAACTATCATACGTGCAAATACATTTACCATTTGACTCAGGAACTTCATTTCTGAGAATGTGTCTTAACCATATATCTGCACACATAGGACACATGGCAGTGTTATCCATTGTAACATTGTTTATAGTAGCAAAAGCTTTGCCTGGTCATATCAATAGTGATCTTAAAAATATCATCAACCTGAAAAATCCATCAATCGGGGCTGATAAGACAAGTCATGTTACATTCTTACAGTAAGATACTTACATACTTCTTTTAAAAAAGGAGGGGCGAGGGGGATTTGAAGCTACTGACGCTTAAAATATATTTTTTTTAAAAAGCAAGGCCTATAGTGAATATGGTATACTTTTTTTTTGCAAGAATAGAAAAAAAAATACATATTTTTATTTGCTTATATTGATATAAAGATATTCTGGAAGGAGACACAAAAATCATTAAAAGGAGCATTCAGCTTGGATGGAGGTAGAAGTGAGAGCAGTTTTTCCCTCTATTACTAATCTTAACCCCACAAGGTATGGGGTTGTCTCATAAGAAACTGGTAATATTTAACTATTTTGGCCTACAAAAATGGCAATTTCTAATAGTTACTATTACTGTTGCCATGTTACAGATTTTGAATATATGTGAGAGTACAGAAGAACATGGGAGGTGCTAATATTATTGGAAAGTTGTAATCTTATCAATTGCATGAAGTCAAAATTCAGAAAGATGTCATCTGAGGAACGATTATGTTGTCTTCTATGGGATAATGTTAATTCACCAGCTTTTTCTTTGTGCCTTGACCAACTGGAATCTCAAAAATGTTTTGACATTTAATGGTTGTCATGTTTTCTCTCGCTTTTTTTCTTCTTAATTTTTGTGTATGATTTTGAAAAATGAGGTTTTTTTTGTAAAAGGTATAGTATAAAAATAATTGTAGCTGGTAAAACTGGTGATCCTTCCTGTCTAGGGAAAATGGAAGACCTAAATAGTGGTGGGATATACCCTAATAAATTAAGCCTTGAGTTCATATAGTCACCTAAGAGGTATTGGAGATCACTGAGTATACTGTAATCAAAGAGTCAATAAACACAACATTTTGCTGTCATTTGGAGCCCTGAAGATGTTACAGTGGTTGCAGGAAAAACAGGAAGATGTACCAGATAAGCTATTAAGGAGAAACCTGGGTGGGGAATTCCCTGGTGGTCCAGTGGTTAGGACTTGGCACTGCCGAGGGCCCTGGTTCAATCCCTGGTCAGGGAACTAAGATCCCACAAGACGCGTAGCATGGCCAGAAAAAAAAAAGCACGGAATGTGAATTAAACCCAAATAAAAATGCAGGTTGGATCTCAGGTTCGGGGGCTGGAGAGGCATATGATCTAATCCAGGTTTTTCAAGGTTTTCTGCACCATGAGTATTTTCTCAAAATGACTTCTTATGCAGGATGGGGGTGCTAGCTCTCCTAGAAGCAGAGAGATAAATCTTCTTTTCACAATTCTGAGAAATATTTCCCTCTCTAAGCTGACCATCACTCACTGTGTATTGGAGTATTGTTCTGATTTCACCACTGGTTACAATTCAGTATAAGATCCAAGTGGTCTCTAGGCAGAAGCTGTCTTCTGCCTGATGTCGTCTGTAGTCACCTTGTCCAGGTGGACTAAGTCCCTTCAGGTCCCAGCAGAGAGGATGAGAGCCAGTGAGTAATTTCTCGCTCTCCCAGTCTTCCCTGAATGACAATGAAATCAAGGGGAAGGGGCCAGGGAGAAGAAAGGATGGAGGAATGGAGAGAAAAGGAGTAGGAGAGAGTCAGCTAAAAAAATATAGGTCTGAAGACTCTAAGCAGAAGGTCGCTTCACTTGAGACAATTTGGGGAAGAAATTCTCAGTCTCCTTTTCACAAAACAAACTCAAAACCCTAAGAGGTACAAACACTGACCAAGAAGATAGGAAATCACTAAACTTAAATGTAGATGAGAGAGATACATTTTATTACACCAAGAGCTACAAAAGGAATAAATATAGCTATCACTTAAAGGTCTTTCCACAAACCTGAAAATCAAGAAACATTTTGGAGGGCTTCCCTGGTGGCGCAGTGGTTGAGGGTCTGCCTGCCGATGCAGGGGACACGGGTTCGTGCCCTGGTCCGGGAAGATCCCGCGGAGCGGCTAAGCCCGTGAGCCATGGCCGCTGAGCCTGCGCGTTCGGAGCCTGTGCTCTGCAACGGGAGAGGCCACAACAGTGAGAGGCCTGCGTACCTAAAAAAAAAAATTCTGGAGAGGAAGGGAAGGGGTGAAATGCTGCCCGACTGGAGAACACAAATAAGCAGATGTCTGATCCAGGAGGAAGGAATACAGACCACGGAAGGAACGTTGAACTTACGGATTAACAAAACGCTCAGCTTCATCTGTTTGCTCTGCTGGCTTTTCGTTCCTATGGCTTCTAGCTCAGGAAGTTGGTTCAACATGCTTTTTAAGAGTTAAGAAACCAAAGCGTAGGTCTTCTTATTTAAAAAATCCATTGGTTCAGCCTCGATACAGATAAAAGTCAAGTTTAAAATAAGCAGATCTTGGGACTTCCCTGGTGGTCCAGTGGTTAAGAATCGGTCTTGCAATGCAGTGGACACTGGTTTGATCCCTGGTCGGGGAACTAAGATCCCACTAAGGCCGTGCGCCCCAACTACTGAGCCCCTGCACCACAACTAGAGAGTCTAAGTGCCGCAACTACAGAGCCCATGTGCTCTGGAGCCTTCACGCCACAACTACTGAGCCCCTGCGCTCTGCAGCCCATGAGCCACAACTAGAGAGGAGCCTGCACCACAACTAGTGAGGAGCCCGTGCACCGCAGCGAAGAGCCCACGCGCCACAAGAAAGATCCCGCATGCCACAACTAAGACCCAACGCAGCAAAAATAAATAAATAAAATAAAATAAGCAGATATTCCCTAAATCGATCTGATCCTCTCCATCTCCTTTTTCTATACTATCTATGGTATTGGAAGTCATTTTTCTCCTAGGGAAATGCCAAGGGATTTGCTCCTAGGACATCAGAGATTATAACTGCAAAACTGAACAAAGAAGATTACAGGAAACTACACAAGGTAGGATGACAACTGTCCCTTAAGTGAGAACTGATCCTACTGTAAATCAGTCTATTGGGCTGTCTTGCTCTTTACAATTCTATGAGAAAAAAGATCAGAGTGGAAACCGTTTGCTTCCTACTTTCAATTTTCAATGTGTAATTAATGACAAGGTCTACAGAAGTTTACAGAGACATTTGAAGTTTAGTAACACAGAATGAGTTGAACAAATTCTTAATAGTGGTTTGCATTTGAATTACGTTGTGAATATCCTCCATATCAATATTTCATTTGTAATCACTGTGACAAAGAGCACCTGGTTTTATCTCAGAAACAATGCAAGCCCAATTTTGGGTCTAAAACATAAAGAGGATTTCCTAGGTTTGCACTCCATTGAAAAAAAAAAAGGAAGAGAGAAATTAGGATAAATTCTTTACTTACAGTACTAACAAAGAGAACATCACAACTTTTCTTTTGGTATCTCAAGGTCCTGTGTCCTGGATGCCCCATTTTGCTGGGAGGAAAACAAGAAAGCTTGAGAGGTCTCATGCTAATTCGAAAGACAAAGTCGTTAAGCACAAGGGTACCCAAAGGTTTTGGCCAACATCTGCTCTAGGATGCAGCTGATCCATTATGGAGAATTAAGAGTCCGTAGCAAGGTACTAAAAGAAAAGTCAATTTCTGAGAATAGTCCAGTCTGTGCAATCACTCATTTGAGTTTAGTGATTAACTGGAAACTCTCAGTGGTGTCATGAGTGAACTAATGTCCTTTTCTAGAAAAACTGTTCTATCCTGTACTATCTAACTTGTCCAGGGTGGTGTCAGGTTTTGTGAGGCTGAAGTTTATACCACTTTTGGGGGTGCTCTTTAAGGAAAAAAACCCTAAATTATTGCAAAATTTGTTAGAAAAGTGAATATTTATTTTGAATAAGAAAAGAAATCACAATAAATTACACACTTTTAAAAGCAGAAAATACAGAATCACAAAATCAATATAACAATGTTTCTATTAATTAATGGTCTGACATACACTATACTTCTCTTTTTCCCTAAAATTTGCATAACCTTTGAACACTTCTTCATACTGACAATTTTGTAATATATTATCTCTAAAGAAGTAACAGAAACATAAATCAGCCTGAAACATGGCGGATGAAATCTGTGTTATAATACTGATAGTTTTTTTAAAAAAGTTCAGTTTCACAACTTGCTGTTGGTAATGAGATGCTGTATGTTGGGATGCATAAAACATGACTTGACACTCAGTTGTACTGCGTCTATAATACTGCTACCGGTTTTGTGCCCTACACACATAGAAATTTTGATAAATTTTATACAAATTCCATCAAGAAATAAAAAATGTGCTTTGATAATTATAGATGGTGCATTATAAGGTACTATATTCTCACAGGACACAACTTCCATCTTTCCTAGGTATTAATGAGAACTGAATTCACCTCTTGCAAATTTGTACATCTGAGGGTTGGAAGACTTTTCCACAGGCCACATGGCTCTATACATGTCAAATATTGTTTCTCCTTTATTACCCATATACATAACGCCAGGTGCAGTAGGACACGTTTATATCATGATATAACATCTGGCCCTGAACCTTTTTTTACATTGTTTCAGGAAGTTGGCATGGTAGGCAGAAGGATTATTCCTGGAAGTCATTCCTTCACCAGAACAGCTAGCAATAATTAACTGTACGTGGATGCTGTGATCCACCTCCATAGATCCCACAAAACTCAAACTAAATGTGTTCCCAACTCAATCTTTCCCTGGTCGTAGCCTCAAAATGCCTAGGGCCACTCCAATACAATACCACACCACCCAATACAAGAGGAAGAGTGTCAGAGAGAAAGTTGAAGTGAAAAGAGGCAACAGTCTTAACCAATTGAAGTCCAAACATCTTATTTTGCAAATTTTATGAAAACACAAGAATATGCAATCACATTACCAGAATCTGTCCCAGAGCCTTGGAAGGAGCCCATGTGTACAAGTGAGGGGCTTTGAAGCAGAAGCTTTATGCATTTCATGGGAAACTCACATTCACACACTGGCCACATAAGCACAGTTTGGAAATATTGGGTCTTCCCCTACGTTCATGCTCATGGCCATCAATCCCAGTTAAGACCTTGGCATCTTTGTTCTGCAATTGCTCTCATGCTCTTCTTTTGGTCTCCAACCCCAATTTTTCACTTTTCCTAACTTTCCAGATTACTCTCATCTTTCTCCATTTTGTTTTCCCACTTCCCACATCAGAATCTTAAACTAATTGCCAATTGCCTCATTGAAACGTGAAAACTCTTGATCCTCTAAAACGTAAGTTTCCTCAAATTTAGAAGAGTCAGTGTTCAGTTTAGCTACTGACTGATCCTGCAGTGGTGATGAGAGCTACTTTCTCCTGTAGTCAAGTATGTGCCTGTATGTATGTCAGTGTGAGAGTTGCATTCACATCCACTCTTGTCATTCAATCCTCACAACATTCCTATAAGGTACCAAAGCCGTTAACATTTTTAAAAATGGAGCATTAAACTCAGCGTTTAAGTCATTTGCCCAAGAACATATAGCTGGTAAGCCGTGGAGGATTCCATTGCAGTGATACTGACTCCCAGCGGCTTAGTTAAATCTGTGTGTACTGAGGGCAGGAAACCACAGCTGGTTGGTGGACCCAAGTTCTAACCATTTAGCTTAGATTCAGTGTCCCTTCAATGTCTATGCACCTTTCTCCAGTCACTATTATCAGGTTTACTAAATCCTTTCTCTAGGTCCAAAGCACATCTATCTGGCTCTTTAAGACAGGAAGTTACACACAGGAGACTTTGGGCTATACCCCCATTCGATTTGCAGCTTCCTTAGCCTCTTGACAATATACTTTCCAAAGCATAGTAGTTAAGAAATTACAGGGATGACATGGACATTTATAATTTTTCTTCAGATGCTAACAGCCCTCAAATATTCATAAATAAAGCTTATTTTGCATATTCAAAGAACAGAAAAAGAACATGTCTTCAAAGGACTACAAATGTCTCTCAGGGGAGTAAACCTGAGAACAAGCGGATGAAAAATTATGAAAGGAAATACATATAAAATAAACTAAGAAGTAAAGTATCAGGCTATAAGGATGAACATGACAACAAAAATACACCCCCAAAATTAATGGAAAATTTTTAAATGACTAACAAAATCCCCTCGTCTTCATCACTGCTAGGCCTCAGAGAAAAGCAGCTGACACTTCAAAGAAGCTTTTTTTTTTTTTTTGCATTACGCGGGCCTCTCACTCTTGCAGCCTCTCCCTTTGTGGAGCACAGGCTCTGGACGCGCAGGGTCAGCGGCCATGGCTCACGGGCCCAGCCGCTCCACGGCATGTGGGATCTTCCCGGACCGGGGCACGAACCCATGTCCCCTGCATCGGCAGGCGGACTCTCAACCACTGCGCCACCAGGGAAGCCCCCAGCTGACAGTTCATACTTCCATTTTACTCTCCTGCCAAGTTTTTATAGCAAATAGAACCAGGATGCCCTTCAGTTAGCCAAACACATAGATTTACCATCATCTGCTTTAATCCTATTTCCTCCCCTCTTGTGAACAGACCAGAACAATTGTCTTTTCTTCTATCTAAGGCCACTTATGTTAATGAACATCATCCCAACGTGTGTATTCAGAAATCCTACATAGTCCATTAGCCTGTTTCTTATATACTCATATCTTCCCTCTCACTGGGATATTCCCATTAGCTTAAGGATTGTTTTTGTTATCAGAGTAGTACAGGTACATAATACAAAAAGACAAACAGTAAAACTAAACCTGTTATGAAAGAGAGCAGCCCCTACTTTACTGCCACTCCTGCTTTTCCCAGAGGCAAACTCAGCCAACTCTCAACTCTTTCCTCTTTCCAAACTCCAAACTTGCTGTTATGGCTATTTACTGTTTCTTTCTTTTTTTTTTTTTTTGGCCACGTCACAGCAAGTGGGATCTTAGTTCCCCAACCAGGGATCGAACCCATGCCCCCTGCAGTGGAAGCGCAGAGCTCTGACCACTGGACTGCCAGGAAATTCCCCTATTATTTCTTATTTATTTAATTTTTTATTTTTACTTTGACATTATCTATCGATTTCCCACTAAGATAGATTAAGAGCATAGAATCCCAGTTTGTGGTTACGGCAATACTCAGTGTTTACATTATTGTGCTAGTATAAAAACACTGTTCCCAGTTGAGCCCAATAGTATGATCTGACTGCATTTCCTCTCTGTAGGACTATTTTAGTTCCCTGGAGTTAACAAATGTTTTTGTCTGTATATGTGCTTAGTTTTCTAGTTATCAATCATTAACTTAATTCACAAACTCTCTCCAGAATTCTCTAAATAAGTGCAAAAACAACAGATGAAAATTCAGATCTACATGAATAAGTAAAGAACACTGAAATACTAAATATGTGGGTAAATAAAAAATATTTTCTTTCTTTTAATTTCTTTATAAGATATTGGCTGTTTAGAGCAATAACTATAACATAATAACTGTATGTAGAAATAAAGCACATGACAAGAGTGGTACAAGAGATGGAGGAGGCAATAAATGAAATTAAATAGTTGTACTTTTTTATAACTTACATGAAATGATGCAACATTAAGTATAAGTAGACTGTGATCAGTTAAGGATATACATTATAAGTCTAACACTACTAAAAATGCAAAAACGTATAGCTTAAAAAGTAAACAGAGGAAATGAAATAGGATTAAAGACATTAAAAAACACACAAGAAGAGCAGGAAAGGAGCAACAGAGGAACAACAACAAAAAAAAAAAGGAAGAAAAATACAGAAAAGAAATACGAAGATAGTAGATGTAAACTCCAACATATCAGTAATTACATAATGTAATTTATGTAATATTTTAAAATTGACAAACACAAATTAAAAGGCAGAACTTATTAGACTAAATTAAAAATAAGACAAAACTATATATTGTCTATAAAAGACTCACTTTAGATATAAAAACACAAATAGGATGAAAGTGATGGGGGGAAATATATGTACCATGTTAATATAAGCTTTAAAAAACTGGTGTAGCTATATTAAGATTACTAAAGTAGAGTTCAAGACAAAGTATTATCAGAGATAAAGAGGACTTTTATTATGATAAAAAGATTATCATTAGAAAAACATAAAAATCCTAAGTGTGTGTGTATCTAATAAAAAGAAACTTCAAATACAGTTAAGTAAACATCAACAGGACTGAAAGGAGAAATAAACAAATATACAATTATAGTTGGCGAGATTGAGATGAACACCCCTCTCTCAGGATCTTTACCTATTGATAAAAAAAGAATGCAAAAAACTAGTAAAGGTATAGAACATTTGAATAGCATTTTCAACCAGTTTGATCTAAAGACATTTATATAGACTGCTACACAACTGAAGAATACATATTCTTTCCCATGCAGGTGAAACATTTACCAAGACAGATTACATGCTGAGTGATAACACAAGTATCAATAAATATCAAAGGCCAGAGCATATCATCTGGCCACAATAGAATTAAATTAAATTAAAAAAATAAGATATCTATAAAAATTCCTAACTATTTGGAAATCAAGATAAAACACTTCTAAATAACTCATTGGTCAAAGAAAAAAATCATGGGAAATTAGAAAATGGTCAAATGGAACAATAAAGAAACATAACAAAAAGCAATTTTTGGGCTTCCCTGGTGGCTCAGTGGTTGAGAGTCTGCCTGCCGATGCAGAGGACACGGGTTTGTGCCCCGGTCCAGGAGGATCCCACATGCCGTGGAGCGGCTGGGCCCGTGAGCCATGGCCGATAAGCCTGCGCGTCCGGAGCCTGTGCTCCGCAACGGGAAAGGCCACAACAGTGAGAGGCCCGCGTACGCAAAAAAAAAAAAAGCAATTTTTAAGATCACTTTCAAGATTTTTTTAGAGGAAAAGTTATGGCTTTAAATGCTTATGATAGGAAAGAAGAAAGGTGTAAAATCCATGATCTAAGATTCTATCTTAAAAAACTAGAAAAAGGGAGGGTCAAAATAGGGGCATGGGATTGAGAGACACAAACTACTATGTATAAAATAAATAGGCAACAAGGATATATTTTACAGCACAGGCAAATATAGCCATGATTTTGTAATAACTTTAAATGGAGTATAATCTATAAAGACATTGAATCACTATGTTGTACACCTGAAACTAATATAATATTGTAAATCAACTATACTTTAATAAAAAATACATAAAATAAAAAAATAAAAAACTAGAAAAAGATGAGGAAATGTAACTTAGAGCAACTAAAAAGAAGGAGGGGCTTCCCTCGTGCCGCAGTGGTGGAGAGTCCGCCTGCCGATGCAGGGGACGCGGGTTCGTGACCCGGTCCGGGAAGATCCCACATGCCGCAGAGCGGCTGGGCCCGTGAGCCATGGCTGCTGAGCCTGCACGTCCAGAGCCTGTGCTCCACAATGTGAGAGGCCACAACAGCAAGAGGCCCACGCACCGCAAAGAAAAATAAATAAATAAAATAAAAAAATAATTAGACAAGTTGGAAATCAATAAAATAGAAATAACCAACAATAAAAAAAGAAAATTCAAAAGATTAAAAAAAAATCTGACCTTTAAAAAAGATTAATTAAAGCTGATAAACTCCTATGAAGCCCAATCAAGAAAATAAAGGAAAAAAAATACCAAAAATATTAGGAATGAAAAATAGGTATCACTACAGATCCACAAACATCAAAAGGATAAAAAAGGGAAATAGTATGAGCAACGTAATTCATGCCAATTAAGTTTGACAACATATATAAGATGCTCGTAAGTGAAAAACATGACTTACCAAAATGTACATGAGAAGAAGTACAAAATCTGAACAGCTTTACATTATTAAATAAATTGCAAAAAAAAAACAAATCCCTATAGAGAAAATTTCTGGTCTAGATAACTTCAGTGGTGAATTATTTCGAACATTTAAGAAGGCAATAATGCCGTATTATACAATCTCTTTCAGAAAATAGAGGACAAAGAAACATTACCCAACCGATTTTAGAATAATTTATCAAGAATAATTGTAATACCAAGACCTAATACAGCTACTACAAGAAAAAACGAAAGCACACACACACACACAGAGACCAAAATCCTTCACAAACATATATACAAAAGTTCCTTAAACATATATTAGCAAATTTAATCAGTAATATAGAAAAAGAGTACCTCACAGCCAATTTGGGCTTATTCCAGAAATTCAAGATTGTTTTAAAATTTTTTAATTACTCAATGTAATTCACCACATTAAAACAATAAAAGAGAAAAATATGTAATCATCTCCATAGATTAAAAAAAGTGTATTTGACTAAATTTAACACCTATTCATGAGAAAACTTGCAAAGCTGTGTTAGAAGGAAGCTTTCTCAGTCTGTTAAAGGCATCTGTGATAAACTGCAGGTAACACCATACTTAATGGAAAAGTAGTAAACTTTTCATGCTTACTTCAGCAACCTGGGAATGATGTTCATTCTCATCACTTCTATTCAACATTGCACTGGAGGTACTAGATAATGAAATAAGCCCCCTCTTCAAAACAAAACAAAACAGAAAGTATAAAGAATAAGAAGGAAGAAGTAAAACTTTCTTTTGTTCCAGAGGATAAAAATTTATGTAGAAAATCAGAAGGAATATGTAAAAAACAAAACAATAATATACAAAAACCCCTAGTAGAGTTAATAAGTAAATGTAGAAGGCCATACAAGAAAATATAAAAATTGCATATTTATACCTTAGAAACAAATAATGGAAGATAACTTTTAAAAAATACCAGGATTTCTACTTCCAGTTAGTATTAAATGGTTGCAAGAGGTTATCACTTTCACCCTAACAACAAAAATAAACCAGACAAGGCTTAATTTTTCTAAACCCATCAGAGAACTGAGGATGCAAAAAACAAAGAAACAAAACAAAACAAAAAAACAAAAACGTTAAGAGAATTCCAGAAAGTGACTAGTTCTTTATAAGGTGGAAGAAATCCATGGCTATTCTCATCTCTGGTGAAACAGCAGGGTAAAGCAGAACCTACCACAGATGTAAGGTGAAACTAACCCCAAAAAAATTTAAACCACTTAATGGCTGTCTGTGGACTGGCATATGACAAAGTATAATTCTGAAATTCTGAAAAGCCACAGTCACAGAGGAAGTCAGGCACCAACCTGCCAAATCTTTCCTATGGGACTTTACAGAGTGCTTTACAGAGTACTAGGCACAGTACAGCACAACTGAGGGCAGAGTAGGGCAGGAAAGACACTCCTATGCTAGAGGAGCCTCTCCCAAATATAAGGCAACCATCCACTGAATTGGATGGGCAAAGGGAATGAGGGAAATCAATTCAAGGTACTCAGGACTTTTACCAGGGAAATATTGAGGGCCAAGCTAAAATGTAGAGAGCCCTTCTCCCCTTTCCCCATGCTAGGTATTGCAGGCTCTCATCTTCCAAGGTATGGGGGTGAGGTTGGAGATACCTCTCCAAGGCAGAAAGAGATCTCCCAGGGAACTGAAAGCCTGGAACAAGACTGAAGAGCAAATGACACTTCTCAGCTGGCAGCTTGGCTATAAAACACAAAATACATCTGGAATATTGCCAGTGCTCAGAAGGAAAAATCTTCATTTTGTTTCAAAGTATATGAAGCCAGTGGTAAAATGCATTAATACAAAGTTGTGACAAAACCCAGAACAGAATCACTACAGATATTGACTCAGCCTCACTTTAGTGGTGTGACAAAAAATAGCATGCACTTTTTGGGAAGTACATATTATTTACTTTAGTTTTTATTGCTTTTTTTCCACGTGTGGCATAAAATCAAACATTACCAGCAAAATTAAGAAGAAAATGTGATTCATCATCAAGAAAAGAAATAGTCAATAAATGCAGATCCAGCTATAGCCCAGAAGTTGGAATTAACAGAGAGGGACTTGAAACTATACTAAAAATGCTAAAGGAAATGGAAAGCTAAACAATATACATGAAAAGAATAAGAAACTTCAGAAGAGACACTAAAACATTGAATCAAATGGAAAGTCTCTAAGTGAAAATTACATCATTAGGTGAGATTAGTATCAGAGTGGATTCCACTTAAGAATCTGTGCACTTGAAAATGGGTCAACAGATAGTACCCAAACTCAAAAACAAGTACGATACAGAATGAAAAAAAAAGAAAACCAAAACAGAGCATCTGAAATATGTGAGGCAATATTAAATGATCTAACATACACAATTGGAGTCACAGAAAGAGGAGAGAGAGAATGGGAAAGGAGAAATAGCTAAAGAAATAATGACTGAGAATTTTTCAAAATTGATGAACAACACCAACCTATATATCAAAAAGCTCAAGAAGCCCCAAAGAGGAACAATTCAGAGAAAAACATACATAGACACTTTACAGCAAACTGCTGGAAACCGAAGACAAAGAATGAATTTTAAAAGCAACCAAAGGGAGAGGCTTCCGGGAAGATGGCGAAAGAGTAAGACGCGGAGATCACCTTCCTCCCCACAGATACACCAGAAATACATCTACATGTAGAACAACTCCTACAGAACACCTACTGAACGCTGGCAGAAGACCTCAGACCTCCCAAAAGGCAAGAAACTCCCCACGTACCTGGGTAGGGCAAAAGAAAAAAGAAGCAGAGACAAAAGGATAGGGACGGTACCTGCACCAGTGGGAGGGAGCCGTGAATGAGGAAAGGTTTCCATACACTAGGAAGCCCCTTTGCGGGCGGAGACTGCGGGTGGCGGAGGGGGAAAGCTTCGGAGCCGCGGAGGAGAGTACAGCAACAGGGGTGCAGAGGGAAAAGCGGAGATTCCCGCACAGAGGATCAGGGCCGACCGGCACTCACCAGCCCGAGAGGCTTGTCTGCTCACCTGTCGGGGCGGGCGGGGGTGGGAGCTGAGGCTCGGGCTTCGGTCGGAGCGCCGGGAGAGGACTGGGGTTGGCGGCGTGACCACAGCCTGAAGGGGTTAATGCGCCACGGCTAGCCGGGAGGGAGTCCGAGGAAAAGACTGGACCTGCTGAAGAGGCAAGAGACTTTTTCTTACCTCTTTGTTTCCTGGTGTGCAAGGAGAGGAGACTAAGAGCGCTGCTTAAAGGAGCTCCAGAGACGGGCGCGAGCCGCGGCTAAAAGCGCGGACCCCAGAGACGGGCATGAGACGCTAAGGCTGCTGCTGCTGCCACCAAGAAGCCTGTGTGCGAGCACAGGTCACTATCCACACCCCCCTTCCGGGGAGCCTGTGCAGCCCGCCACTGCCAGGGTCCCGGGATCCAGGGTCAACACCTCCGGGAGAACGCACGGCGCGCCTCAGGCTGGTGCAACGTCACGCCGGCCTCTGCCGCCACAGGCTCGCCCCGCACTCCGTGCCCCTCCCTCCCCCCAGCCTGGGTGAGCCAGAGCCCCCGAATCAGCGGCTCCTTTAACCCTGTCCTGTCTGAGCAAAAAACAGACGCCCTACGGCGACCTACACGCAGAGGTGGGGCCAAATCCAAAGCTGAGCCCCAGGAGCTGTGCGAGCGAAGAAGAGAAAGGGAAATCTCTCCTAGCAGCCTCAGAAGCAGCGGATTAAAGCTCCACAATCAACTTGATGGACCCTTCATCTATGGAATACATGAATAGACAACAAATCATCCCAAATTAAGGAGGTGGACTTGAGAGCAAGATTTATGATTTTTTCCCCTTTTCCTGTTTTTGTGAGTGTGTATGTGTATGCTTCTGTGTGAGATTTTGTCTGTATAGCTTTGCTTCCACCATTTGTCCTAGGGTTCTATCCGTCCATTTAAAAAAATTTTTTTTTTCTTAATAATTATTTTAACAACTTTATTTTACTTTATCTTCTTTCTTTCTTTCTTTCCTTCCCTCCTTTAGACAACGAATCATCCCAAATTGAGGAGGTGGACTTTGAGAGCAAGATTTATGATTTTTTCCCCTTTTCCTCTTTTTGTGAGTGTGTATGTGTATTCTTCTGTGTGAGATTTTGTCTGTATAGCTTTGCTTCCACCGTTTGTCCTAGGGTTCTATCCGTCCTTTTTTTTTGTTGTTTTTAAATTTTTTTTCTCTTAATAATAATTTTTTATTTTAATAACTTTATTATATTTTATCTTACTTTATTTTATTTTACTTTATCTCCTTTCTTTTTTTCCTTCCTTCCCTCCTTCCTTCCTTCCTCCCTTCTTTTCTTTCTTTCTTTCTTTCTTTCTCTCTTTCTACTTCTACTAATTCTTTCTTTCTACTTTTTCTCCCTTTTATTCTGAGCCATGTGGATGAAAGGCTCTTGGTGCAGCAGCCAGGAGTCAGTGCTGTGTCTCTGAGGAGGGAGAGCCAACTTCAGGACACTGGTCCACAAGAGGCCTCCCAGCTCCACATAATATCAAACGGTGAAAATCTCCCAGAGATCTCCATCTCAACACCAGCACCCAGCTTCACTCAACGACCAGCAAGCTACAGTGCTGGACATCCTATGCCAAACAACTAGCAAGACAGGAACACAACCCCACCCATTAGCAGAGAGGCTGCCTAAAATCATAACAAGTCCACAGACACCCCAAAACACACCACCAGACGTGGACCTACCCACCAGAAAGACAAGATCCAGCCTCATCCACCAGAACACAAACACTAGTCCCCTCCACCAGGAAGCCTACACAACCCACTGAACCAACCTTACCAACTGGGGGCAGACACCAAAAACAACGGGAACTACGAACCTGCAGCCTGCAAAAATGAGACCCCAAACACAGTAAGATAAGCAAAATGAGAAGACAGAAAAACACACAGCAGATAAAGGAGCAAGATAAAAACCCACCAGACCTAACAAATGAAGAGGAAATAGGCAGTCTACCTGAAAAAGAATTCAGAATAATGATAGTAAAGATGATCCAAAATCTTGGAACTAGAATAGACAAAATGCAAGAAACATTTAACAAGGACCTAGAAGAACTAAAGATGAAACAAACAATGATGAACAACACAATAAATGAAATTAAAAATACTCTAGATGGGATCAATAGCAGAATAACTGAGACAGAAGAACGGATAAGTGACCTGGAAGATAAAATAGTGGAAATAACTACTGCAGAGCGGAATAAAGAAAAAAGAATGGAGAGAACTGAGGACAGTCTCAGAGACCTCTGGGCAACATCAAACGCACCAACATTCGAATTATAGGGGTTCCAGGAGAAGAAGAGAAAAAGAAAGGGACTGAGAAAATATTTGAAGAGATTATAGTTGAAAACTTCCCTAATATGGGAAAGGAAATAGTTAATCAAGTCCAGGAAGCACAGAGAGTCCCATACAGGATAAATCCAAGGAGAAATACGCCAAGACACATTAATCAAACTGTCAAAAATTAAATACAAAGAAAACATATTAAAAGCAGCAAGGGAAAAACAACAAATAACACACAAGGGAATCCCCATAAGGTTAACAGCTGATCTTTCAGCAGAAACTCTGCAAGCCAGAAGGGACTGGCAGGACATATTTAAAGTGATGAAGGAGAAAAACCTGCAACCAAGATTACTCTACCCAGCAAGGATCTCATTCAGATTTGATGGAGAAATTAAAACCTTTACAGACAAGCAAAAGCTGAGAGAGTTCAGCACCACCAAACCAGCTCTACAACAACTGTTAAAGGAACTTCTCTAGGCAAGAAACACAAGAGAAGGGAAAGACCTACAACAAACCCCAAACAATTAAGAAAATGGGAATAGAAACATACATATCGATAATTACCTTAAATGTAAATGGACTAAATGCTCCCACCAAAAGACACAGATTGGCTGAATGGACACAAAAACAAGACCCATATATTTGCTGTCTACAAGAGACCCACTTCAGACCTAGAGACACATACACACTGAAAGTGAGGGGATGGAAAAAGATATTTAATGCAAATGGAAACCAAAAGAAAGCTGGAGTAGCAATTCTCATATCAGACAAAATAGACTTTAAAGACTATTGGGCTTCCCTGGTGGCACAGTGGTTGAGAGTCTGCCTGACGATGCAGGGGACATGGGTCTGTGCCCCGGTCCGGGAAGATCCCACATGCCGCGGAGCGGCTGGGCCTGTGAGCCATGGCTGCTGAGTCTGTGCGTCCGGAGCCTGTGCTCCGCAATGGGAGAGGCCACAACAGTGAGAGGCCCGTGTACCGCAAAAAAAAAAACAACAACAAAATATACAAAAAATTAACAGATAAGGGAGAAGCAGACCAATTCACTGATAAAGTTGAATATTTTAATACTCATTGTTCAGTAATTACTAGAAAAAAGTAGACAAAAACTAGTGAACATATAGATGTGAACAGCACTGTCAATCAGCTTGACCTTACTGTCATATATAGCATACAGTACTCAACAATTGCAGAAAATACATTCTTTTCAAGTGCATACAGAAGTTTCAAGATAGATCATATTCTGTGCCATGAAACAAGTATCAATAAATATCGACTTATTGAAAATATATGGGGTCTATTCTCTGACCACCATAGATTTAAATTAGAAATCAGTAAAAATGTAATACCTAGAAAAATTCCCCCAAATATAGGAAGTAAGCCCATTGACCAAAGAATAAATCACAAGGGATATTAGAAAATATTCTAAACTGGTGATAATGAACATACAACATACAAAAAATTGTAGGACATAATTAAGGTAGTGCGTAGAGAAAAATCAATAGTTTACATGATTAGAAAAGAAGAAATATGTAAAAATTAACAATCTGAGCTTCCATCTTAAGAAACCAAGAAACGATGAAGTAATAAAGTGGGGACATCGATGAAGTAGGAAATGGACTAACAACAGAGAAAATTAAGTCAAAAGTTTGTTTTTTATATTCATGTAGCAAGACCGATCATTAATTTTTTTATGGATATTTAAACAACTTTTGTTTTAAACTAATTTAAACTTACAGATTTATAGATTGTTTTTAAAGGCCTGCTCTTAAATGGTCCTTCTATGATGCTGAGCATGGTGAAGTCATAATATAAACGTGTGGTAGAAACACGAGGACTGAGCTCCCTGTTTGCTTCTTGCTTATCTTGTAAAACAACTTGCCCACATATATTTATATAGGCTTTACATATTTTAATTTAGAAAATTGCCACCATTTACTGATACACAGTGTACACTCTTTTTTTGTATGCTTCAAAATATGCCAGTCAGCTTAGTTGGTGGAGGGACCATGCCATATTCACAGTATTTAAATTAAGCCCTAAAACTATACAATTTTAGAACACACTCTGAATATTTACCACTAAATTTTCCATTGAAACAACTGTTTATAAGGACGGATCATTATTGATCCATGACTGCTCCTCTACTAATCTGCGAGAAGGTGCATGAGAGTAAGGGGTCTGTCTTTGAATTTGTTTTGTTTTGCTTTACCATCACTGCAACTTGTATAGAATAAGGGCTCAACTGTATAATTGAGGAAATACTCCTTCATTCAGCCTCAAACCTGAAAGGTCCAAGATGAATGCATCAGATCAAGACTCCAATGTGCTAGATTCTCCTAAGTTTGAGTGTTACCAGTTCTCATTAAAACAAACAAAAACCAAACAGCATTTAATTATCATTCATTTTATGGAAAAAAAAAAACAATCCTCATTTCATGGAAAATGTTATGTTTTGAAAATAAGAATTTACATTATTCTAGCAATTACATGTCACTTTATTTCCATATGATTATCTAATGATGGTCTGCCTAAGAGTTAAGTACAAACTAGGGAAACAGCTTACATGACCATAATTATCTTCCCCAAGCAGAAGCTGTATCACTAACTTCTGTTCTCAGTGTTACCAAATTTACCATTCTGGATAGCTTAAAAAAAAAAAAAATCAATTTACTGACTTTCCCAGAATGTACATTTTTTAATGTTTAATCTTTTTTCTCATTAGTAATATAAACATATACTTGTTTTATGGAAATTTTGGAAAATGCAGTCCATTGGAACAAATGATTCCCAGTACATAATCCAAAGACAAATGCTCTTATTATATTCTTATATTTCCCTCAAGTGTGTTTTTATTAAATATTGGTATATAATAGTATGGTTTATCTAAACAAGATAAAAAAACCAACAGGTTTTTTTTTTACTAACTTCACAATTCATTTCTTTCCCTTTCTCAGTATAATAGGATAGGTTCATTTTGCCCATTGTAGTGCTTTTACATCTCAACCTAAGGTCATTCCTAGGCCTTTTCCATTTTATTTGCTGCTACTGTAATTGGGATCTTATTTCTCATAAATGGTTTCTGCCAGGATATATTATCTTGCAGATTATCTCTACAGTTTCCTAGCCAGTTTACTATGAATTTGGGTCTTCTAGGAAAACAACTGTATATAACTTTCAAATATAGGCTTCCTTTCCCATACTTATATTGCTTATTTATTTCATATATATTTCACTAAAATTTCTAGAATAATTTTAAATAAACATATTATCAAAGTACCTGTGTTTTGGCTGACTCTAATGGGTCGTCATTATGATGTTTTTGGCTAATGGTGTGAGGGTGGTAGTCTCAATGGTGTTGAAGAATTATCTCCCATACTAGGTTTGTAAGGATATCTTGTGAAAAAAATAAATGTGCAATTTTGCTGAATTCCACTAGATGATCATGGCTTTTACTTTACCTTTTGATGTGGTACAAAACTGTTACCGTAATACTGAACCATCCTCAGAGTCCTAGGTCAACCTTAGGTGACTTGGTTTTTCTTTTTATTACTAAATTCTAGCTATTAGGGTTTTATTTAGGATTCTATCACTCATATTTATAAAAGATGGGTCTGTAAGCCTTCATGTTTGGGTATTCTCTTAGGAAAATGGGGAAAGGGATTAGGAACCAGCATTTACTAGGCTACTGCTACCTCTAGGACAATGTATTAGTGTCTTACATATATTTCATTTTTTTTTTTTTGGCAATTTTCTAAGGTTATCTGGTTTCATACTAGTTTGATTAAAAGTATTGCTTAAATTTATTTTTCGGTATTTTCTTCAATGCACATATCATGGGAATTATCAGTTCCTAGAAAGTTTGAAGAAAGTCAACCTAGTTCCAAGCCTTTTCTGGAGGTAATTATAATTGTTTCCATTTTTTCCTTGATTGTGAATTTGGGCAATTAAGAACTTAAAATGCCTTTCCTGATTTAGTCCTATGTACTCACATATTCAGAGTTCTCTCACTTGGATTCATTCTTACGCCCCTCAAAAAAAAAAAAAAGACCTGCACACACAGAGGCACTACATCAACAAAAAGCACTACTTTTCAGCTCTATTGAATTTCAGTAAAATCACCAACTCCTCTGACCCCTGAGCCTGCATACTTATTCCCTTATATAAACACTCTCCTCTATGCCTGGCTAGCAGTAATTTACTCTTGAGATGTGCTACACAATACCCTCTATTCCCCTTTCACAGGCTTATATTTTGTTACTGATTTTATTAAATTCCATCAGAACAGGGCATGTCTATTACATACCCACAAAAGAGATCATTACTGAAAAGGTTTTTCTGATAGTACACGTTTTACCTATTCTGTTTGTCATACTAGTACTGCTACATCTCTGTAATATTATCTTTGCCTTCTCCCTTTTTGGTATCCTAGTTGATTCTTTCCCCTGACTTTGCCACACACACAGTATTTTGTGCTTTGGAGGATATATAGTCTATTTTAAACTCTACCAGTGGATAGTTAGAGCCTCTTAATTATTTTTTTTAAAAATGCTTAAATGTTTATAATTCAAAGTGTAAAATCAGTGAGAAAACATTTTAAATTCTCATTTTATGGAAGAGGAAGAATTTTGCACTTTTGTTTTCCAATGCCAGTTCCCCCCTTCCTCTTGTCTAATTTCCTTTTTACTTACAATAGATGATCACTTTCACATTTTACATTTTACAGTTGTGAACCAGCCACGGTTCATCAGTGAGGGAAGCTTCTTCCGGGGAGGACGACAGCTATCTCTGAGTGTGATCCTGAGGTGGGAGGAGGGGCAAGCAGGTGGGAGTGTGGAAGGTTGGGGAGAGGGGTTGCATTGAAGTTTACAACGTTACAATTAGTCAGTCTTCCCTCTAACAGTTTAATACTTATTGCCAATCCTTTTAAGCCTCAGCTTCCTATGCTTGGATTACTTTTGATCAATGTTCCCCATGCTTTGGGTACTATGTTAATATACTACCTCTATATAACTTGTGTTAACTTTAGAAATGAATCGCTAAACAGCTCAAAGTTTTTGGGTCAAATTTTTTTTCACTTAAAAGTACTGCCAGAGAAATATGACTTTAAAATTTTTTTTTATTGCTTGGATACTCACACTACTCATCTTTTCAATTTACAAGTCACCCAGTATGTCTAGGTTTGGACATCTGTTCATGAATTTCACCTGGAGCACTATGAATTTTCTTATTTCTAAAACTCTTAATTTTTTTAAGAAAAATGATGAGTATCTTTAATCACTGCTTCTATTCCAATTATTATTATTATTATTTGCACCAATTATGCAAACACTGAGTCTCCTTAACTCATCCTCTGTAAAGTCATGGCCTCCAATTGCAACTGGGCCATCATGTTTTTTCTTCACGTCTGCTATTCCAAAACTCCTCTGCTCTTCTCAAATCTCTGAAATCAGCAAACTATGGCACCAAAGTTAAATCCAGCCCACTGCCAGCTTTTGTGAACAGTTCTAATGGAAACAGCCACCTCGTGAGCTTACGTATTGTCTATGGCTGCTTTCACATTACAATGGCATAGCCAAGCGGGTAAAACGGTTACTACCTAGTCCTTCACAAAGTAAGTTTGCTGACCCCTGATCTAAACCCATCATCCACCCCCTTTACTCTGAATAGATGACTTCACAAGGAATAAAAGACATAAAATGAGTATACCAACTTTCAGGCCAAAAAAAAAAAAAAGTATTAAATCTGACTCTACATCCTTTGCATTTCCCCTTCACATGCGTTAGGGGCAGTCTCTCTGTCTGGCATCTCATTCCACTCCTCTTCTCTTCAGACTAGGACATCAGTAATCCCTTTTGTATTCCATTTTTCTGACTCCTTATTATGACATCCTAATATACTGACATTTCTCCCACCATAAAGGAAAACAAATGAAAGTAAGAAACTGATCCTAAACCCCATCTTACAGCTACGGTTTCTGCCTTGCCATCTTCGCTGGACACCCCACAGTCTATACTCAGAGCATACATTTCCTTACTCTAATCCTACTGCTTTCCCCACTCCAAAGACTCCTTTCATTTGCTCCCTCACAAATTGAATTTATATTTTAGTTGCCTATTTGACTGCTCAGTAGCACTTGACACTGTTAACCATCCCTTTTCTTGAAGCATTCTCTTCTCCAACTGCTAGGATGGACAGTCTTCTGGTTCTCACTTTTCGATCACTCATCCTCTTTTACAAGCTGCTCTCTCTCTGCTCGTCCCTGTCTCTGCCCTGTGCTGCCTTCTCACCTCAGCCTGCATACGCTGGTTACCATCTGAGAATACTAAGGATTCCTGACTTTATAACTGAGATCACCCTCATGTTTATGATTCACATATCCAACCAGAATGCCCTATAAGAACCTTAAGATCAACAGGCTCCAAATCAAAATAACTTTTTTTTTTTTTCTCCACAAACTGCTGCTACTCTTGTGATTACTGTCTCAGTGAAGGTATCAGTACCATCCTCCACCCAGTTGCTCAAATATCAAACCTGGGAGTCACTCTTGACTCCTCCATCTTCCTTCTACCATATGAATGTCCAAGTCCTCTCAGAATTTCCTCTCCAATCTCTCCATCCCAGGTCTCCTAGCCTAGCACAAAGCACTAGTATTGCTCACCTCTTAAGAGGGTCTCCTTACCCTCTCTCCTCTAGCCCCCTCCAACCCACCTGAAGATTGACGGATTGTTGATGACATACTCAACACTCATAGGTTAAGTTCGACTCTTCTAATAAGATCTTTAAACGATCGTGATCTTTGCTAACTGGTTTACAACATGAGATTTCTCATCCCTTTATACAATGGGATATAGCCACACCTGTTTTTACTCCCATAAATGTTCCATATGAACCTTGCCAACACACAATCGGTTGGATACCACCACTAAACTGCCTAACTCCCACTCAATTTAAGATGAGCATCACTTCCTCAGGAAGGTTTATCAAGTTTAATGCATCTAATTTCACTACTCTTTTTCAACTGCATGCCACTTTCACTTTTCCTCATTTTTGCCCAATTTTCATAATGACCTGCACATTTTGGGGGCATTTATAAAGTATACATTCTAAAAACCTGCTGTGGCAGTTATATCAGAGTCCTCAGGACACTGGTTGCCTTTGTGTGTGTGCGTGCTGCAAATGTTATTCCTAAATCTCACAATTTTTCTTTCTTTGCACTTATCCTGGTTTGAATTTGGACAAAAGGGTAAGATTAGATACCATAGGAATTGTTTGGCTCTGATGTCACAGACTGAAGCAGGACTACACTTGAATCCTTTACAAAGGAATTAAGGGTGGAGGGCAAGAGATGAGGGAGAGGTGGAAAGGAAGCACTCCTAACAGGAATGACAAACTTTTTTGCCACTAATCACTGCAGACATATGCATGCAAACCTCCCTGGTACAAAAAATAAGAAGGTAGCAATAATGTAAACATCTCTATCAATGTCTTCTACTTAAAAACAGTGATCAAAAAGCAAATGCCAGTCTTGGCCTTCTCTTAGAAACAAATGATTCTGAGGTGACAGAACAGAGGAAACACAACATTCCAATTTTCTAAAACAAAGTATGAAGGACGCTGGCTGCTGCAGAGTAAGGGAAAAGGTTATATACAGTTCATTTAAAGTTTAGAATATGACCACTTGTCCTATCTTACTATAGTTGTATAGGTAATATTTTTTAAGTGTTTCAACCCTTCTTTTATTCTTTTAAGGGTAATTCAGTGTGTGTGGACATGTGTATGTGTGTGTTGAGAATATGGAAGGTTTTTCACTGTGCATTTCTGTGACTTTGGCCGTAATTTTTAAGCACTAATTATGTTGCTGTTACTAAGCTGGTGTAGGAATACACTGCCCCAAATTTGCTCTTTTTGAGAGCAGCAAATAATTAGCTGAAATTAAGAAGGGGTAGGAGGACCAGGGAAAGGTGATCTAAATTACATAACATTAGCATAAGTCACGCAATATTGATGGTATGCATATGTTAAAGTACATATATATGTAACATCTCAGAGTCAAGGAATAAGTCTTTAGTAGGTTCCAAAAAAACACTAGCTTTCTTATGTAGAAAAGACAATTACTAAGCATAATTCTAAAAGTTACCATATCAAATACATGGCTCTTTTTGTAAAGCATCACAGTAATCTGAAAAAGAATTATTCATGGTTTTCAAATAAACACAAAATAAACCAATTAATTCTGAATAAGTAGTAACAACTTTATTTTAACTCAATGTGCTGAAATGCAAAAAATATTTTCAGCAACAAGATACAAAAAGTATGTATCTCATCATTGACATCAGCTGATTAAAAATGAGGCTGGAAAGTTCAAAATGTCTTTATATATTTGAATCTTGAACATCAATTTGCCCCAGAACTGATTTTTAAATAATTTCAGCAGAATTTTATTTCCAAAAATGGGACTCACTTAAGTTATATCTTCATCCTAAAAAACTGAATGCAAAAATTAA
The DNA here is from genome assembly GCF_005190385.1 of Monodon monoceros. Lineage (NCBI taxonomy): Eukaryota > Metazoa > Chordata > Mammalia > Artiodactyla > Monodontidae > Monodon > Monodon monoceros. The sequence continues at coordinate 90,641,106 of NW_021703772.1, forward strand.
CTGGGTTACAGTATACAAGGATAAACCCTTAACAACAGAGAAAGATTTAAATATAAGAATTCTTTTTCAAACGTGAAGTCCACATACTGCAAACAGAAGACACAGTGTGGTGATTTCATTCCTAGTGAAGAAGTCTCGCATGGTAGGCACTCAATATTCGTTCAACTGGACCTAAAATTTACATCATTCCATTTAACACTTAAATAAACTAGAGCTCATAATCTGTATAAAAGAGGTTTGCAAAATACTCTTCTGTGTGTTGAAAGTGCTGTCTTTATAATCTGAAAAACTAAAACCCAACCACCCACGTTGTTTTGCAAGAAGACATTGAATATTTTCATTTTATCCATCAAAGAGCATGAACATCCAACTCAGAACAATTCACCTCTTCAAGTAGACTTGGCTTTGAGAAAAGCTCGAGTTGGATTTTAACAAAACAACTTACTAAAGTCCCTAGTGTTCTATTTTAGTAACACTGGGTAGCATCTATGATCCACAATTTTATAAACAATTCTGCTTAGGTTTTAAATTTATGCACAAAACAAATGGGTAAATAAATTAATAACTATACTTTTGGCAATTTAAGCTCTAACTTAGGTCTCGTTTAAAAATAAACCAATAATGTTCATGACAACTTTTTAAGAGATCTTTGTTAATATTTTAAAACTTAATTTTAAAATTGATGTCCTTAAAAGGCACTGTTTTCACATTTCATCATGCAGTAAATTGGTCACATTTTTGAGAATTATAATTTCCTCTCAATTGTCCCCTCAAAGCACATTTAAATGGAATACATTTCAACTAACCTAAACTTTCAACATTTAACTGAGTTCTATTTTCAGAAATTCACTCTTTTGAACATAGCACACACAAGTCCAAGCAAATACAAGTACATGTACACACACACACGCGTGCACACACGCACACACACATGCCCAAATGACCACGGAATACATGCAAGAATCTCCAATTACTATTTCAAGACAATGACACATGAGTATTCAAGGAGGTAACAATGGCAGGCCATAATGTTATGGCACCTTCATATTTGTGCTCCAAATACCGATACACATTAATATTAAAAAATGAAAAAGGCACAAATACAGTGTTTCTGTATCTCAATCTAAAGAACAGTTCTCCAATAGTTACTTTTATAATATGGAACATTTAAGACCAGTTACTACTTTTCTAAGAAAAAGCTCTGTTTAGGTGACAAAAGGGCAACAGGAGCAGGCTTTAGTTCAAAAGGCAACACTGCTCAGGACAAAATCTGTGCCTACCGAAAACAATGTCTGTAGTTTCAAAATGAAAAAAAAAAAAAAGCTATTAGAGCACTCACGTCAGAATACATTAACAGTTTTGTATCATTGTCTCAAGAACCCACAATACCAAAAATATACATAATAAATAAAAAAAATAAATCAACTACCATATGATTCTGTTAGTATAATGGTAGGAATTATATTATCTGAAAAGTGGACATTTCTACAAATGTGGATATTCTTACAGCACAGTGTTGGACGTTTTTGGTACAAAATGTGCTACCAAACTAAAAAAAAAAAAATCTTTATAATAAAACCCTTCAGACTTGCAACAAACATTAAAGTAAGTATGTAAGTAAGGGTAAGCTGAAATGTTCATTATAATAGGTGTTATCACTGGAGTCACTATGGTTAGAAATGTAGATCCAAGAAGTGAATTAATTCAGAATGCGCCTGTGTGCATCTGACATAAATGAATACACCAGTATTTTTTTTAATATATGACAACAAAATTCTAGGGCCTGAGGGATGAATTTTTGTTTTCTTCTAAGACCCTGGCAAAATCTCAGATTCTTAAAGTGTATATGTATGTGTGTGTGGTTTCTTTTTTAAGTTGCACATTTTAAATTTAAAGGGCTCAATCTTACGGTGAAATTAAGGAAGTGAATTTTTCTCCCTATAATACTCTTACATAGGATGGAATCCATTCATATGTAAGAATCTTTCTTCTATCCGAAGGGAGTCTTCCAATTTCAAATTTAGGTTAACACAACAAAGACTCAAGCTACACAGGAAGAAATGAAGATATCTGAAAATATGATCTTTTTGAACTCCAGTTTGATGTGGATAACAAATGGTTATTTGACAGTGTTTGTTCAATGTAAATATGAATCACTCTTGGTATATTAGGATTGCTTCGGTAAATACCTAACAGACAGATAACAAAAATAAAATCTATTTTAAAACTTCATGCTTCATCTTTTTCTTTTTATCCTAAATTCAAAAACTAAATAAACGAATTATACAAATTTTAATCTGGAGAATAAAGTTATATATGTAAATATATAGGTATATGCATTTTTTTTTCCAGTGAAAAAAATTTTTCCCTTGTGGTCAAATGTAAATCTTGCCTAAGAAGCATACTGCCACTGTCACAGGAAATCAGATGCAGTGACTTGACACTGATTGCTCCTGCTTCACCAGGACAATGCACCAGAACAGACTTCTGTTGTAAACAGAGCTATCAAAAACTGAAGATGTGTATGTGTTTAAAGCTAAAATTCATTTATAATAAAGAACTGGCCCGTGAAAAGCAGTTTATAAATAGTTTATCCTGTTCACATTATGCAGAATTTCACTATCATCCACAATGTTGGTACAGTAACTGAGACAGAAAGGAGAAAGCTAGGGAGGAAAAAAGGTTTCAGAGTGTAGCCTGACATATTTCTAAGGGTTCTCTCCTTTAGTCTGCAAATAATAGCAGTTCATTGCTTTTAGAAGGAGAGTAGGCTGTTCAGGATTCATTTACTGTCAGGTGCCTTCTCCAAAGCGTGATCAACAGGCGTGAATTCAATAATGAATATCTGGAAGTCAAACCTATTTAACTATAATCGAGAATATCTTCCTTATCTATTATCACAAACATCCCAGTTGCCTCCATCTGTCTTAAAATTTCTTTCAAAAGTTAAGACAATTAATTATACCTTATCAATTCTCTCAAAAGCAAAAAAAAAAAAAAAAGTACCATTCAGTATAAAAAAGTTACACATTAAAAGTGCATATATATCTTCTTAATTGGCCCACTCATTAAATTTACATTTGGTCATCCTTACTTTTAACATGTACAGAATTCTTCATATAAATGTAGGTCACTATAAATTAAAAAAAAATTAATTCAGCACAAAACATGCTTTCTTCTTATTGAAATCTTAACCTCAATCAGTTCTCAATCATTGTAAACTTGGATAAACTCACAAAGAAACACAAGCAAAGGTTTGTTATGCTTCTCTTAGTTTGTTGGACAGACAACATACAAACACTACAAATTTCACTAAAAATTTGGGCCAACTCATTGCATATTTGCCCCCTGAAATGAAAAATAAATTAGAATTGAAGCAGTGTATTGCCGTAACTTACCTTGAAGGTAAGCAGGTTCTCCTGTATTTATAGAACTTAGACTGGAGACGTTACCAGTAATCTCCAATAGAAGTGCTTTTTTAAGGAAAGCCTAGTTTTAAACTTTGAGATAGCATAGGACAAACCCTATAATTTCATTTGCCTTTCTCAAACTAATGGAAGATCCTTTTGAAACTTATTATCTTCAGTTATCAATATTACTGCATTATGGAGCTAGTGCAATCCTGCATAGCCTTGGTCACAATGACAAGGCACAATAAAAAAATTAAAGTATATATATGAACAAGAGAAGTCACTGAAGATAATTTAAGGCCTTGAAGTGAATTAGAGTATAATCAGTCTAATTTAAAGCTGAAGAATAAACCATAAATTATCCACCTGAAATTCAAGCAATATGCTTTCTCAGCTTCTGTTCTGTGGACAAGACAACAGAAACAACTCTTGCTTATGGTTTGTGTATTAGAATCCTTCTGGACCTGGAGGAGTAAAAGTCAGTTCCATTTTTCTACAGTTCATGGAAGATTTCAAGACTGTTTTAGCCGTTTTCGTGGAATACCAAACTGTGGACACTGTGCAGATGCTAGTGCTCGGAAGGCTTCTGCTACCAAATGTGGGTGAGACTGAATCATGGACTTCCACCCAGATGTTTCCATTATGTCTGTTGCTTGGCTGAAAAATAAAATTAAGAGATGTTTACTAAAGAGTACTTTTCAAAATGCACTGTTGCACTGTCAATTTTTTTTTTTTTAATTTACAGATTTCAAAATGTTCTGGAACATTCTGTTTGCCTCTCTATGTATTCAAACCATTTGAATTCATTAAAATATCATCTTTACCTTACTGGTATTTTCTTTTGTAAATGAAACTACTCAATTTTTCTGGAAATTCTACTCTTGGAAGTGTGTGACACTTGTCTGCATAGTTCTACTCCCACTGTTACCATTTCTATACCCGCTCTTTCAAGAGCTCTTTTCCCTGGCTCTTACGTGCAGGTTTTCTTTAGAGTTCTAAGTTTTGCCCTCGACTCTTCTCCCTTAACGTTCTTTACTTATCTCATCCACTATTCACAATTTTAACTATCATATTCAGTGATGATAAATAATGATTTGCTAAGTCCTAGGCCTCCCCACAAAGGTTGTTCCCAACCACTTGTTCTCTTTCCTTGGATGTGCCTGGAGACCCATAAATTTGGGACTGTCGGAAGGGAACTCAACACGTTTCTCCCAAGGCCCAAATTCTTCCTCTCTCATTTCCCATCAGCTAATGCTTCCACCATCACCCAGTGATTCAAGTCAGAAATTTGGAAATCACCCTAGATGCCATCCTTTCCAATCAGTCATCAAAGCCCTATTTTAATTCCCAAAGGTATCCTGAATCCCTAGTTAAGGCCCACATCATCTCACATTTGAATTATTATGGGAGTCTCCTAATTTGTCTTCTACTCTCCTATCTTGCTCCTCTCAAACCAGCTTCCATGCTGCCTTAGTAACATAAACACTAACATGAACACATCCTCTTCTACTCTTCTCCATTGCCAGTACCCAAGTTCTTTAGAAAGAGAAAGTTCCCTAGTTCTTCCCCCTAGCTTTCTACCTCCCACTTTCATGCTCTGGCACTTTGTATAATAATACTGAACTGTTTACTGTACCTGATGTACAGCATGCTCTGAGTAAATACAATTACCCAAGCAAAAAATCTAGTTATCCTTCCTTGTCTCCTGTCTTCTCTCCTTTGTAACTACCCTCCATCCAAATAATATCCAAGTATTATAGATTGTCCATTCAAAATATTATATCCTTTTATGTCCCTCTGGCCACACTGTCGCCAGTCAAGTCTAATTTTGCCCTCATCTTTTGCCTGAAACACTCCAATAACTTTCCAACTGGCCTACCTATATATAACCTTGCTCCTCAACTACCACCACCAACTCAACCTCCCCACGACCATGCATGTGGAGACATTGCTAAAAACACACACCTGATCACATCCTACTCAGGTTAAAACCTTTTACTGTATGCCCATTCCTGTTCGAATAATGTCTAAAAGGCCTTCCATGATCTGACCTTTGTTTTCTTCCTCCAGCTTCTCATGCCCCACCCTCCATACTGTTCTTTCTTATCACCAAAACTTTGCACACCTGAATGTCTTTTTCGGGATATACTTTCCCACCTCTTCACTCTTCTTCTTCAGGTCTTTATTTATACAACAATTCTTCAAAAGGGCTTTCTCTGACCCCTAGATTAGGTTCGGTCCCTTTGCTATATGCTCAGATGGGTATGCTCTACATTACCTATTATTACACTTAACTTCAACTACTTGTTTAATTCTTATACATCTCCTGCTAAAACATGAACTCCATGAAGGCAGGGAAAACATCTGTCATGTTCGCCATTATATTCTTTGTACTAAGTAAGCACAGTGCCTTGGGAATTTACTGGATAATAAACATAAATATCTATCAAACGATTGATCAACTATTGCTTCATGCGTCTATACTTTGATTCAAGCTATGCTGTCTGCAATGCTTGCTATTTCCTTCCTAGTTTGCTAATTCCTATTCCTGTTTTAAGACAAGCCTCAGTCATCTTCATCCCTAAACCTCCAGCCTTAGTCAAGTGCCCTGCACATAACCTTCTTTAACACATTACTTACCATATTATAATAAAATGATATATTCATGGGTGTGTTCCTGCCATTAGATCAATTTCTCAAGGACAGGATTTTTCCCCACAATTGTTTTTATATGCAGGACCCCAGCATGGTGCTTGAGACACGATAGATGCTACACAAATGTTTGCTTCACTAAATAGCAGCTAATAACAATTAAAAAAAAAATTTGCCTAACATCCAATTACCAGTGTGTCGTCATGTTTATAATTTCAACTCGTTTAGAATCACACAGATACTTCTTAATTTACCTGACATTTTCATTTATTTAATTCAACAAATAGCTATTGAAGGTCTCTACGTACAATACAGCTTCTTCACGGGATATAAAATAAGCTTATATTTTTTGACATTGAAAAAGCTATACAAGGCAAAATATTTTCTTAACAGAATAAAACTAGAGCTTGAAAGTGGCAAAGTACAAAGAATCACAAAACAGCCATTTGATTTTTTCTAGGATACATACCATGATAATGTATTATCACACACTGACCAATATATAGAATAATCAATATCTTAAAAGTAGCCACTAATTTTTACTTTCATAAAACAGAATTCACAAACTGTTAAGAATTCAGTTAACCAACTTCAAATCTATCAAAACAGATGAAAGCAAGGGGCCATAAATCAAACATTCATTTTCTTGTCTCTAACGCTGTCTTTTTTTACTTTCTTGTATCAACTTTTGATAAATTGCAAAAATGGAGTTTAAGGGTTTACAGGCAAAAATAATCAAAAGCATACGTAAATTCTTCAACCTCCTGACTCCTGATACTGAATAATTGCAAAGAGTAAAAATGTCACTCTAAAAATGAGTGAAGGGCTTCCCTGGTGGCACAGTGATTAAGAATCCGCCGGCCAATGCAGTAGACACGGGTTCGAGCCCTTGTCCAGGAAGATCCCACATGCTGCGGAGCAACTAAGCCCGTGCGCCACAACTACTGAGCCTGCGCTCTACAGACCACGAGCCACAACTACTGAAGCCCGCGCACCTAGAGCCCGTGCTCCTCAACAAGAGAGGCCACCGCAATGAGAAGCCCGCGCACCGCAATGAAGAGTAGCCCCCGCTTGCTGCAACTTGAGAAAGCCCGCGCACAGCAATACCAACAAAGACCCAACTCAGCCATAAATAAATAAATAAAATGAGTGAAGAAGAAAAAAGAAGGGAATAATAAATTCTACTAGTTACATCATATTCTGAAGATCCAGGCTTAGAAAGATGTCACAACTACCCTGCTCATTATAATCTAACCAGGGCAAGGAAAGATCAAATTGCTGCTATTTCTGGAATGGTAGGCAGTTAGCCTAATATAGCATGTGATGCAAGTTATCTGGCTACCTTAAGAAGCAGTGGGTTAGCATTCAAATGTCAAGAGTTTCTAGGCAAATATGGAGGGTACACTTCCTCATAGGATAAAATAAATATTTCCCACATTTTTAGAAATGCTTTCTGAAGGGGCAAAGGCAGGATCTCCAGCCACTGAAATACCTGGACTCAGCTATATACTACATGAACATACGTGCTTAAGACATTAGAGTGTCCATCCCAATTCACATTAGAAGCTGATCTACAACAGAGCATAGCCTCAAGAATCCACTAAGTAGTCAAATTACTATTTTTTAAACTGGCAGTTTGCTTCATATAACTAATATCTGGATTCATACTTATTGTAGATGAACAAAAGGCTATGCAAACACTTAATTTCACGTATGCAGATCAACTTTAAGTCAGAAACTCATGTCATCTTACTTGCTGTTCCAGTTTTTCCCATCTTTACACCCAAGCTGTCGAAGTACACTGCACCTGCATTGAAGATTTAAAAACACTTAAGAAAAAGGCCGGTGAAGAATTGTTGAAGGTGTCATGTCCACTGAAATACAAGCATAGCTTACCTATTAATAAAGTCTATGGCTTGTGCTTTCAACTGTTCCGCACTGTGCAAATCTGCAAGGACAAGGGTATCAGCAACATTTTCTACTGAGAGGTTACTACACAAAGCTTCTTCACACATGACCTTCAGCCGTTCCAGTGCATACTATCCAAAAGGAAAACATAACATTAAACATTTACTCAAACTAGCAAGTTTTTAAATACACGATATTTGTAACTTAGAAAATGAAGTTTAAGCCATTACATTAAGTTCATTACACATTGAACTGAGGGTACTTTAAAAGTCTTTAAATTACTTTAAATATAAAGAAAGTATGAATTAATGCATTCAAGAGAAAGACTAATTTTTCTTAAGAAATTTCTATTTGCATAAGTGCAAGATACAGGATATTTTTAAAGTAGGGTTTTATTCTTTAAAAACCCCTTATTACTCAATACTCTTAATGAGTATATTTCTCTTTTCTACTATTTTAAACACCAGTCAGTACACTGCATGTTGTCACTACTTAATTCTGAAAAATAAATTATAAAGCTAAACAAATCATATTCATAACCATTAAAAACTTAGTATATGTTATCAGAACATCCTTGGCAATTTATTGAGGTAAAATTGACATACAATAAATAGCACGTATTTAAAGTATACACTTTGATAAGTTTATACAGCCATATAACCATCATTAAATCAAGAGAGTGGACATATTCATTACTCCCCAAAGTTTCCTTCTATCTCTCTGTAACCCTTCTTCCTCACCCCACCCCAGGCAATACCTCTGATGTGTTTTCTACTGCTACAGTCTGCATTTTCTGAAGTCTTCTATAAATGGAATCATACAATTTGCATTTGTTTTTGTCTGGCTTCCACGCATTATAATTATTTTGAGATTCATACATGCTATTGTCTATGTATCAATAGTTCTATGCTTTTTATTGCTCAGTAGTATTCCACTGATCTATTGACAAACATTTGGGTGTTTCCAGTTTTTAGTCATTACAAATAGAGCTGCTATAAACATTCATATACAAGTCACTGTATGGGCATATGCTTTCTTTTCTCTTGAGCAGAAACCTATAAGTAAACTCGCTGAATAATATGGTAAGTGTAAAACTTTAAAAAAATTGCCACATGGTCTTTCAAAGCGGTTGTATCATTTTACATTCGCATTAGCAGTACATGAGAGTCCTAATTTTTCCATATCCTTGACCATACTTGGTATGGTCTTTGTAATTTTAGTTATTATAATACAGTTACAGAAGTATCTCACAGTAGTTTTAATTTACACTACCCTAATGTGTTTGAGCATCTTTTGATATACTTGACTGACACTATTTTAGGAAGTGTCTGTTCAAATATTTTTATTTTTAGAAATAACTTTGTTTACTTATAATTGAGTTTTGAGAGGTCTTTATACGGTCTGAATACAAAAGTCCTTAATCATTTATATTCTGGACAAAAGTTGTTCATCATCAAAACAAAAAACAGAGGCTTCCCTGGTGGCGCAGTGGTTGAGAATCTGCCTGCCAATGCAGGGGACACGGGTTCGAGCCCTGGTCTGGGAAGGTCCCACATGCCGTGGAGCAACTAGGCCTGTGAGCCACACTACTGAGCCTGCGTGTCTGGAGCTTGTGCTCCGCAACAAGAGAGAACGCGACAGTGAGAGGCCCGCGTACTGCGATGAAGAGTGGCCCCCACTCACCGCAACTAGAGAAAGCCCTTGCATAGAAACGAAGACCCAACACAGCCAAAAATAAATAAATAAATAAATAAAAATAAAATTTGCTAAAAAACAAAACAAAACAAAAACCAGAAACAAACTCCAAAGTTGTTCATCAGATATATGCTTTGCAAATATGTTCTCCCAGTCTGCGGCTAGTCTTTATTTTCCTATGTCTTTTGAAGAAAAGAAGTTTTAAATTTCATTGAAGTCCAATTTATCATTTTTCCTTTTATGTATTATGTTTTTGGAGTTTATAATTTTAGGTTTATAATCTATTTAGGTTTATAATCTATTTTGCATTACTTTTTGTATATGATGTGAAGTTCGCATACAAAGTTTTTTCAAATGAGTTCAACCACAGTTCATCTGTTTGGACATAGGCTATCCAACTCCTATAGCACCATTTATTGAAAAGACTATCCTTTCTCCACTGAACTATCTTTGCACTTTTATCAAAAATTAAGTAGTCATACATGTGAGTCTATTTCTGTACTCTATATTTTGCTTCAGTGAGTTATTTGTCTATCTTGTCACCAATACAATGCTGTCCTAAATACTGAACCTTTATGACTCCTCCACTTTGATCTTCTTTTTCAAAGTTATCTGACTATTCCAGGTCCTTGCACTTGCATATAAAATTTTTAAATCAGCATGTCAATTTTTCCCCTGCAAAAGCATGCTAGGATTTTGATAGTGACATGTTGGTTCTACTAATCAAAGGAGAATTGACATTTTAACAATGTTAAGATTTCTAGTACATGAACAAGTTTTTTCTCTCCATTTATTGAGGTCTACCTTAATTTCTATTAGCAGTATATTATAATTTTCAGCATACAGGTCTTGAACATATTTTGTCAGATTTATGTCTACGTATTTCAAATTTTTGACTCTATTATAATGGCATTTTTACATTTAAATTTTTATTGAGATAGTAATATACACTTGGCCCAGTTTCTCCCAATGGTAACATTTTTCAAAATGAGTATAATTATCACTATATATACATATACATATATACATACACACACAAACTTACATACACACACAGACAGAAGTGGCATGGACATTAATACTTTTGGAGAAAACTCCCAAAGTGCTTTAGTGCTTTGAGGATTGAGAACTACTGGCTTTGAGATTTCCTGAAATTTTTGTAGTTTCCCTACCTTCAGGAAATGACCATTATAAAAGAACATTATAAAATTAACATTGTTTTTTCTCTATACTCTTATATTAAAAAAGAAATCTATGAATACAAGATTAAGTTAGAAAAAAATACCCAATATTTTTTTCCTTTTTTTAGACAAAGGTCATGCACTGTATCTTAACACTAAGAATATCTCAAAATTGCAATAGATTATATATGCTATTGTGTGTGTGTTCTCATAAAACAGGATAATGATACACTCAAAACTGTTGAGTCTACAGTTAATCTGCCATTTCTGTAAATTGGCTCAAGATATTTTTATGTCTTATTGATTTAAAAAAATTTCATTTCTATATTATCCCACTGTGTGTTATTTCATAATACTCTCAAGAGCCATCCACAAACAGTATAAATTAGTTCAATATTTCAAGTTATTGGGGGTTCTCATTTGATGATAGTTTTCTAGATACATCAAGCTTGAGGACATTTTTCAGCTCTTTAAGACCGAATTACTTACTTTGTCTGCAGCTGCCAACAAGTTGTCAGCCATTTTGTCAAGATTTGGCGCTTTCCCTGTGTAAATGAATCTCATCATTTCTTTAAAAACCTCAGGGTCTACATCATTTATTTCCACTCGATTCTGGTATTGAAAACAACAACAAAAAAGTTATATTTCAAGAACACACACATACACAAATGAACCAAAGCAAAACTGACAGCAACTTAAAAGCCCCAAAGTGTATTTTAAAATTGAGGTGAGTAAATCTTCAGTAGGCTAAGTAAGCGGGCAAAGTGAAGCAGGCAGGTCTAAGAGAAGTACACCAAGTCAAGCACTACCATGGAGGAACATAAACCCCAACTTCTCAGTTAAAAAGAGTTCAAACAGAAACAAAAAAACCTGTAAGGCCAAACTAAATACACCTGAATTCAGTTTCTGACCTCTATCTTAGAAGAAGATGGTTATTAACTTTTTTTGTTGTTGAAAAGAATTAGGTGGTAATACAATGCCTAAGACCCAATAACCACTGGTTCTAGTCCCAGCTTTAAGCAAAGGTAAGGTCAGGTATTTGAGAACATACCAGAGCCCACTACCTCAGAACTCTCCTACAAAAACGGCATGTAATATTATCTACGGGCACCTCACCTCTTTACTTGAGACATACTCAAGTCCTAAGAGGACCAGTTGCTTTTTTACTCCTGTATCTCTGTATTCGGTTTCTCTCCTGAGATCAATGAAGCTAAATAGTTAACACTAAACAATACCAAACTTTTCTGACACTTTGATGACAATAACATTTGACATCATTGATCAGAAGACTGATCATACTACCTGCCCAGACCAATAATCAAAGGAAAGAAAGAAGCTACTTCGTTGCAGCTTCTAGTTCTGCAGGGAGAATAAAGCTGAGACATATAAATAAACTCAGGAGTTGCCTAGTTGGAGCAATAAGGCTTACATGTAATGCAACCCACAAAAATCAACCTCTGGTCTTTAATCTGACTACATTTCAAGATGACAGGTGAAAGAGAAATATCTGAGAAAACCAAATAGGTAATATCTTGATTACAATTCATGCATACTAATAATGACATTATTTATGTCCTTTATGTCCTTTATTAAATCCAATAAATATCCTCTTATTATAGTGGTAAAAAGAATGTAGGAATTGTCTTTGTTCTAGAAAACAAGTTCCAAAATCAACTCAAAGTCTAGAAAGAAGGAATATACATCTTAACTGGAGAACTCTCAAATAGTTATGGACCAGTACAGTCCTTTTGGACAGCTAGCCTTTTGGATAACAACTACCCACTTATTTTGCTACCAGAAGGGTGCTGAAATAGCTGTTATGTGGAATATTCACCCACAGTAAGCTACATTTATTTTTGTATGATAGAACATATTTCCCCCCATCCTTCTATTTCTTTCTAAAATCATAATAAGAAAATGCACCTTTACTTTTAAAATATACATTCCACTATTCTGCATTTGTACAAATATTAGCCCTTTAAACCATGTTTACCTTTTTGCTTTCTTCCATTTCATGTTCAAACATTGCATTAAAAACTGGGGATCGAGCTGTAACAAGATTAAGCATCATTATTTAATGTACAAATTTATGAAAGAAAGGTACTATATTACCCAAAAGTAGAAAGTACCTGCAAGTACAGATTTATGAGCTTTAAATTCTTGTCCTCTCACGAAAAAACTGCAATCTGTAAATCTTGTGTTTTCCCAGAGATTACCTAAATCATCTGCTAGTCGACATTCAGGCACCTTTAAAGTATTTGTATTAGTATGTCCTGATATATTTACTGAATCTTGGACCACACTCACCTAATAAAAAAGGGACAGCAAGAAAAAACACTTTTATAAATTAATATCAATAATAAGCTACTAAGTCTAAACTTAAACTTATCATTAAAATCATGTAGAAAATTCAATGTACTCCTGATCAAAAATGGTAATACTTGGGAAATGAATTTAAGGACACAACTTAAAGGAGAGAAATAATATAGAAAAAAACTGAAACGAACTAGATCATTTTAAAGCGACATTTTATGTAAATAAATGGCTTAATGATTCCTTGGAATGCTCGGCTATTAATCATAAAAAGTATTTCTCAACAAGAAAAAGGTCATAATATGATTCCAAATTCAAACAAGGAGAAGGTATTTTTGTGAGGAGAAAGAAATTTCTTTAATTTTTACTTCCTCACACTACAGACCTATCAACATTTAAAGTTTATTATACATTCAATAAACACAGCCATCACACTTATGACTTTTTATAGAGTATTTTAAAATGTTTTTTAAAACTACAGACTACAATATGCAATTTGGGAAGTATTTTAAGTGTTGTCCCTATATGTTTCAACTCTAAACAAATTGATTTAAATATCTAGTAATATTCATTTAAATTTTAAAGTATAAGAATTCTCACAAAACCAATGTAGTTATTAATGTTTATGGAAATCTTTTATTTAAAAAAATCAACAGTAAGAACAATATAAATATAATTTAATTCGATTTGCAGACCTTTTATTTACCTGTGAAATAATCAATAAATAAAACTTGGTATGACTGCAACATTGCTTTTATATGGAGTCCAATATATATGGATTAAATTATTTCTCAGATGACTACATACTGAATAAAGTCTTAAAACACTACAAAGTTTGGCACACTAATTTTTTAGGAAAAGGAATATACTATTACTAGGAATTTCGTATTACATTTAATAAACTGAAGAAAATACTACCTCAACTAGTAAATCAAATGTGTCAAGAGTAAATGAACCATCTTTCACAAAAAGTGCTATATAAGTTACCTACTATTTCAAGTTACTAAGTTTTATGGTTGTTTGTTATGCAGCAATAGATGACTGTGTTCATTTAAAAACATATTTCATAAGGCTTTTGTTAATTAAAAGTAAGCATATGTAAGGACAAATACAGTAAACTATGTAGGAATTGTAAATTGTAAATGGATAAATTGGACCAAACTACTAACATGCTAAGAAAGTATAATGGTCCAATATAAAATGTTAGAAGAATATTAAATCTCATTAGTCCTCACTCACCCAGATGTAATAACATCTATCTCATATGAATGAATAGACGCCTTCTAAAGAAAACTTTATTTTCTGAGGATATTTTTATTAACCATTTTGTTTGTCCGCTTTTATTAACCTTTTGGAATCACACATCATAGAAATCATCTAATCCAACCGCCTCATTTTTTAAAAAAAATTTGAAAAAGTGAGATCCAGAGAAGGTAACTAATGTGTCCTAAATCCACTGCTAGTCAGTATCAGAGGAAGACTAGACCTACATCCCTTTTTATAGCATTCTTTGTACTAGACAGTATTTCTTTGAATTTTTAAAGAAATTAGTAGTACGTTAATGCAATTATGGTTCTGAAAGGATTTATCACAACAATCTTCTGAGATGTTCTTCTAAATATAAGAGCCAAGACATTGTGCACATAAATAAGTTCATGAATAAAGATTCTTCTACTAAGGTTTTAATTATTCAAATTGTTTCTAAAATTCTACAAACTACAAAACAGAAAAAAAAAGCTTCACTAATCCTTACCTTATTGCTCTGGTACACCATACATTATAACTTAACGATACATAAATGAAAAATGTTGGTATTAATATTCAGGGTTTAGTTAGGATCACAAAGACAGTGTTTACTTGTTCATATCAGCACTGCTCTTGAAATTTCTAGAGAGCAGAAACTGGATTAAACTGAACAGTTCAATTACTTGCATAAAGTATGCAGTGGAGTCATGAAAGTGTGACCATATTATTTAAATTTAGGAAAGGATTTCTTAAATTCTACTTATTGTCTAATTATCTTAATTCAAAACAATATATTTAATGTAAAAATTTTACAAAAATCAGGTGACAGAAGGAAAAAAGGATCAAAAAATAAAGCCATTATTATCGGGCATAGATACTGATGATGATATATTTGTACTTTGTATATATAAAATCACAATTCAGAAGAATTTATATTATTGGCATACACATCCACATACTATTATCACAGCAACCACAGATTTTAAGTAAGACATAATTAACATTTCATATTCTGAAGAGTATTCAAGGGACTATTTATAGAGCAGAAATTAATGATCTAATTAAAACTGATATGCAATGAATTCTGATGATTATTTTCTTTGATACCTATAATTAAGAAATTGGTAAAATTTTCATTTTTTCTAGTACATATTCAAATATAGGTAATGAACATTCTTACTGAATGGAAGCTAGAGTAAAAAATTCAGAAGAAAGGCTGAGATTCTTTCCTGAGTTTAAACTGTTGTTCTTTCAAAATAAAACAGCAAATGCACAATACTCAAAACTGACAACGTAAAACCTCAAACTCATTTGACAGCTCTTTTTCAAATTTGCTTTTGGATCAACTCTGAGAATATAATTTAGACTAAAGATGAACATGTGCAGGTTCTAATCAGCTGTGACTTCCCTGGAAATCTGGGACTACTGGTTCCTATTTTTAAAACTCTCAATTCTCTAAACTAATTCTGAAGGCTAGCTAGGAATATCCAAAGGTGCATAGTACTACAAATTTTGCCACTCTAATCAACTACCTAACCATCCCTTACACTGGCTCCAAAGTGAGAAACTTTTAGTAGTCCAATTTCATATCATCTTCTAGAATACTGGGTATTAGACTTTCTGGCTTTCATAGACAGGTATCCTTTTGTAGAATGCAGATGACAGAAATCGGGTTGTCAGTTTTCCATTTTGTCATTTTTAGAGAATAAAACCCAACTTCCATCCACTATCAAAAGTATTTTAAAATAGAAAGGTTAACTTAGCAACAGAAAAATAGGAGTGGAAAAAAAGTCCTTCTAAATGAATTAATTTAATTTTATGAACAATTCATTACATATATTCTACCTGTATATATAGTCTTCTGTATACCATAGAATAGCATGGGTCTTTGGACCATAAGATTATTTAAAATCTGCTGGATTCCAAAAGATAAAGCAATTTAACCAATTTTCTATTTTTCCTACTTATTCCTCAATTCCTGTTTTCTGCATCACTTTGGGAGAGAAGGGGCAGAACTGTTTACACTGCCAGAAATTTCTACCTCTGGCTATTTGACTCATAGTATGGAACTTGCAAGATTATTTATGTCTTGCACCAAAGGGTAGCACCAGACTGCCTTACCTGTCTACAGCACCACTTGCAGGGGAGGGGAGGAGGCAGTTCTTTAGGTAGGCCAGTGCAATGCTTCCTCCTCTTCTGCAAGCAGTGCTGGAGATGCTGTAGAAGGAAGGGCATCAGTGAGAGGTACAGAAGAAAGAGGGAAAGGGCACAAGGAATGTTTGTTCAAAGCACTTTTTGCCCACCTATGTTAAATACAGTGCCCAGGGTATAAAGGTCTACATCAGTAAAGGTATGTATTACAGTATCCAAAACTGAATTTGATCAATGTCAACTTAAAATATATGTCATGGTGGGTTTGATTTTTAGGAGGTCACTAGCTTGTATAATTTAGCATGTGAATAAAAAGTATACTTCAAAAACTTGTATCAGAAAAAGATCTTAATTTCAGCCTTCATTCTGAACTTTTTGGTTGTCTAGGTTCCAATAAAATATACTTAGGGAAATATACTTAGTAAACAATATTTCAATTCTAAAAAAAGAAATATTTTCTTAAAATGTTTATTCACAAAAAGACTTAGCTGCAGTAGTTTTTTTTCTTAACTGGATTACACAACCTTTAAGATCCTTTAAATTCTAAGATTATGTGATTAAAAAAAATTAACATGCTGAAATTTAAGATAACTGCTAAAATTATGAAAAGATTCTACGTTAAGAATGCTTAAATAAATAAATAAATAAAAGAATGCTTAAATAACATAACCTACAATTATTTAAAATACTACTTAGAGCATCTTATCTATTGGCAACAAATGCTTTAGTATATATTTTTATCAAATTATTTAATGATAAGCTTTGCTCAAGACACTTGCGGTATGTGCTTTATCAACCAACTAATTGTATTCATAACAAATTCATCATACAGTTCATTTAACTTGTCTAAGTGAAAATAAGATGCACTATATTTGCACTATGTAGTCTCTGGGGCCATATTTCAATTATTCTTCTGACACAGTATAATATATAATTAGTTTGTAAATCTTGCCAAGAAATTTTACACATTTTCTATAAAAAGAGTAAAGCTACCTTAGTAGCAGTTAAGGAAGTTATTGTGCTTCCAAGACACTCATCTGTCTACAATAACCTACTGAAATATATTTAATGCTGAGGTTACCTGATCATCTCAACAATTCATATAGATAAAGCTACGTAATAACAATGACAGAACCAAGTTCAAGCCTCAAATTAAGACAAATCATAAGTGTAAATTATTAGAAGGGGCAATGCTGGTAAGTTTCAAAAGATGACATTTCATGCATATGATTATATCTTATAAGTCTGTCAACAGACATAGGTATATCTTAAAAATTTTGAGATGCTTTTGCTTATAATGCTAACATCTATTTGAATGAATGAATCTAACTGCTTGAATGAACAAAAAGCTTCCCAGCCTTTTTTCAGGCACTTTCACTTCCATTCAAGTATGGATTCAAACTGATAAACTAGTAATAATGTTTAATATCATCAATCTGAATATGACAGAAAATACTGACCATCTATTTAGAATTATTCAGAATGAAGAAGATATTCAGAAATCTTGATATGAAGCTATACACATCCATAGTCTTCCTATGAGGAAGAAGTATTTAGTATGTGGTAGTATAACTGTATATACAATTTATAGCTTAAAGACATGACAGAATTTTTTCAGACTGGGCTACTACATTGATTTCTAAGAAAATCCAGTCAGCCTTAACATGGTTAAATATTTACGTATAAAATATTACCAATTACACCAGTTACTTAGTGTATATTTTTGCTTCATCACTAAATATAGCCAAACAGTGAGTTCCTTGAATAAAAAATGTACCCACCTCACAAAATAATGTAAGCTTGTCATCTGGTAAAAGACCATTAGCTTCATCAAGCAAAAAATCCCTTCGAATGAATTTTTTAAAACCCCAGTCTTTCCCTTGTACAAATCGATATGCTCTTTGGCTTTCTGGTGGAAAACAGAACAAAAGTTTAAATAAACAAGTATCCAAGAAACATTCTGTTAATGATAACACAGTTAAATGAATGTGAAAAATAGGACTGGGCCAATACATCTATCATAAAAATTACAGATATGTGTGTTCATAGGTAAAATGTCAAAAGAGTTACATTAGGTAGAACCAGATCATTTCACAGCCTACCAAAAATTCTGGCCATTATCAATGAGCTCACTTTCAGATTCCTAGATATCTAAGTAGATGAAAAGCCAGATCAAATGTCAAGGAGAAGGAAGAGATCTTTCAAACAATCTAAGCCCTTTAACAATGAAGTAGGATTAAAATACATTGGCATAGGCATACTATTCATCATCTAATATCAGAATCAACTTAGAAACATACCTCTCATTTCTTGTTTCTCCCTTTAAAAATGGATGCTCTATATCACCAGGGCATCCTGTAAGCTTTCCTGGGATAACCATCCCACTGATTTAAGTTGCATTAACTAGAGAAAAATCCATTAACTGGTAAAAAAGCTAAATAAAGTCCCCTATCATTTCTAGGTCTTCAGACATAGTCCCATCACCTCTAAAAACAATTTTCATAAAAGTCCAGAAGATGGTCTTAGTATGATTAGTAAAAGATTTAATAAATGTCTGAAGTAAATGTTTCAAATGCCTAACATACTTATTAACAACTGTATACTATGAAATAAACAAGGTCCTTTACAGAAAGTATTCATCATCTGTTATACAAGCTGAAGGTAGAAAACCGGTAATAAATTTAACTGAGATACTCCATGTTAAGGACTGAACGTTTGTATCCCCTCAAAAGTTTCATGTTGAAACCCTATCCCCAAAGTGATGGTATTAAGAGCCCAGTGAGTGGGATTAGATGAGGTCATGAGGGTAGATACCCTCATGAATGTAAGGATTAGTGCTTCCTAGCCCTTTCCATCATGTGAAGACACAGTGAAACACTGGCAGTCTATAAGTAGAACAGTTGGACTAGAATCTGACTATGCTGGCACCCTGATCTTGGATTCCCAGTCTCCAGATTTGTGAGAAATAAATGTCTGTTGTTTGTAGGCCACCCAGTCTATGTTACTTTGTTATAGCAGCCTGAACTAAGACACTCGCCTGTCTTAAATGTCAGACAATGTGAAAACACATGTGAAACTATGTATTACCTTAGCAACAAAATATATTATTAATGTGTGTATTTGGAGGGTTTTTTGTAGTGAGGTTAGTACTTGATTTTTGTTATTCACTTCCAGAAATCACTTCAAATTTAATGCAGCAGTTCATGATATATTTTCCTACTATGCACACTGTACATTTCCTACAATGATCTTCTGTTATGAAGTGCCAGGCTACATGGTTTCAGCTGGCTATAATTCAGAAGCTTGAACTGAATTTAACAGGTCCTGAGACTAAGAAAAACTGATTTCCTTTCAGTCAGTGTTCAGCCCACTGCTCAAAAAAATTCTAGTGACAAAATATCAGGACATTCAAACTCCTTTCACATTGTTCTTCAGATTTTATTATCTGGCAAAAATGGCAAGGAAGAAAAAGAAATGTTTCCTGAACACCTATTATATATGACAGGCATTGAACCAGGCATCTTGCCCTAACAGTAGCTGTTTTTACAAGTGAAAAGTGAATGTCATTTTAGGGCATAAAAAATTTTAATTTTAATATGATTTAAAACTAATTTTACATGTCTTAGGAAGTCTAAGACTTAGTAAAACAACTGTAACTGTACACTGGCATTTAAAATTAACAGTCAAAATGAAATGTTTTGGGTTAAGCAGATTTTAGTTTTAGGGAAAAAAATCTTAAGTTTTTCTAAGTAAAAGTGCGGAAGTCACAGTACATAGTTACACAGAGACTTCTTCAAGTCAGTTTGGAAATCACTTACCCATTGCTTTTGTTTCTTCCCTTTTAGCGTTCAGAAGGGAAAATTTGAATTTTGCTCGAACTTCACTTTTTGGACAGCTGACTAAAAGCAAATATAAGGACAAGTAGTCTTTACTTTCATCATCTAATCCCTTTGGATTTACCCTCAGGCACCTAAAATAAAACAATAGGCTCACAAGGAGGAAAATAATACTTTAAACATTCAAGAGAGAAGATACTGAAATCATTTGTTAAATCTTTTTTTTTTTAAGAGAACTGGTTTTAATTTAGAAGTGTCTTCAATTATCCACTTATATATATATATATATATTTTACAAAGTAAGTTTATCTTATTTCTTTTTTTTTATGTTAAATCTTAATAATAGAACAGCACTCTTGTCAATATCCTCACAGTTCTTTACAATTCTCTATACTATTAGGAACTTATTATAAATCTAATATAAAATTAGACAAATATCCATTCAGAAATAGTAACAACAAAATTTTAAAGTAGCCGATGATCATATCAAAAACAAATACCCAAAACAAACAGACATCTTACCATTTCATTTTGTCACTGGGGCTAGATGAGAATGTTGAACTTTTTAACACTTCACCCATTTCCTCTCGACAAAAACTGAAGTTATTAATGGTCCACATGTAGGAAAATTTTACAACTTTAACCTAAAACATTCAGAAAAGCACTTTTACAATGATGACTTTTACACTCTTGACCTGTCACATGTTAAACATTCTTTGACCCACTCTTCTAACACTTCTAGAAACAATGCCAAAGTGCTTCACAATATTCTCAAAATACTACACAACTTGTAAGTGACATAAAGGAAGGCATTTTTAACAGCATGTACCTGTGTGTAACACCAGCTTTCTGCTATAGGACCAGTAGACATATCTCCAGAGAGAGGTGGGGTGGGTTCCCGAGACATTGCCACTTTATTGTAGTCTTCTAAGATTTAAGCAATATCCCACACAGTTGAGTGCCTTACTACTACAAAGAAAAGAAGTTTAATTTACTAATCAAAAAGTTTAACTAACTGAATCAAGAGGGAAGAAGTATTTAAACAGTCATAAAACAATTACTTTCTCAAATTACATTATGAGGAAACATGAGGATTTCATTTAAATTAATGAAAATTAATTTTTAAGAAATAAAACCATAAAACTTTATGCCATATAACACTTGAAATCTGAATGAAGTTAATACTTACAGATTTTATTATACAAAGGCATGCTTTCCAAAACTGTCACAAATCAAAAAATAACATATAGCTTAATAGTAAGATCAAAAACATAAAATCACAAAATAACGTGGAAACTTGTAACAATTAATATTTGATTCACCTTCCTTCACCTTTCCGTTGACATATTTATGAAAATCAAAAGGGCTATGAAGTTAGAACAGCCCTGGAAACTACAAATATTACTCGTCTCTCAGACCCCCAAGTTCTGACCAACTAAAAACACAGAATGAGACATAACAGGCAATGCTGAAGAATTATATTCCACAGAAATCTACCTCTATCTCAGACACACAGGTTCTCAGATGAGACTTTGTCCCTATCAGAGTGTTCCCTACCAGATAATATGTACCATCTCATAAAATTTCCTCCCAATTGGCTGTTCTTGAACTACATCTACTTGGACACATAATTAATCATCATAACCTGGCCAGGACATTAGTGACTAGATGGTGCTTTGCAACTTGGAAAAGTCTATAAAAGAAAAGAGGCAAAATCCAGAAGAGCTACGTAAGTATTGCACTTTGCAGGGGTATGGGTGGCGGTGTTGAGATTACATTCCAGTACAAGGAATCAAGTCTGGAGAACACTGTTTTCATTTAAGAATAATTAATGAGTGAAGAAAAGCACATGAGTCCTATAAAAAGAAACTACTAAGGGAAAAAAAAGGAAGGACTTCATTCAAAATGCAGAAGAAAATATCTGCTCTGTGTCTACAACCAATGAAACAATAGTATGAAATAAGAAAACAAAGACTGAAGAAAGCTTCCTGAAAGATACATAAAAACAAAAAGAGGGCTTCCCTGGTGGTGCAGTGGTTGAGAGTCTGCCTGCTGATGCAGGGGACACGGGTTCGTGCCCCGGTCCGGGAAGATCCCACATGCCGCGGAGCGGCTAGGCCTGTGAGCCATGGCTGCTGAGCCTGTGTGTCCGGAGCCTGTGCTCTGCAGCAGGAGAGGCCACAACAGTGAGAGGCCCACGTACCACAAAAAAACCCCAAAAAAGATATAAAAGGTATAAAAAAATGCCAAACTACAAATGAAGACTCACATTCAAAATCTGTACTAGAAATAAACAATAAAAATAAGAAACCACCACCAAGATTTAAAAAAATCACAAGTATCATGTTTGATTAAAGGAACAAAAATCAGGATGGCTCCATTTTTCTCCTCATTGTTAAATACATATAGAAAACAGGATTAATTACTACAGAGGTCTAAGGGGAAAAGGGCTGTAGCACAAAGATTCTGCACTATATCATGTTTCTACTCCTTTATGATTGGATTGTTTGAGTAATTCCCCCTTTCAATAATGGCATCTATACTAATATACTCACCCAAATGTATTTATGTAGGTTCCTCACATACAAGAGTTCCTGTCACATCATGTACTTGCAGCATGACACAACTAGGCAATCAGCAAAGTAGCCAGACAAGAAAGTCAGGATGATAACATTGGGAACACTCTATGAGGAGCACTTAAAAGTCACAATCAGCATTAAAGGAGAGGTGAAGAAAAGTGGATGTCCCTTACTTAAGTAAGCTAGAGGAGATAAATGGTTGAAGGAAGGAAGAGTGCCTCAAAGAAAAGTGAATACACAATTTAAGAGCATTGTACACTGTCACTTTAACAAGAATTATTCACTTCTACATAAAAATGAGGTACTGCTTGTAAGTACCTCCAGCTGTTATCTTCAGTTACTTTTATAAACCACAAATGGTTATTTATGTCTGAAAACAGAACAGCAAACAGGTAGTCACAACAGGGAGATCCAGAGCACCATCAAAGATGTTGGTTCCCCCTCCATATTTAACAGCTTTACTGAGGTATAATTTACATATCATGAAATTCACTCATTTTAAATGTACAGATCAATGATTTTTAGTGAATTTATACAGTTGTCCACTCATCAGTACAGTTTTAGAGTACTTCCAGCATCCCAAAAGGTCCTTCCCACTCCCAAATTTAGGGAACCACTCATCTGCTTTCCATAGTTACACCTTATCTAGAAATTCCATGTAAACAGAATTGTACAACACATAGTTTTATGTGTGGCTTCTGCTCTTTCCCCTGAATATGTATTACGGTTTCCTGTTTCTTTGCATATCTCATAATATTTGGCTGAAAGCTGGACATGTTAGTCAATACACTGTAGCAACTCTGGATTCTCATTTGTTTTTCTATGGGTGGTTGTTTTCTTTTTAGTAACTTGCTAGGACTTAACTGCAATATCCATCTCCACCATATTGTATAGCTGCTGATATCTGTTTGGCTTTTTATTCTTAACTTTTTTTACCTGGTTAGCAAAGCTGCAGGCTGTCCCCTTTCTTTCAAACCAAGTTTGCTACTTTTAGTTGACAAAGCCAAGTTCCTCCCACTCCCTCCTTGGCCCCAAATCAAGCCCGGAATCAAGTCCACCTGATCTGGCAGCAAAGCTGATGGTCTTCCTGGCTAGCCCCAGGCTAGTAAAACTACCACTGTTTTCTACTGGGTTGAAGGTGGAAATAGGAGCAGAAACACGAGTTGGATATTTCTCTTAAGCAAATTCACAATTAATAAATGTACCGAAAGGGCAACGATTATCAACTTACCCATTAGAAATATGTGAAAGAGCCTGTCCTAGTCAATACTTTTGCCACTGATTCTGAAGCAAGCTAATAAAATAAGCCACAATAACCAACCTTGAAAACAACAAACCAAGAAAAGTATTTGCAATGCATATAGCACACAAAAGGGTAATTTCCCTAATATATAAAGAATTCCTAAAAATCAGAAAGAAAAAGTAAAGGATACAAATAATTCATAGAAAAAGAATTTTACTCATAATTAGAGTAGTATAAATTGAAACTAAGTTAAGGAGCCGTTTTTTAACCCCGGACACTAGTGATAATCCAAAAAAAGTGGTGAGAGTTTAAGGATAGGCACTCTCATACATTTCTTATGGGAATGTATATAAATTGTAAAGTTGTTTTAATAACCTCCCTCATTTTTTTTTTGCTGTACGCGGGCCTCTCACTGTTGTGGCCTCTCCCATTGCGGAGCACAGGCTCCGGACGCGCAGGCTCAGCGGCCATGGCTCACGGGCCCAGCCGCTCCGCGGCATGTGGGATCTTCCTGGACCAGGGCACGAACCCGCGTCCCCTGCATCGGCAGGCGGACTCTCAACCACTGCGCCACCAGGGAAGCCCCTTCCTCATTTTTTTTATGGTGAAATTTCTGGCAAAAGGGAAAGGAAATGATGCTAATAAATAAACTACTATTTTACAAGTATAAAAATGCTGATGCTTCTCATGGACATCAAATAACACTAATTATATGGTTTCTGTCAACTAAGAATGATTTCAAAAAGATTCAGAAAAAGTTAGTGAGATGAAGAAGCAATTTGCAGGAGAATAGCTAAAAAGGGGGAGAGTGGAGTTTAACCTCCTCTATAATCAGTTATTAAAGAATCCATGGGGCTTCCGTGGTAGCGCAGTGGTTGAGAGTCCGTCTGCCGATGCAGGGGACATGGGTTCGTGCCCCGGTCCGGGAAGATCCCACATGCTACGGAGCGGCTGGGCCCGTGAGCCATGGCCGCTGAGCCTGCGCGTCTGGAGCCTGTGCTCTGCAACGGGAGAGGCGCGCGTACTGAAGAGAAAAAAAAAAAAAAAAGAATCCATACCATTTTTCACCTATAGTATTTATTTTCAAAGATTATTTTAAACTGTCAATTCCTATAGCCAGGAAAACTGCATAGAAGCAGATATTACTTTACTGGCAAATCTTTTCTGTAGGACAATCTTACAATTACTATCAAAAGAAATTTTTTTCTCAGATTCATCCTAGAAATTCATCTTGGGACAAATATCACAACTGTGGGAAAAGATAACTAAGTATAAGCATAGTATGTTTTTGTGATATATTTATATACACAGAACTATGCAACCATTAAGAATGTACTTAATTTTCTTAATGACAGGTAAAGTATTCAAAATATGTTTAAAGTAAAACATTAAACAGAGTATGCCTTAAAGGACCTCACTTTAAATAGCACATACAGGCATAGCTCAAGATACTGAGGGTTTGGTTCCAGACCACCACAGTAAAGCGACTATCACAAAGTGAGTCACATGAAATTTTTGGTTTCCCAATGCATATAAAAGTTATGTTGACACCATGCTGTAGTCTATTAAATGTTCAATAGCATTACGCCTAAAAAAGGTACAGACCTTAATTAAAAGATACTTTATTGCTTAAAAATGTAACCATCACCTGAGCTTACAGAGAATCATAATCTTTTTGCAATAGTAACATCAAATATCACTGATCAGATCACCATAACAAATGAAAAAGTTGGAACTATTTTAAGAATTACCAAAATGTGACACAGAGACATGACATTAGTAAATGCTGTTGAAAAAAATGGCACTAATAGACTTGTTTGATGCAGGGTTGCCATAAACCCTCAATTTGTAAAGAGTGCAGCATCTGTGAAGCGCAAAAAAGTGAAGCACAATAAAACGAAGTATGCTTGTAGAGTTATAACAAGTATGGGTGCATAAAGAAAAACAGACTGGCACACAGACACACTGAGTTGAACTTTGGCACTGATAATGCTGCTAAGATATATATCTAAGTATTAACAGAGGCTACCTCTGGGTGGTGAGATTTTTGCTTATTTTTATTTGTTTATATTTTCTAAGTATGTTATTATGTTTTAATTAACAGAGATACAAGTCATTATTTTTAAAAGAAGTAGAAAATCAGTTATTTACATGCTTACATTAGCCCACAGAAAATGTGTTTGTGTGTGTGTGTGTGTGTGTGTGTGTGTGAGACAGAGAGACAGAGAGAGAGAGAGAGAGAGAGAGAGACTTTTCAAGTAGTAGACATTGAGAGACATTGGGTCAAAGATGGTAAGTCAAAGAAAACTTTAATCATAATCTTTAATACTTAACTTTCTATAAGAAGATGCTAATTTAATACTAATAAAATAAATAAAATTTAAGTTTAAAGAATCTAGAGTAAAAAAAGTTCTTTAATGCCTCTACAAGAGTTTTTACCTTGCTCAAGTGTAACTCACAACATAATCCATATATATATATATATATATATATATATATATATATATGAACCAAGTAAAAGGTTACAAAGATTTTTGTCTTTTTTCCAACTACTTCAAATGATGTAGTTATGTAATGCGGGTATGAAGAATGCTGGTGAGCAGACTGCATTTGTGCGTACTTACAAGACATTATGTACCTTGTTTATTCCTCCACAACTCTATGAGATGGATGTTAATAACCCCACCTTAACCATGAGAAAATGACTAGACAAGTTAGAAAGCTTACTTTAGACTTTATTAACCAGAAAGTGGCTGAACACAAATTTGCCTGGCTCCAAAGTCTACACTCTTTCCATGGAATAATGCTGCTGCTCCTGATATAATAGAGCTGAAACAGCCCTTAACCTGTCTGGTCCAACTCTTACTTTACAGTTGAGGACCAAGATGAGAGAAATGGACTAGACTAGAAAAATAAACTGCCCATGTTTACATTGCTGGATAAATATCAGAAGAAGGACAAAGACAAAGATCTCCTAATGTCCATTTCAGTGTTATTGCCAGTATTCTATTTTCTTTTTCTTCTCTTCAAACGTTAAAAAAAAAAAAAAAAAAAAGATAGACCATCAGCTACATTCAAGACCTTCAGGACTTCCTATTCCTGTTCTTGCAGAAAGAGCACAACTAATATAAAATCTAGAGAATAACTGTAGACAATCTACACAAATTAACAAATAAAGGTTTCATCTATATTCTAAATATGGATGAAAAGTTTCTTTTAAAAATTTTAAGTGTGATGTTTTATAGCTTTATTTTAAAAAGCAAGACTTATTAGAATAAACACATATGTAATTTTCTACTTAAAAAAAAATGTTTGAGTGCCAGACTTAACGTTCTATTACAGCGGTCCCCAAGATTTTTGGCACCAGGGACTGCTTTCATGGAAGACAATTTTCCCACGGACGGGGGTGGGGGGTGGTGACATGGCTCAGGCATTCATGTGAGCGATGGGGAGTGGCAGATGAAGCTTCACTCGCTTGCCTGCTGCTCACCTCCTGCTGTGTGGCCCAGTTCCTAACAGGCCATGGACCGGTACTGGTCCACGGCCCGGGGGTTGAGGACCCCTGTTCTATTAGGCATATGTAACAGACACACACTCAGCTACATAAATTCACCATAAAGAATGTCAAATATCCAGAATATATATAAAGAACCGTATGTCAAACAACCATCTTCCTACCACCAAACCTCTTCTTCCTACCAGAAGTTATCTGTATCTTAAAGTTCTAGCATAGCAAAGAATTTCTTCACATTCTTATGTATCTGTGAATCCCTAAACTATATAGATAGAAATTTACAGATGTAGTAAAGTATATGCATACAGACCTCACTGAAAATGGCAAAGTGGGGTGTGCTTTGTGCAGGCTGGTAACCTTCCTGAAGGATCAGCTTAAGGGCTTGCCTTTGTCTCACCTGTCTTGGAGCTTCTGCAGGGTAGGAGCAGCATTCTGGATGGCAGCATTTGTCAAAACCATTTAAAAGCAAATGTATTACTGTACCTGTCTGGAACAGGGGTAAGTGTTGGGGCAATCATCAGCCAGATAGGAAAGCCTGAGGAGAAAGAAACTGAGAAAGATACTTGGGAGAAAAGGGCTTTTAAAAGCTCTCACACATACAGGGGAAGTTAGAAGGTCATGTGCATAACTGAGTCCAAACACATCCTTGGAAAAAATGTGAGACAACCCTAAGCTATCAACTCTGGCTGACCTTTAGGTGTCACACAAGCAGAAAGTGAAGACTAAGGCAGAGCTGTAAATGGTGAAGCTTTGAAGGAGTGCTCAAAAGAAAAAGCCAATTTCTACAAAACTAGAAAAGTATGTTTTTGGCTCCGTGTATTTATGGAAATCAAAAATAAGTTGAAAGTAAAAAGATGAAAAAAGATATTCCATGTGAAGAACCAAAAGACAGCTGGGTAGCTATCGTAATAAGACAAATGGACTTTAGTCAAAAGTTATCACAGGAGACAAAGTAGTACAGTACATATTGATAAAAAGGTGAACCATGAGGAAGACATAACAACTATAAACATATATGCAAACAGAGCTCCAAACTATATCAAGCAAGAACTAATGAAACTGGAAACAGACAATTGCTCAATAATAGTTGGAAATATCAATATGCGACTTTCAATAATATATAGAACACCCAGGAAGATGATCAATAAAGAAACTGAGGACTTGAACAACATCATAAAACAACTAAACCTAACAGACATTCACATGTCGACAACAGAATACAAATACACATTCTTTTCAAGTGCACATGGAATATTCTCCACTTAGACTGTATGCCACAAAACAAGTCTCTGACAAATTTTAAAATACTGAAAAAGTATCTTCTCTGATTGTGCTCCCTCTTTCCCCTTGGGGCTCAGGTATCCATCTTACTGGGAAGAGCAGGATGTCAACACTTCCCATTCTATTGCTGAAGCTAAGCTCCCAAATGAATGTGGCCAAGAGATGGCAGGGGTTGGGGGGCGGGTGGGGGGGTGAATGTAGGATCTACCTTGGGTGTGGTGCTGTTGTAGCACTGACTGCTACTGTTGCAGCCTGTAAGGTGGGAGTCCCATACTGGGAGGACCAAGCCAGGAAGACCTGAGGGTGCCATTCCCCTCCTCTACCCCCATTCCACCAAGTGCTTAGCTCCTAGAGCAGAGATATCACTGGGAGAGAAATACATCACTGTACTCACTCCAGACTCCAGAGACCTGACCTGGAGATACTGCCTGTGGGGCAAGGAGGCCATAAAACTGATAGCTTCAAATCTTCTCCTAGAGAAATAGCAATTCATTTGCAAGGGAATGAGCAAGGGTGCTCTGAAAAACAGGAGAGGTCCTGGTGAAAGGCAATTCAGAGGAGATTAGAGGAATCTTGGGACGTAAAAGCTAAACTGTAGGCCGGTTTGTTTGCTAGAGAGCAATGGAAACAACTAGGAGGAGCCTTCCTGGGGTCAGAACATATCTCAAGCACTGATTTAGGAAACCTTTCCTCCAAAGGAACTCAAATTTGATTAGTACGTGAAGCAATTAATGCCTCAGGCCATTGCTAAAATTATAGTGCAATTAGCCTTAGATTAGTGGACCATAACAGTTCTAAGTTGTCAGGGAAAGAGACAGTCAAGAACTCTGCCAATATCATTGTCATCCCAGCGTTAACCATTGGAAAACGTAGGGCTATAACCCTAGAGAAGTAACATCAGAGGCTGTGTGTGTTCGCGCACATGTGTGCGTGTGTGTGTGTACGTGTTGCGGGTGTGGTGGGGGAGTGGGGTGGATGGAAGGAGAGGAAAACAAACTCCACTAAAATAATCCCGCAAGTCACTGAACAAATAAACAAGCAAGTAACAATAATATGCACTGGAAAGGAGAAACCAACTCCAAGAATTTCTAACATTATATAAAATGTCCAGTTTCAAACATAAAATTATGCAGATTTTCTTTGCAAAAAACATGCAAAGAAACAAGAAAGCATGACCCATATAATGGGGAAAAAGTAAGTAATAGAAACTGTCTATGTAGGAGATGTTGTATACACATGTGAAGAACTAAAGGAAACCGTGATTAAATAAGTAAAGTATGTTGACAATGTCACAAAAAATAGAGCCTATCAATGTAGAGGTAAAAATTATTATTATTTTTTTAAAGGAAACTCTGGACTTGAAAAGTACAATAATTGAAATGGAAGAATGACATAAGGGGCCATGTTCATATACAGCAGATATGAAGGTAGAAGAATTACTGAACCTGCTGAGAGATCAAGAGATTATGCAATCCATAGATGAAAGAATGAAGAAAAATAAGCAGAGCCTAAGAAAAGTGTGGGACCCTATTAAGTACACTGACATACATATAATGGGAAAAAAAAGACAAAATGGAGCAGAAGAAAAAAGTATTCTAAGAAACGTTGAAAACTTCCCAAATTTATTGAAAAACAATATATACACATTTAGGGAGCTCAACTAACTCCATGTAGGATACACGCAAAGAGATCCATAGACACATCACAGTAAAAATGATGAAAGCCAAAGACAAGGAAAAAATAGTCACTAGGATGGTTATGCTACAATTAAAAAATGGAAAATTACCAGCATCGGTGAGAATGTGGAGGAATTAGAAACCTTGCATATTGCTGGTGGAAACAAAATTGTTCATTTCAGCTGCTGTGGTATATTTGGCAGTTCCTCAAAAAGTAATTCCATTCCTAATTATACATCCAAAATAACTGAAGACAGGTGTTCGAACAAAAACTTGTACATCGATGTTCACAGCAGCACTATTCACAATAGCCGAAAGTTTATTGGCTAATAATCCAAATCATCAACTGATGAACTGATAAACAAAATGTATAACCACGTGGGGCTTCCCTGGTGGCGCAGTGGTTGGGAGTCTGCCTGCCGATGCAGGGGATATGGGTTCATGCCCCGGTCTGGGAGGATCCCACATGCCGCGGAGCAGCTGGGCCCGTGAGCCATGGCCGCTGAGCCTGCGCATCCGGAGCCTGTGCTCCGCAGCAGGAGAGGCCACAACAGTGAGAGGCCCACGTAACGCAAAAAAAAAAATGTATATCCATGCAATGGAATATCATATAGCCAGAAAAAGTAATGAAGTATGTGCTATAACATGGATGAACCTCAAAATATCATGCTAAATGAAAAAAGCCAAACACAAAAGGCCACACACTGTATGATTTCATTTACATGAAATATCCAGAATATGATATGACATATGGACAGAAAGCAGATTAGTGGTTGCCAGGGGCTAGAGGGAGGGTGAGACATGGGGAGTGACTGCTCAGTGGGTATGGGGTTTCCTTTTGGAGTAATAAAAATGTTCTGGAACTAGATAGTGGTGCTGGTTACACAATACTGTGAATGTACTATAAACACCAAGAACTGTATACTTTAAAACTGTTAAGGGACTTCCCTGGTGGCCCAGTGGGTAAGAATCCGCATTCCCAAAGCAGGGGACCCGAGTTCAATCCCTAGTCGGGGAACTAGATCCCACATGCAGGCTACAACTAAGAGTTCACATGCTGCAACTAAACAGCCTGTGTGCTGCAACTAAGGAGCTGGCGAGCCACACCTAAGGAGCCCACTTGCTGCAACTAAGGACCCCGCGAGCCACAACTAAGACCTGGTGCAACCAAATAAATATTAAAAAAAAAACAACTGTTAAAATGGTGAGTTTTGTGTTATATGAATTTTACCTCATTTAAAAAATATATGCACATACATGTCCATATCTACATATACACATATTTCTTTTGTCATTAAAAATAATGGAATTATAAAGTCTCTTCTGTAACTGTTGAGACTAAATTAGCTACTATTAGAGAATAAAGTACTAAAGAGATTATTTTTAATAACTCCCAAGAGAGACATTTTCAACAGCTGTGTAGTATTCCTAGTGTGTTAGCTATCAAGCTTCCAGACCAATGGACTATATGAATTATCCAGCAAAGTTCAGGTTTTTTTTTTTTTAAAGCCATACTGTCTGAAGAATATTATCGAAATTCTATCCAGTTATAAAATGTGACTAGTGTATTTACGAGGTACCTCTTTTGTACTGTCATCTGTAATCAGCGCAAGTCTTCTAGGAGCTTTCTTAAACCAAATGTGATGTTGATCATAACATTTCTGTGTATTAATTCTTCAACTAACAAAATGTAAATCACGCTGCAACTGTGAAATACTACCATATTTATCCTAAAAGTTATATAACTGCTTCATGAAGTTATAACTGAAAATACTGTCTGAGGTCAAGGCAATTTTATATATATCAACTATAATTACATAATGAAATAAGTTAGTAGGTAACTTAATATATAATAATATATAATGTTCAACAGTTTTGTTAAGACTTATCAGGAAGAATAAAGATAAAATAATAACAATACATGTATCATAAGCTTCTTAAATCTCTTTAAATTAAGCATATGGGGACTTCCCTGGTTGCACAGTGGTAAAGAACCCACCTGTCAATGCAGGGGACATGGGTTCGAGCCCTGGTCCGGGAAGATCCCACATGCCGCGGAGCAACTAAGCCCATGAGCTACAACTACTAAGCCAGTGCATATACAAGTTATGTTTACACTATACTATAGTTTACTAAGTGTGCAGTAGCATTATGTCTAAAAAAAATGTACATACATTAATTAAAAAATATTTTCTTGCTAAAAATGCTGACCATCATCTGACAACACAGGGTTGCCACAACCTTCAATTTGTAAAGACACATTATCTGTGAAGCACAATAAAGCAAAATGCAATAAAAGTTGTGCCTGTATAAGGGTAAAGAAAGGTTTAGGTTAAAAATAATGAGAATAAATATATAACTGACAAATCCTATCCAAAACAAAGCAGGTACAGCTACATTAGCTAAATTTAAAATTTAAAAGAAATTTTAAAGCAAGAAGTATTCAGAGACATAAAAAGGAAAATAATAAACTGAGAAAAAAGGTCAATCATAAAAACATAATACTAAACGTGTCTGTATGCAATAGGATGATTCCAAAAATCACACTGGGAGACTTTAATTCACTTCTCTCAGTAAGTGAAAGAACAATCTTAATGACATATATAGGTAAATATACATACACATATTCATATATATATATGAGGGGCCAGAGGGAGGGAGAGAGGCAGGAGTTGAGGGGAGAGATATGGCACCCAACAGCAAAAGAATGCAAATTATTTTCAATGGCACAGGAATCATTGGCCAAAACTGACCATATTACTGCAAGATAAAGAAAGCCTTACAAACAAATACTGGTCAATGAAATCATTCAAAGTATAAACCTTAATCACAGTGGGATTAAGTTAAAAATCAATAAGCAAAAAGATAACTAGAAAATACCTAATCTCCAAAAATTAAATAATAGCTTTCTAAATCTATGGGTGAAAAAAGAAATCACAATGAGAATTAGAAAACATTTTGAACTGAATATTAAAGATAAGAAATTTCCAAACTTGTAAGATGTAGTCATATCAATGCTTAGGACATTTATACCTTTCATGCATATATCAGATAAGGAAGGCTGAAAATCAATGACAAGCTTCTATCTAAGGAAGCTAGAAAAGAGTATGTCAAACCCAAAGAAAGTAGAGTAATAAAAGTATGAGCAGAAAGCAATGACTAGGAAAAAAAATGTACAACAGGCAACAGAAAAAAATGCAAAGCCAAATGCTTTGTATTATTTTTGAAAAAAATAATAAAATCGATAGCTTTAGACTAATCAAGGGAAATGAGAGAGGACACAAATTTACATCACCTAAAATGATGCTCTGAAGGATAATGAGGCTATCACGAAAACGTTACACCAACTTAATTGATAATTTAAGTAAAATGAGAAAATTACCTGAAAAAATCACTTTCCAAAACTGACATACAATATGAAAGAGAAAATTATAAAGTCCTATTTTTATTAAACTTTAATTATTAAAAACCCTCTCACAAGGAAAACTTATAGGAATGGCTTCACTGCACAAGCTCTTCCACAAAATGGAAAACAAACTTTGCAGCTGGTCTGATGAAACCAGTGTAACTTTTATACCAAAACCTGTCAAGCACATTACAAGAAGGAAAAATATAGGAAAGTCTGTCTCGTGAACATACATATAAAAATCCTAAGCAAACTAATAGCAAGTCAAACCTAGGATTGCATGAAAAGTATATTTCATGACCAATGAAGTTTTATTTGAGTAATGCAAGGGTGATTAACATCAGAATCTATTAGTTTTTTCTATTAACCAAAAAAGGGGGAAAACAGATCACCCTGACAGATGCAGAAAAAGCATTTGATAAAATTTAATACCCATTTGGGATAAAAACTCTTTAAAAAACTGCAAATAAAAGAGAACTTCCAAAAAAAAAAAAAGAACTTCTTTAATTTTACAAAAAGTGTCTTAAAACACATACCCACACCCCTACAGTAAGAGTTCTAGGTGAGATGAGACAAGAAAGACCACTATCAGCAGTTTCACTCAACACTGCACTTGAAGTCCCAGGCAGTACCTTAAAGCAGGAAAAAAATAAAGGCATAAGAATTGGAAAAGAAAAAAGAAAATCATCATCATTCCCAGATAACACACATGATTGTGTACAAACTAACAGAATTAACAAGGAAGTTTATACAAGTTGCTGTATAACATATAAAAATCTATTGTATTTCTATATGTTAGCAACAATTAGAAAATAGTAAATTTAAAAGATACCATTTATAATATAATTAAAAAATCCACTTTTCCTAGAAGTAAATCTAATGAAAGATGCTCACAAACTCTATACTGAAAACTACAAAATGGTACTGAGAGAAAAGTAAAGTAAAAAGAAATATGCCATGGTTCATGAAATGTAAAATAAATCTTATAAAGAATTCTCCCCAGATTGACATAAATTCAGTACAATCACTATCAAAATCCCAATTTTGCTTTTTGTGGAAATTGTCAGATGAATTCTAAAATTTATATGGATATGCAAAAGCATTCTTGAAGAACAACAAAGCTAAAGGACTATAAGTACGTCAAGTGTATGACATCAAGACTTAAGTATAAAAAATAAGTATAAAATTTCAAGACTTAAAATATAGCTATTGAAATTAAGACAGAGTGGTACTGGTGAAAAAATTAGAGAAACTGACCAATGGAAGAAAACAGAATCCGGAAACAGATGTACACATATTTAGCATATTTATGACAAATAACGAAATGCAGTACAGAAATGATGGTCTTTATGGTCCTGGGTCAAATGGACGGTCATATAGAAAAATAAAATCTTGACTCCTACCTCATGTCATATACAATGATCAATTCCAGATTTAGTTCAGATATAAATATGAAAGTAAAGCAATAAAACTTGGAAGGGGCGGGGAATGGGAGAATATCTTTACAACTCTGGGGTAGGCAAATATTTCTTAAGCAGGACACAGGGTAGAAAAAGATATTTGCAATACAGGGATCTGATACAGGGCTTATATCCAGAGTATACAGAGAATTCCTACAAATTATTATAAAAAGTGCAGGGAATTGAACAGAAAAATTGGCCAAAGACTTAAATACTTCATAGAAAGTGGAAAAAAAAAAAAAAAGGTATCCAAAAGGTCAGTCAACGTATGAAAAGGTGTTCAACTTCATTAGTCATCAGACAAATATATTAAGACAACAGTGTGATAACCACTACTCACACAACAGGATGGCTAAAATTAAAATTAAAAAAGATAATACATGTTGCCAGAGAGGGAGAAATGAATCTCTAAAATTACACTGATGGTGAAAGTATAAATTAGTCTAGCCACTTTGGAAAACTGTTTGCAATATCTATTAAAGCCAAACAATTGAATACCTTGAAACCCATCAATTCCACTCCTGGGTATACAGCCAGAAGCATACATTCATATGTTCTTCAAAATATGTGTACAAGATTGCTCATTGATGGGCTCTACATATAAATATAAAAACAAAGCAGTAAAGCTCTTGTGATTGTCAAAAACTGAAAACTACCCAATTATTCCTAAGTAATAGAATGGGTAAACTATGGTATATTCATATAGTGAAATATTATACAGCAATGAGAATGAAGTCAGAAGAGCAGAGGTATAAGTGACAAGGTTTTGAGGAATTATGGATATCAAGGTTTGTAGTTTAGAAAACAGATTTAAGTCAATGATAAAGGTGATTCATGTAAGAGACAATAAGAAGCTGCGTTTCTGGACAATTTAACAGTTTGGGGGTAGGAGAGGAAGTGGAATTATCATCACATTCAAGAAGACCATAAAAATATACATATTTACTATAACTTTACAGAAGTACACACACAGAAAAATGATACAATGAGATGAGTGTTATTTATTAGCTTCCTATGAGTCCAATCATGCAAAGAACCCTATTACTATTCCAGTAGGTGCTTACTAAGAGGGAACAAAAATCTCTAGCAGTTACTGCAAGTATGTTAGCTATTGATTCCAGCAAGTCACCAACAGACTTCATCCAAGGTTTTCAACTCATGGAATTGAGGAAGTTTTCTCTGCAAATGCATGTTCAGTACTATACAAAGAATCATTGTGAAAATTTGATTCCAGCAAGTCACCAACAGACTTCATCCAAGGTTTTCAACTCATGGAATTGAGGAAGTTTTCTCTGCAAATGCATGTTCAGTACTATACAAAGAATCATTGTGAAAATTTATTTTATAATAATCAACTTCATAGCCAACTTTAGAGAAACTTATCTGTTCTATAAGGAAAGAGTTATCTAAAATGTGTAACTTTTTCCTGAATAGAAGCAATCTAACAATATCAAGAATAAATATTTTGTAAAGGCTTTCTATATGCCAGGCCTAAGTATTTGTCTAATTTGATTCCGAAAATAACTCTACGAGGAGAGTAATCACTGCTTCTGCCAATGTTATAGGGGAGTAAACTAGAGTGCAAAAAGGCTACATAATCTACCCAGGATTATAATGCTAAAATTTGGCAATGTCTGCCTGCCTGCCTGGATTCAGCCTAAGCTTATAATTCTTAAAGATGACCTTTCTAGCATGTTAGTAACAGAAAAAAACAACAAAAACCAAAACAAACAAACAAAGGGGTTTCATACTCTCTTCCAAACTCATGTGACAGATTATATGGCCTTCCATCAACTTTCTAATTTCTAGATGTCTGGATCAGATATTGTACCCAAGATGGAACTCTGAAATCAGTACACAGTTCAAGGCAGTCAAATGAGCACACTTATCTTTTTTATTTCTCAACATACCAATGAGATGAAAACAAATTTTTGCAAAAGAATGTAGTCATAACTGGGCTGGAAAATACAAAAGGATGATATTGGTGGATCAGAAATTTTGAGAAATTTAAGGCAGATAAATGGGAACAAATTAGCAGAGAAATCAATTAGATAGGAACAAGTCAGCAGAGAAACTTAAAGGAGAAAATCACAACAGACAATTGGGAAAAGGTCCAAAACTGTAAAATAAAACAAAATAACCCTGGTAGAAATGGAGACAATTTAGGGGACAGAATGGTACACTTAAATAAAACAGGAATAAGCTGCTTTGAACAAGTGGTTAGAAAACAAAAATTCTTGTTAATTAAAAATATAAATGGGGGACTTCCCTGTTGGTCCAGTGGTTACGAATCCGCCTTCCAACGCAGGGGACGCTGGTTCAATCCCTGGTCAGGGAACTAAGATCCCACATGCTGGGGGGCAACTAAGCCCACGTGTCACAACTAGAGAGCCCAAGCATCACAACTACTGAGCCCACACACTGTGGAGCCGTGTGCCACAACTAGAGAGAAGCCTGCACTCCACAACTAGAGAAAAGCCTGCACACTGCAATGAAGAGCCCGTGTGCCGCAACTAAGACCTGACGCAGCCAAAAATAATAAATATTAAAAATATATATATATTTAAATGATAATTCCAATGGGTAAGATAAACAATAAAATGTTTATAATTAATGGAGAATAAAAGATAAAGACTACTTTTGAAGACACAAACTAAATACACAAAGAATATAGGAAATAAGAGAAGTTAGGGACATGGAGGTCAGACAGAAGAGATCCAGTATTCCAACAGGAGAGCCATTAAATGTTCCTGAAGGGGATTAAGACAGAAATAACAGATACATCAAGAGAAAAAACCAGAAGACTATTTCCACGATCTGAAGGAAGACATAAGTTCCCAGTCAGGCCTCACCAAGTACCAAGAATGCTTACTGAAAAAAGATCTATACCTAGACACATCCTGGCAAAATTTCAAAGTTCCACCAAAAAAGAGAAAATCCTAAAACTTCTCATGTTATCTACAAAGGAACCAGTCACGCTGAAATCTAAATGCTGTTAAGATACAAGGAGAAATGCTTTTAAGGTTTTTAAAAAAATTTTTGAATTTAGAATTTCATACTCAAAATTCTTCAGGAATGCAAGCTGAAGAAAGGACATTTTCAGACAGCAAATACTTGAAAAGTCTGTCATTCTATATTGAAAATTACTCAATGAACCCAATGAACTCCAAACTTTTTTGTATGACATGCCTTTATGATTAAAAATCATTTGCTCTCAGCGTGCATGTCTATTTATAAATTAATGTATTATTATAGTAATATATTTACGTATATTATAAAGCATATCAAATTTAAAATAATCAGATAAAAATTGAATAATTTAATTTTTAATATATTCTGACACCCCCCCCAAATTATCTTGTGTAACCCGTTTATGTGGATGCTTCGTTTTGAAGACCACAGCTCTAACCAAATGAAAACGAACCCTAAAGAAAGAAACCATGGGCTTGAAAAAACAACAGAATTGAACAGGTCTCAGTAGAGAAGGAAACTAAAAAAGAACTAGGAGAATTCACTACAGTTTGACACTTAGAAAATTTTCCACTGGTAAAGTTTTTATGTACATAGGATTACATTTCATTTTCTGTGAGGCCACCTTATTTTGTTCTATAGTAAGTATTTATATAATCACATTATAAATATTTCCAGGTTTAAAATTTTTAGAATTGGTCTGCAAATAAAGCAAAAAAGAAATTAAAATGCAAACACATTGATGATGTAGCCTTAACAACGAATAATAATTGGGAGATTGACGGAGTGAGGAGAGAAACAAGACTATCATTCACAGAGGTAGGCAATACTGTCTAGAACTAAAAGCAGGCACAATTTACAGTGGGAAGTGGAACTGGGGGTGGGAAGGTGACTTCCTATTCTTTTTACTCTTATGTAATATGAATCGCAATATAATTACGAATTCTATTTTTAAGAAGCATTATAAGCAGGAGGGAAAGCAGTACATAACACAGTATGCCCATTTAGAAAACTGAAATTGGTTACTGATTGCCATAGTCAGCTCCCATTAAATACACCTACCACCTCCATCACCCTCCGTTCATTTACTGCCTTTTACTACTCAGTTTTACGTGCACAGAACAGCTGTGTTTTTACCTAAACTATGATCTTCTTGAAGGTTTTTCTGTTTTATTCATTTCTGCAATGCAAAGCCTAGCACAATGCTCAGTGTTTATTTTTTAAAAAGAGGAAAGGGACTAATTAAATGGTCTGAGGAAAATAATGGAGAAAAGCCATCTTGTAGTTCCAATCACTTAAAACCAGTTTATCTCAAGTTTACTAAAATGCATATAACACGGAGAGAAAGGCTCCTCTTTGAAACAGAAACAGCTGTGACTCTCAGGAGAGTGATTCAACTCAGTGGCAGCACATCTAGACACAGGTCCTAGTAAAAATCTTAGGGGGCAGGAACAGGGGCTGATGAAGGATATAGCAATGGAAATATTCTGAACCCTCAAGAAAAAAATGGCTGGGGGTGGGAAGACCATTCCTGCTTCCTGACTATATATACTCCTATAGAAGAGGAAAGCTAAAAGAGCTGGGGGGGAGTGGACGGGAGAACAGGAGTCACGGCTTATGATGAAATCACCCAGGGCGTGCGCGTGAGCGCGGGCACACACACACACACACGTTGCGCAAATACTTCCATTTACCTTATAGTCTCTTACTGGGGCCCTTAATTTTTTCCTACTTTGGTTATTGAGAGGCCTAAGTGAAATAGCAGTTTTACAGTTTGAACTCTCTGCCCAAAATAAAAGGTGACTTTTCTTTAAAACTTGGTAATTTGAAATTTTGGTAAATCAAAAGCAGGAGACTATGGGTAATTTGATATGGTCCAACCAAGTACTGCCAGCCTCTAAGTGATTACAAATGGTAGACTCACAGGTTTATATTTTTCTAGGGCAGTGATTCTCAAATTTAACTGTGCAGTAGAATCACCTGGAAGCCTTGTGAAACCAGAATACTGAGCCCCAACCCTAGGATTAATGATTCAGGGGGTCTGGGTTAGGCCCCAGAATTTGCATTTCTAACAAGTCTCAGATGGTGCTGATGCTGCTCATCTAGGGATCTCACACTGAGAATCACATTTCTAGTGTGAGGATTAGACCAGAAAGCTATTATTACCAAT
This sequence comes from Monodon monoceros, assembly GCF_005190385.1. Taxonomy (NCBI): domain Eukaryota; kingdom Metazoa; phylum Chordata; class Mammalia; order Artiodactyla; family Monodontidae; genus Monodon; species Monodon monoceros. The sequence continues at coordinate 90,681,796 of NW_021703772.1, forward strand.
AATACAAAAATCTCACCATCCCTGCTGCAGCTATCCATCTGTCCTCTACTTATGACTAAGTCTTCCATTTTACCTGAGTATTATCCTGAGAGGTAGATCTCTTGGGCTAGTTTTCAACTTCTTTGTTTCAGGGTCTTATTCCAGTGTTATGGAATCTGTTTTGAAATCTACAACACCCTCTAACACCGATAGTAAGGAGGTAGTTCTAATAACATATATATGGAAACTTTATTAGTAAAGGAAAATACAGACATTTTAAGACGAACTCTTTCTCTATTTGATAAATCCTAAAAGCCATTAATACATGTTGGTAAAGGTTTGTACACAAGCAGGGATTTTAAAGCCTCTGCTTACTGCTGCCTTGTCATTCAATGCCAAGGTTCTCCCTTAAAAAAAAGAACAAAAAACTAAAAGTCAACTCCCGTGTACACACACTGTAACCCCAAAAAATCACTCCATTTCTGTCGCTTTAATATATTTTTTTTAAAAAAAGATTAAAACTAAAAGTTATTTAACATTTCTTGACATAGATGCAATGTCATTTTCCTTAACAAAGGTAAAAATGGAAAAAAGCCCTGGGGTCCATGTGTTGAGAGACCTGGATTCTATCCCCGGCCGTTTTTGGTTTCAGAACACATGCCCTTTTGCACAACACTGAGCTGTTGGCTAAACAAAGCATTCAGGGCGAGAATCACTAAATCCTATCCAGTTCTAACATAAGCTTATACAGTAAGACTCATACACTGTAGACTAAAATGTACTCGATATCACTACATGATTTCCTCACAGTGCCATGAACTTCTTGGGAAAAAAAAAAAAAATCGACTACAGATCACTTCAGAACCTGACTGCGTTTCCTGTAGCATTACATATTAAGGACAGTCTGGCTCTTTGGCAACCATTTAAAAAAAAAAAATCATCATTTAAAAACAACTAGATTAGGGGCTTCCCTGGTGGCGCAGTGGTTGAGAGTCCACCTGCCGATGCAGGGGACATGGGTTTGTGCCGCGGTCCGGGAAGATCCCACATGCCACGGAGCGGCTGGGCCTGTGAGCCATGGCCGCTGAGCCTGCACGTCCGGAGGCTGTGCTCCGCAACGAGAGAGGCCACATCAGTGAGAGGCCTGCGTACTGCAAAAAAAAAAAAAAACAAAAAACAAAACTAGATTTATATGTCATGCTAGTTGCTACAAGTTCAATTGTTTTCATATGACTTGTGTAATAACATATACAAGGCACAATAAGAAAATTATAAGCCTATCTGCATCTATATTAATAGTCATATCCCCTTAAAATGTATGAAGCAAATATTTCACTTTTTAAAAGGAGGCTATTTCCAGAGGAAGGTGAAGGAAAAAGTATAAGTAAAAGGAGGCTATTTCCAGAAATCTTATAAAGACAGTATTGGGAGTTAAAAAAATCAGCCTTATTTAAATACTCAGCATGGCAGTTTATGACTATGGTCATTAAACTTCATGAGGTAAGATTTTAAATTATAGTGATATATAAACTGTGGTGAACCAAAACAGGGCAAGACTAGCAGGGCACAGGGCACTGACTAGGAGACTACTCACTATGGCCAAGCTGCAAGACCCCACCCCACTCCCCGTTCCTTTGGGGTTTTTTTACTCATTCATTTCTTCCTTTATAGTCTCTCTCTCTCTCTTATTCACTGACCTGTTTGAGTATCTTGGGAGGTTCTACGCTGAGCTAAGCCCTGTGGAGACAAGGAAGGATGGCATTATTTGAACTGATCTCAGGGGTCCCTTCAGGTAGAATCTTTATTCAAGATCTAATTTATAAATTATAACAACACACTCTTTATCAAACACAAGAGGAGTAAGTTATCTCAATCAACAAACAATAGATAACTTAACCATATTCCTTCTTTAAGCACCAACAGTGTTTTAATCTGTTGATCTTGATTGCCACTTCTTCTGTAAAATGTTTACTAACCAACCGTTTGTTTACTCCCATACCATTTTCTTCAGTAAAATGAATTACTCCTTAGCTACCCAAGCACTTTCATAACCAATGCCTCTTATATAGAATTAATCAAATTCATTGTAATTATTAGTACAATAATCTGTAAGATCTTACTTCACACTTTAGAATTTTACTCCTATACATATTATCTCATTTGATCCTCTAAACAACCCTGTGAAGTAGTTACTTCTATTTTACAGACAGGGAAACTGAAACAGAAGCAATATGATCTAAGGTCATAGCGTTTAAAAAAAAAAAAAAGACAAAAAAAATTCAGAAATTGAATCCAGGATTTTTTTTTTTTTTCCACTTTTTGGCCATGCCCCACAGCGTGTGGCATCTTAAGTGCCCTGACCAGGGATTGAACCTGCGCCCCCTACATTGGAAGCACGGAGTCTTAACCATGGGACCACCAGGGAAGTCCCTGAATCCAGGATTTTTAACTGAAAATACTATCGTTTTTTTCAATCCATCAAATATGCTGAACTCCTTGAGATTATATTTTCACCTTTACGTAACCACTGCCTAGTGTATACAGTGGCAGATACTAAGCAAAGACATATTGACTAGATTTGAAGTCAACTACTAGAAAGGTATTACATATTTACTAGACAGTACATAATTTATTGCCTCCTAAAAAACAAAGTACCAGATATAATTTAGTATTACAGAATTATCCATGGAACACCATCAGGGTTGAGAATTTGGTTTCTGAATTTAGAGTTAGGTGCAGATCCTGAAGCTGTGTAAGCTCTCTGGGCCTCAATTTTGTTTGTAAAATGGGAATAATAAATGGTAATTATCTCAAATGACTGGTGTACTGAATGGGAATGTATAGAAGACACCTAGTATAGTGTCTGGTACACAGAAAGCACTCAATAAATTAGTTTAATGTGTATGAGTATTAATATGAAACTAAAAAGTAGAACTAGTTTACAAAACAGTAATAATCTCATGAACTATGAAGAAGAACAGAGTTAAATTTGCCTAAGTATGTTGTTGAGGTTTTGTTTTTACTTTTTCAACCTTTATCACTTGGCTCTCCATGAGCTATTTACATGAGCTATGAACACTGCTCTCACACTGCTGCTCTCATACTGCTTATCTCTAACAACTTCCATCTCTCTTTTAATGCAAGTAATGTGGAGGTGTAGTTGTAAAAAGATAGACTGACATCCAAAGTGTCTCTCAGGAATTGTGTAACCTTCTAGAGAACTTCCTGGAGTAATGGAATTGATCTGTCTCTTGACTGGGCTGTTGTTACACAGGTGAACGTATCTGTCAAAACTCACTGAAATGTACATGTAAGAAAAGATGTGTATATGAAACAATGCAAGTTTTAAAAAAAAGTTTTTTTAGGTTTTATAACCCTTGAACAAGTTACTTTCCCTTTTTGGCCCTTAGATTTCTCAACTTCAGAAAGGGAATAATTTCTCATACAGAAAGAATATAGTGAGTGTTACAGGAGATAAGGTCTATAAAGTACTTAGTTTCTGCACAGTTAGTTGCCAATTCTGGATCCACTTAACATTAACCCTAGGCATTTTTCAGATTTATTTGAGTCCTAAAACATTCCTCCAAAATAAAACCTACATTCTCTCCCTCTCCCTTCTCCTACTCTTCCCCTCATCTCTTTTATTTTAGAAAAATATGAGTAAACATTTGATTAAAGCTTTTGCCTCCTTAGTTTTTTTTTTTTTTTTAACAAATCATAATACAGTCTTTTGCCTTCATATTTCTCTTCCTTCTTATTTAATTATAGTCAAAAAAGTGAGAATTCCCTGGGGGTCTAGTGATTAAGACTCTGCGCTTTCACTGCCGAGGGCCTGGGTTTGGATCCCTGGTCAGGGAACTAAGATCCCGCAAACCATCCGGTGCTGCCAAAAACAAAACAAAGTAACAATTCCTGTTACTAGTTTTCAAATCACTTTTTAAAAGTGTCTAAGCAATTGTTCTAGAATTCCAGGACACTGGAACAACTTCACATTCATCTAGCATTTACTGAGCAAACATTTATTAAGAACCTAAATCGGTCAGGCACTGGAGAAACAAAGATAAGGTCAGAGAGGCAAATACCTAACTAAAGCAGATCAAATAGAACTGCTAAAATCATATCCTTTTCTTACACCTGTGAAGGATCTAATGGGTTGGCCAAAAAATTCCTTTGGTTTTTAAGTAAAAATAAAAGACACATTTTTCATTTTCACTAAGAACTTTACTGAACTTAACGTATTCACCATTTTGTTCCACTACTTTCTGCCATTTTTCAGGCAACTTCATAATTCCATATTCGCAAAACTTTTTATCTTTTTGAGCAAAGAACTGTTCCAGGTGCCTTTTGCAGTCTTCCAGGGAATTGAGATTTTTTCCATTAAGAGAATTTTGTAAAGACTGAAATAAATGGAAATCCGAAGGTGCAATGTCTGGTGAATACGGTGGATGATCAGAACTTCCCAGTGAAGTTGAACCAGTTTTTGCCTGGTCATCAAAGAAACGTGCAGTCTTGTGTTACCCTGATGGAAGATTATGTGTTTTCTGTTGACTAATTCCGGGCACTTTTCGTTGAGTGATGCTTTCAGTTGGTCTAATTGGGGTTCAGTGGAACTTACTACCTAGGATAGCTTGACCAACTACGAAAATAAACTTGAATATATTATTTTAATAACAGAACTTATTGGAATTAATCATTTAGTTTTCTGGAAGGAGCTCATAATAGAGGACTCCCTTCCAATCCCCCCATATACACAACATCATCTTCTTTGGATAAAGACCGGCCTTTGGTGTGGTTGGTGGTGGTTCATTTCACTTGCCCCACCACCGTTCCACATTATTGTACAGTATCCACTTTTCATTGCCTGTCACAATTTGTTTTAAAAACGGAACATTTTTGTTACATTTAAATAAAGAACTGAATGCGGAAATATGGCCAAGAAGGTTTTTTTTCACTTATGTGGAACCCAAACATTAAAGCAATTCACATATCCAAGTTGGTGCCAATAATTTTCAATGCTTGATTTGGATATTTTGAGTATGTCAGCTACCTCCCATGGTATAATGTTGATTGTTCTCAATTAATGTCTCAATTTGATCGTTATCAACTTCAACTGGTCTACCCAACCACGGAGCATCGTCTGCAAGAAATCTCCAGCATGAAACTTCGCAAACCACTTCTGACACGTTTGATCAGTCATGGCACCTTTTCCATACACTGCACAAATCTTTTTTTCCATTTCAGTTGTGTTTTTACCTTTCTTGAAATAATAAAGCATACTATGCTGAAAATGTTGTTTTTCTTCCACCTTCAATATTAAAATGGCTACACAAAAATTCACCAATTTGATGGTTTTTTTAATGCACGCTGATATGACAGCTGTCACAATACAATCTAAAAAAACTGTTTCGAATGAAGTTAAAGACACCTAAGCACCACTAGAGTCATCTTATGGAAAAAAACAAATGAACTTTTTGGCGAACCCCATAGTAAAAGGAGTTGGAAGTAGTTAAAGAGTTCTGCTGACTCACCACTGTTGCTTCCAGACTACTTTTGCAACCTAACAAAACTGTATGGCAACTGCATGGGTCAATTCTTACAAAATTCTCTTACATTCTTCTCTCTTGCAATCACCTACTCACCTCTCTGAGTTAGACTCCTTTATGGAGGACTTCAACCACTGTCTCCATTGTCTTCTTCACTATTCCTGCCACCACCCTGGATGACTACACTCCAGTGGACTTCTTCCCTACCAGCATCAAAGTTCTTTTACCTTCCTGAATGATCTCACCCACTTAAAATTTTAGCAATCTTTTTCAGAGATTCTGACTTGGAACTTACTACCTAGGATAGCTTGACCAACCATGGAAATAAACTTGAATATATCATTTTAATAACAGAACTTATTCCTATTCTGTCATCATTTTAATCCCCCAACAGCTCTTATTACCAACACTTCACTGAGTCCATACCATTCTTCTTAAGTCATTACCCCCTTATGGCTTCCCTTCCTTCCTTATCAAACTCAAAACCCACAGTGCATCAGTTCAAAAACTCTCTAGTAAGCACGCTTAACATTTCACTCCTTTGTTCTTTTATCACAACAATTCTGTAAACCCTCCATTCTGTATCCGTCTAACCACCCACTGTACGCTGTTATTTGGGTTGCTGAGCAATGGTGTAGAAAATCTTTAAAAAAAGCAGAATAACAGCTTCTGAAGTGTACACTTTCATTAAATATGTACTTCTGTTTTTAACTAATTGATTTCAAGAGGATTTGTTGCAAAATAAAAGTCTTACCAAATGATGAAATAATTAAACTAGAAATTCAGCTCCTTAGTTGTACCAGACTTATTTTCAGTGCTCAACATACACAGTGGCGAATGGCTACCATAATGGAAAGTGGGAATCATAGAACATTTCTATCATTACACAAAGCTTTACTAAACAGTGCTGCTTACTCATTCTATGGCAGAACTGCTCAACCACTATTTCAGCTTACATAACCTACAATTTCTCACTGACACCACTTATTGCTATCCTTGTGACTTCATGAATCTTGCAAGCTGCATGAACGTGGAACAGGCTGCTACGCAAAGCAGTCAATGAAGGCGGAGGCATCAAATCTCTTACTGAGACCAAGAGGAGTTAGTTACCCCAAATCATTTATGTCCCAGCCCACTTCTAATCATGGAGATCCTCACCTTGATACTGTCACTGGTTACACTGTATCTGAGACGGGTTAGGGAAAGAGAGGTGTACTTAAGATTCCTTTCAGATTTTACCACCTGTTAAAGGCAGAACTCATTATTACACATGTCTCTCACCTATCACTAGACTAGACCATGGCAGCAGCTGGAAATAAAAATTCTACCAAACCCACTAAGGCTTATTTTAATGCAACTATTAATAATAGTATTTCAGTAAAAATTAAACAATCATTACAAATGTTAAATTGGACAAGACGCTGGGACAAAAGACATAAACTAGTACTATCCTAGATAAAAGCAGGAAAACCCACCATCCTTGAAAAAGATAAGAGGAACTACCACTTTGAGGAACTCTAAATTATAAAATCTAGGGGAAAGAAATGGGCAAAGCAGCATGCCTTAGGATACAGGGTTGTAGGGATCTATATGTCTCTATCATTACACCCTGCATGTCTATAACCATTAAAATGGCTTAATCCTCCTTAAGGAATCACACCTTCTTAAAGAAAAACATTTCATATAGTTGCTTAGTTTACAGGGGAAGAAAAGAGGGAAAAAAAAGGAAAGAAAGAGAGAAGTTGAAAGAGAAAGAAATGAAGCAAAATGATCCATGAAGAGCATGGTGTTAGGACACCCTGGATTTTAATCCAGTCTTTTCTGAAATAATGTAACACATGGTCAAGCTAGACTAAATCAAAGGAGGCTATTGCCATCCACCTACCAGCCCTGCCTCTCAAGGAAATGCTCTGCAAAAAAATAAACTGAGTTGTTCTTATACCTCAAGAGAACACTTTAAGTACATGAATGCCATCTCAGCTCTTCTGATGATGAGCTAATAATTCCAAGACTCTTATGACTAGCAATAATCAGTAACTACTTATGAATATGTAGAGCACAAGTATTTATCAAACAGCTGTGCTACCCACGAACAGTACTTTGCAGCAGTAAGAAAGTCAGATATTAAAATATTAGCTCTAAAAAGGCATAAGACAACGTTAAAAAGGGAAAACTAGGAGCTTATCTGCAGTTATGAGTCTGTATGTGTGACTTAACAGAAGAAATCAACAACTAATTATGATTCACAAAAGGTACAGGAATGGTGCATCCCTACATATGATTCTAACATGATCTACTTGACTGGGGAATGAGAAGAGACTAACCACAATCCTAACCCTGAAAAAGATACAAAGGCAAAAGTATTTTTCACATCCTTGGTATTCACTACACAATTTGATAATTAAAAAAAAAAAACAGTAGCAACACTGCCTTCTGTGACACAAGAAAAACTCCATAAATAACAAGAAATTAAGTCTAAAACAATACGTAGCATGCTGTGGGCATTTGGTAAAATTTGCTCAACTTTCAAGTTCTGAAAACTGAGTCAACTCTGCTGGGTAGACAGCACTTCCCTTATTTAAGGGGTAGCAAAACCTCACAAAATAATGCATGAACATAACCTACAATCTGGGTAGATAATCAAATAAGAGCAAGTGCATTCCAGTATTGCGTAATTAGAGCTTTGGGGAAATGTTGCAGACTCACTCAATAAAAGGGCCTACAAAACTTTTCACCAGCTTGCAAAATCTTAAAACCTGTCCCATGTTTAGCAATAGTTAGGCAGAAATGCACCATTTGTGAGAAAGTCAGTAAACTATACAGTGAAGTTGTAATTTTCATGACAGTCTCATTTTCCTTAAATTATACTTACATTTGTTTTATATTCTGCATCTTACCAACTGACAAGGCAACCAGAATCATTTGATGGGTTTTATGAAAATATACATGTCTCTATTCCACTTTCCCTTGGTGTGCACATGGGAGGGGTACGTGGGTATGAGTGAAGAAAGGAATCGTGTATATTTTGAAAAACTAGCCATACCACTTTACACCCACCAGAATAGCTAAATAAATGAAACAATATCAAGCAAACGTTGCAGAGTATGTGGGACAAATAAAACTCTCATTCACTACTGAAAAGACACTTTGGAAAACACTGGGTAATGTATACTAAAACTGAACAAAAGCACACACGGTCCAAAAAATTCTACTACAGCAAGATGTGCAGATGTGCAGCAAAAGATATGTATTGATAAAAGAATATTCTATAAAGGGCACTATTCATTGTGACTCAAAACTGGAAACAACCTATATGTTCATCAACAATAAAATGGATAAATTACGGTACATATACATAGTCATACAATGGGATGGAATACAACAGAATGAGAATGAAGAAGCTACCACTACACACTACATGGATGGATCACATAAAAACTGATGTAAGAAGCCATACACAAGGGTGTTGATGCTGTACGACGTTACATGCTTGTCTCTCAATGTATGTTATACTCCATAAAAGTTTATGTAAAATAAAAAAGCAAATAAATATTCAATAAATGAGCAACCTTGATGCCTAAATGTTTATAATACAATCCTATTCCCAGTGCCATGTTCCCTCCACCCTAAAATTGGGACAGAACACTTTTTAAAATCTTCCCTCATGCTAATCTAATACATTTTTATATTAAAACAAAGAAGGCTATATTAGGGTAACAGAATGCAAGAGTCATATCCTTTTTAGGAGAGAAAACACTAATCTGAAAAGAATTTTAACACCAAAGCTTTCCCTCTCCACATTACCTTGACCACACTCAGATCTTCACCACCCTTCCATCTACCAAGAGTTCACTCTTCTCTGCCATTTATTTAGTGGAAATATTTTTAAAGTAATGAACTACCCTAGAAAGGTAGTTATGAGGATTGAAACAAAAAGAGCAGATATATGAAGTCTTCAGCACTTTGCCTAAGCACTCAATGACTAAACAGTATTAAAAAATCCCAAATAGTGACTCTTACAGGTCAAGGGCTATTTCCAATTCATCACTGTAAACACAGAACCCAGCATTTAACAGTTGGTCAATTAATGGAGCAAATAAATGATATGAGCTCATAACAAAAAGAATAAAATAAAAACAAGGCAAAAGTGGGAAAAAGGGAAATATCAAGAAGTTCAAAGGAAGACCTTATTTTTATATCAGGGTAAATGACAAGATTTTAAATCTCAAATGAAGCAACAGAATCAGGTACATATTAAAACCATTAAAATAAATAAAAACTGCCTCAGTATTACTTTTCCTCCATATACTTCAAAATGAAGAAGTCAGATGTCTTAACTAAAATTTAAACATGGTTCTTTAATATTGAAATCCTTTAAAAATATTTCTGAATGAATTTCCTATGAGTTTGACAGGAATCATAAGTATATAACAGGTTATTTTTAAGACATCTATCATAGCACATCAATATTCTGACTAAATATGTTGTAACAGAAATGAAAAGAAAGCGGATTTCAGTTGAACCTTTATACAGTGGTATTATTTTTATGAATTTAGATATCAAAATCATCAAGACTGCAATCTTACATTAGACTTAAAAGACAAATTCATAAGATACTTTAATCTCCATCGTGTGCACAAAACACCAATGAACCATTAGATAAGGTTCTAATGGTTCCCTTTTTCCCTTCCTTTTAAGAACACTGTCTACTTATTTATCTTAGATCAGAAATAGCATCACTGTTTTAATTAACTGACATTTACACAAAGCAACTTATGTGGAAAGCACTATTCTAAATGTAAATATAACTCATTTGGTTCTTGTAACAACTCTTACAAGGGAGGTAGTTATCCTTTCCATTTTACAGATGAGAACACTGAGGCAGAGATGCTAAGTAACTTACCTAAAGTCACAAAGTTACTAAAAAGCAGACTGGATGCACTCTATTAACCTCTGTGCTATACTGCCCAGAGATCTCTGAAGTTAAGCAAAACTAAATTTATCCTGACTTCACTTGACGCTGGGAGGTTAGCTATTTTGAAGACCTTGGGTGATAACCATAAAATGAAGCAGCACTAATGGCACAGTTAATAAATTCTAAGATACCCATTTTTTTTTCATATTTTAACATATCTAAAATTGATGGCATTTTACAATTTTAACTGACAGTGCTGTCTCTCTGTGGAGTACATAAAGCAATGGTGCATCTGGTAATTGCAGGCAAGTACGATTCAAAAACTTATGGTATGACCCTCATGGGTTAGTGATAAGAAGTAAATGAGATAAAATATCTAAAGTACTTGACAACTCTGGTACAAATGCTTTAAAAAAGGGCATTTTTCCCCTTTAAACCAAAATGATCTATGAGGATATTCCATTTACACTGTAGTAAGTTGTCAGTTTCTCAGGCCCATGTTCCACTAAACCTGGTTATATTCTACTAGGGAAAAATAACTGGTTTCATTATACAATTTGATGAACAAATAAAGGACTTTGGCTGGGGAGAAGGCAGGCAGACAAAACAACAGTGAAAATGAGACACCTGAGAAAATAAAAATTATCAACAGTAAAGCATAACTCAAGATACCTCCCAAGTACCACTTGATTCAAGCCAGTTCTCAAATGCCACTGATAAAATGCTGACATGAAAAACTTTCTTCACTTTTTAAAAAATACACTTTGAATGCAAATAACTAAATATGCTTGGTGTGTACCCATGCCCTACTTGAGCTTTTCTAACAAAACTGGACATATTGAACTTAACCACAAGGTTAAATAACTGGTTAACAAAGGTTTAAACTGATCCTGAGTGGCCACCAAAAAATTTTAATTAAATAAAATTCAATTCATTTAAATATTCCTGTGTCAATACTTGCCTTGGTAATTTCAGGATGACTTAATTAATATTCAATTTTTTTGGGGGGGTTTGCCTTTGTCTTATTGGATGAAAACTACCTTTCAGGGTAATTTCCCACTAAAACACCAAAAATTGCATCCAAATTACAAGAACAAAAAAACGACCTTGAGCACGCTTTACCTTAAAAATCACTTAATTTTGATGGGGCAGAAGGGAGGGGATTATAATGCATTTTCACAAGGAAAAACTGAAATTTGCTTAGAGAACATACCCAAACAGGAAACAACAGTATCTTCTTTTAACATATCAGATAATATTTTAAAAGCCTCATACTACATTTCAGTTACACTACAACCTTTGAGACCTTGCATTACCTAATATCAGAGTGAAACCTCTTTCTTTTGTATTTGTTACTCCTAAGTATTTTTATTACTATATTACTTTCCCTTCAAGTGTATAAACAACATACCCCAACCAAACTCTGAGGTAATGCAATTTTATATTTGTAGGTCAAATTTTTTAAAAACTGCTATTTTTTATGTATGTAAAGTGCTGTTTCACAGTTATATAATTCAGAATTTAATGCTAATAATTATTCTGTCCTTTAGAACATGTAGGCAAGTCTGAAGAATATCAGAAGAATTCTACTTATGCATATAAACAAAAGGCCTGGGAAAGTATACCTATAAGAACCATAATATATGAAAAATATATAGTTGTCGTACAAGAATTTATTAAGATTTTTAAAAAAACCAGGGAGAAGACAAGAGTAAAAGCCAGTAGGAGCTAATAAAAACAAAATTTTTAAGTTACAACTTTCTTAATATAAAATATAAGGAAGACTACCTTAGCAGATCAGAATAACACAACGATGTTTCTATAAAAACTCAAGAAGGTATTTCAAAGCAAAAATTTTGATTGACACTATCTTCCTGTTATTTTAAAGCAGATGTCTTCTAGAACCTTTATTTACTGTGTTTTTAAAATCCATTTTTACATCATTTACCCTTCTAATACACTATTTTCTTGTCAATTAAGGTTTTGCCAACTACAGTATTCTTCATAAAGTAATTCCTGAAGATGAACTGTGTTCTACTATGATGTAAGACTTAAGTCTAGGGACATTTAGACAACTACCTAAAATAGCATTTAAGGTATCAGGGGAGTGTTGTTATACTACTGAGCCCAAAAGCACCATCATTGACCATATAACTGATGTTTAGCAGTAAATTCTTAGCAATCCTTACCAAGGCTTTCATTTTAATTCTCTAAATCTGAGAAAAAGTTGTAAGTATAAAATTTCTCCCATTCAGAAAAAAAAATCATTAAAGCATAACCAAAATATTTACATTCTACTATTACTTAATTATTCCGTAAGTATAGATATAATAAATAAATTATAAAGCTAACCAACAAAAACAAAACACCACCTTGGAAAATAACAAAGAAAATCTTTAAATTTTTTTTTTTTTTACATCTTTATTGGAGTATAATTGCTTTACAATGGTGTGTTAGTTTCTGCTTTATAACAAAGTGAATCAGTTATACATATACATATGTTCCCATATCTCTTCCCTCTTGCATCTCCCTCCCTCCCACCCTCCGTATCCCACCCCTCTAGGTGATCGCAAAGCACTGAGCTGATCTCCCTGTGCTATGCGGCTGCTTCCCACTAGCTATCTATTTTATGTTTGGTAGTGTATATATGTCCATGCCACTCTCTCGCTTTGTCACAGCTTACCCTTCCCCTTCCCCATATACTCAAGTCCATTCTCTAGTAGGTCTGTGTCTTTATTCCTGTCTTACCCTTAGGTTCTTCATGACATTTTTTTCCCTTAAATTCCATATATATGTGTTAGCATACGGTATTTGTCTTTCTCTTTCTGACTTACTTCACTCTGTATGACAGACTCTAGGTCCATCCACCTCATTACAAATAACTCAATTTCGTTTCTTTTTATGGCTGAGTAATATTCCATTGTATATATGTGCCACATCTTCTTTATCCATTCATCCGATGATGGACACTTAGGTTGTTTCCATCTCCGGGCTATTGTAAATAGAGCTGCAATGAACATTTTGGTACATGACTCTTTTTGAATTATGGTTTTCTCAGGGTATATGCCCAGTAGTGGCATTGCTGGGTCTTATGGTAGTTATATTTGTAGTTTTTTAAGGAACCTCCATACTGTTCTCCATAGTGGCTGTACCAATTCACATTCCCACCAGCAGTGCAAGAGTGTTCCCTTTTCTCCACACACTCTCCAGCATTTATTGTTTGTAGATTTTTTGATGATGGCCATTCTGACTGGTGTGAGATGATATCTCATTGTAGTTTTGATTTGCATTTCTCTAATGATTAATGATGCTGAGCATTCGTTCATGTGTTTGTTGGCAATCTGTATATCTTCTTTGGAGAAATGTCTATTTAGGTCTTCTGCCCATTTTTGGATTGGGTTGTTTGTTTTTTTGTTATTGAGCTGCATGAGCTGCTTATAAATTTTGGAGATTAATCCTTTGTCAGTTGCTTCATTTGCAAATATTTTCTCCCATTCTGAGGGTTGTCTTTTGGTCTTGTTTATGGTTTCCTTTGCTGTGCAAAAGCTTTGAAGTTTCATTAGGTCCCATTGGTATATTTTTGTTTTTATTTCCATTTCTCTAGGAGGTGGGTCAAAAAGAATCTTGCTGTGATTTATGTCATAGAGGGTTCTGCCTATGTTTTCCTCTAAGAGTTTGATAGTTTCTGGCCTTACATTTAGGTCTTTAATCCATTTTGAGCTTATTTTTGTGTATGGTGCTAGGGAGTGATCTAATCTCATACTTTTACATGTACCTGTCCAGTTTTCCTAGCACCACTTATTGAAGAGGCTGTCCTTTCTCCACTGTATATTCCTGCCTCCTTTATCAAAGATAAGGTGACCATATGTGCATGGGTTTATCTCTGGGCTTTCTATCCTGTTCCATTGATCTGTATTTCTGTTTTTGTGCCAGTACCATACTATCTTGATTACTGTAGCTTTGTACTATAGTCTGAAGTCAGTGAGCCTGATTCCTCCAGCTCCATTTTTCGTTCTCAAGATTGCTTTGGCCACTCAGGGTCTTTTGTGTTTCCGTACAAATTGTAAAATTTTTTGTTCTAGTTCTGTGAAAAATGCCAATGGTAGTTTGATAGGGATTGCATTGAATCTGTAGATTGCTTTGGGTAGTAGAGTCATTTTCACAATGTTGATTCTTCCAATCCAAGAACATGGTATATCTCTCCATCTATTTGTATCATCTTTAATTTCTTTCATCAGTGTCTTATAATTTTCTGCATACAGGTCTTTTGTCTCCTTAGGTAGGTTTATTCCTAGATATTTTTATTCTTTTTGTTGCAATGGTAAATGGGAGTGTTTTCTTGATTTCACTTTCAGATTTTTCATCATTAGTGTATAGGAATGCCAGAGATTTCTGTGCATTAATTTTGTATCCTGCTACTTTACCAAATTCATTGATTAGCTCTAGTAGTTTTCTGGTAGCATCTTTAGGATTCTCTATGTATAGTATCATGTCATCTGCAAACAGTGACAGGTTTACTTCTTCTTTTCCGATTTGGATCCCTTTTATTTCCTTTTTTTCTCTGACTGCTGTGGCTAAAACTTCCAAAACTATGTTGATTAAGAGTGGTGAGAGTGGGCAACCTTGTCTTGTTCCTGATCTTAGTGGAAATGCTTTCACTTTTTCACCATTGAGGGCGATGTTGGCCGTGGGTTTGTCATATATGGCCTTTATTATGTTGATAAACGTTCCCTCTATGCCTACTTTCTGTAGGGTTTTTATCATAAATGGGTGTTGAATTTTGTCGAAAGCTTTCTCTGCATCTATTGAGATGATCATATGGTTTTTCTCCTTCAATTTGTTAATATGGTGTATCACGTTGATTGATTTGCGTATATTGAAGAATCTTTGCATTCCTGGAATAAACCCCACTTGATCATGGTGTATGATCCTTTTAATGTGCTGTTGGATTCTGTTTGCTAGTATTTTGTTGAGGATTTTTGCATCTATGTTCATCAGTGATATTGGCCTGTAGTTTTCTTTCTTTGTGACATCCTTGTCTGGTTTTGGTATCAGGGTGATGCTGGCCTCGTAGAATGAATTTGGGAGTGTTCCTCCCTCTGCTATATTTTGGAAGAGTTTGAGAAGGATAGGTGTTAGCTCTTCTCTAAATGTTTGATAGAATTCGCCTGTGAAGCCATCTGGTCCTGGGCTTTTGTTTGTTGGAAGATTTTTAATCACAGTTTCAATTTCAGTGCTTGTGATTGGTCTGTTCATATTTTCTATTTCTTCCTGATTCAGTCTTGGCAAGTTGTGCATTTCTAAGAATTTGTCCATTTCTTCCAGGTTGTCCATTTTATTGACATATAGTTGCTTGTAGTAATCTCTCATGATCTTTTGTATTTCTGCAGTGTCAGTTGTTACTTCTCCTTTTTCATTTCTAATTCTATTGGAAAATCTTTAAATCTTCAAGACACTCAGAAGATAACTCCATGTTTGGTGACTAAATGGGTAGTGATGACATTAATCAAAACAGCAAACTTGCATGCTTTCAAATTAAACTCCTCTACCATTGCATTGCCCTTTCCATCTCTCCACTTGTACTTCGGAAACACTGCCCAACACTCTACTTTCCTTAGAAAGCCTTCCTTAAGGCTCCTTTTCTGTGCTTACAAGGCAACCTGAATAAACTGCTATGACAGCGCTAATCACACTGAACAATATTTAATTATCCATTGCCCCTAGACTCTGAGGTCTAATTGCATTCCTAAAAGTCTAATAGTTACTGCCTGATAAACAGTACTTAAAAAACATATTCTATTTGAGTAGGTTCTGAATGAACAAGTTGTAGAGTCTGAGATGCTTATAGAACACCCAGATGGTGATAAATAGAAACATGGGTCTGAGCTCAGGAAGGAAGACATGGTTCATGTTACAGATAAAATTCTACCCTAAATTTAGAATTGTGGCTTTGGCAGATTAAAACAAAAATCATCAAATAGCTTATGGATGGACTGATGACTGAGACATAAAATTTTCTCTGTTTCACTAAATGCAATGTGTACTCTTTAGTTCCCAACTTAATTGATTTCTCAGCTTCAATCCACATAGCAGATTAGCCACGCCCTCCTTTTTCGGTCTATTGCCTTGACTTCAGTGATGCTAAGGAAATTTTCCTCCAACCTCTGGCTATATCTTCTCAGTCTCCCTTGCTCCATTTCTTTTCCTCAATGTTAAATGTTGAAGAATCATAGGGGACCACGTCCCTTTATCTTCTCTCTCTATACTCTCTCCTTAGGCAATCTCATCCCCCACCTTCCATACTAAAACATCCATTATCAGCTATGTACTGATTATTCCTAACTGAATTATGATCAATACTCCCCCGTTTCCATAAACTAACAAAAAACTGCTCCTCCCCCAATATTCCCCTAGGTTAAGCACAAGAACCACTAACCCTGGAAATCGGCCTTCTCCTCTCCCTAGACCCTCAAATCAAATCCATCACCAAATCCAAAACTTTACTTCCCAAATATTTGTCAAATCCAGCTGCTTTATCTCTATTACCACCAATCTGGTCCGAGATTCTATCATCTCTTGCCTAAATGACTATAATAGGTGAATTCAATTCTACTCAAAGTGTGAGCTGTGGACCAATACTGACCCATGAACTACTGTTATTGGCGTGAGACAAGGTAAATACAGAAACTGACAGGCAGCATTTAGAAATTTTTATAGCAATTTGACAGACACTGCCACAACATCCATTTTACTGTGTATTACTAAAGTACCAGCACAAACTAGAAAGTAAAACAAAACAAAACATGTCCTTAGCCACAGATAAGCTTGAGGAGCCCTGGCCTAACTCGTCTCCCTGCTTTTACACTTGCCTCTCCAATCTGTCCTCCACAGAGCAGCCAAGTGACGTTTTTAAAGCAAAAATTTAAGTAACTTACTCAGCTGTTTAACATTGTCCAGTGGCTTCCCACTGCTCTTAGGATTAAGTACAAAGAGCTTAGCAATAATTGACCACTGTGATCTGCTCCTGTCTCATTTCATATCACCCAGCCTCATGTGCTAAGGTCCAGTCTCCACAGGACTTTTCAGTCCTAGAAAGCTGAAATCGCCAGCATCGCTTGGGTAACTCCAGTTCATCCTTCAGACTTCGGCCTGAAAGCCATTTCTTCAGACAAACGTTCTCTGATACATTAGTGAGCTTCTGTTGTTTACAATAATTTTCTTTTGTGGAACTTATCATAACTGTAATTATTATTTTTGTAATAATTTGCTTAGTTTCTCTATTCCCCAACAGAGTTTTGCCATCATGAATACAGGTACACTCTTTCCATAACGTGTGTCACCACAGCTTAGCAAGTGCCTGGCACAGATCAGATGTTCAATAAACTTTTGCTAAGTGAATAAACCTAAGTCAGGAAACAAAATGGTGGCCAGGACCACCAAAATGCAAATGCCTGCGATATCTAGTCATATATAAGACTTGGGATACATCTGTATACCAGGTGCTTTACAAAGTTAAATCTTCTTTACTCCCCTAAACAACCTAAAAGACAGGGAAATCTCATTGTTGAGATTTAAAAAAAAAAACGATTTTTCAGAAAGGTGAAGAATCTTGTCTAAAGTAACCAACAAAAAATTGGAAGGTTGGAAGGTCTGAGAGGCAACGAAGGGTAGCAGTCTCTACAACCATATTGTCTGGCTCCACTGCTTACTTAGCTGTGTGATTTTGTGGAAGTAATCTGATTCTCAGGTTCCTCATTTGTGAAATGGAGATATAATAAAGCCTTCTTCAATGGATTGTTGAGAGGTTAAACAAGGTAATATATATAAATCATGTGAAAAAGTGGCTGGCATATTGCTTTATATTAGCGATTATAATTGTTTTTAACATTATCAGTGCTCTTATAAGATAATTTTATCTTCTTACTTGCTTATTGTCTGCCAGTGCCACACTGATATAAATTACAAAAAAAGCAGAGTCTGTGCTATTATTCTCTGGTGGAGCTTTTCTCAAAGACTTAAACCCTACAGAAACTGAGTTAAGTAACTATTTCCTCAGTTCTCTCTCTCAAGGATGGGACATACGACCATTTTAGGTGCACAGGAGAGTAGTTATTACATACCTTGGATACTTTAGAACATTAGGGCTTGATATTTACTGGAACCCCAGTTGGGAAGGGCTGCTCTTGTGTATGCCCAATGCCTGGCATGAAGTAGGTGCTCATTAAATATTTTTGGAAAGAATGAATATTTACAAAACCAAAGGAATAGTGCTCAGCACAGAGCAGATACTAATTATCAATTCTATTCCACCCCTTCAAAGTTTCTACAAACTTTAAAAGTATGATTCTATGGGAGTCATTTTTCTTGAACTGGGGCAGTCTGCATTATTCAAAGCCAAATGCAGAATACAGACAGTAGGAAAGCCAAGGAATAGAAACCAATGTTGGCAAGAACTATGAAAATAGTAAGAGGTGAAAGATAAGTAGAACTTGGATATGCAGGGGTAAGAGCAAAGGTTATTCTAGGCCAGGGAATAGCATAAGCAAAGGCAGTGTTACCGAAAGTTTAATGAACATTCCTTTGGTGACACACAAAAAAGATTTTAAGCTATACACAGGCAAACAACTTTACTTTGATAGTTCCATATGCACACATTTTTATGTGTAATTGGGACAGCAAATTGTGATTTCAAACTTTTACTACTTATAACAACATTGAGTTAACAGTACCTATTTGGATTTTTTTTTGTGAGGTGTTTAAAAAATGTATCAAGAAAATAATAATGCACAGGAGGTAAGCAAATATGACAGAAATTGTCAGGGTTTTAAAGAGTAAACTTTTGGACACATCAAGGCATGGTCATGTGAATAAAACATAACATGTTAGTAAGAGAAAAGCCACCAGTCTTTGGAATGAAGCCAAAGCTCTATCCTGAGTAGCAATTCAACATAAAGGACAGGTAGGTGTGAAGTATCCAACCAGGTTTGAGTATTTAATTGTAGTACTAAAATTCTCATTGGCAAAAATCCTCATTTTTCCCTATGATAAATCTGCTACATAATTCAACTTCAGTTATTCCCAAAACAAAGATAAAAATTTAAAATTTCCAAACAGGTACCTGAAAATGGGACTGCATGTAGCCTGGTAACTCACCTGAAAATAGGGAGCTAAAACTGTACTTTTCACACCAGAAGGAACTAATTTATAGAGTAACAAAATATGAATCATAGCTACCTCAAAAAAGGTGTTAAATAAAAAAGAGCAAAAAGACAGTTTTCCATTCCCTCCTTCCTCTCTCAAAATTATCCTACCAATAGCCAAACCAAGTCAAGCTAAGAGATGATGATAAAGAACATTTATTGAACTCTTACCAGGCACTGTTGTATTTTACCTGCATTAAGTTATGCAATTATCACCACCATCTTATGAAGTACATCACTAACTCTATTCTACAGCTGTAAGAATACTGAGGCACAGGGAGATTAAATAACTTGCCCAAGGCCAGACCTGGTAGACAGAAAGGCAGGGATTTAGATCCTGGCAGTTCAGCTACAGAGCCTGAGCTCTTAACCACTAGGCACCATTTCTCTCAAGAATAATAGAATGATAATTTGAAAAATTCCACCTTTCCCATTATGGCAGGAGAAATGCAATTTTCCAAGGTATGAACCTTTTATTACTTAAGTTTCCAGTCTAAGAAACAGGAGGTTCAGCTATATGGAAAAACTGGGAAGATGAGTACTACAGTAAAACAATCTAGGCCCAGGAGTATTCAAATACAGACAAATCATCAGAAGCCTCAAAAGTATGGCTGAATGGCACTATTCACAGAGAAAGATGCCAAAAGTTGGGCTAAGCAGAAGGTGAATCCTATTTCTACTGGATCTACTGCTTTGAGAGAGGAAATCCCACCCACCTCCTCTCATTTCTGTGATTCAGTACACAAATGCATCAATTCAAGAAGAACTGTTAAGGGGAAAGGGCAGCAGAAGGGAGCAGAAAGGGGTAAGTCAGGACTTGGACCCTGAACTGCAGAGTGAGCTTGATGTACCTGGGGAGAGAGAACGGATGAGAGGGCAATGTGTGCCTGGAGGTAGGCAGGTTGAGGGCATGACCACTGGGGTGGAGGCACCGAGTGGCCTGGCTGGAGAGCTGAGAATTCACCCTAAAATGGGCTAGTGGGGACTGTTTCAGGCGTATACGTTTGGGATAAGGAGGGATGGACGTGAACGCGGGGGTGGCGTGCAGTTTCTCGCTTTGGGCAGTACTGCCAAGGGACAAGGTATCAAGGTGCGGTCGAGGAGGTCTACAGGTACAAAGGGGGGAGAATGGAAAAGAAAAAAGGCGCAAGGCTTGTAGAGGAAAGTCGGGGGGAATCCTGGTAGACGGAAGCTGGGAGATCAATGGGGGAGGGGTAATTCCCAGGGGAAGTAGAGACGCGCGAGGTTAGGGAGGTCCGGGGGGCGGAGGTAGGGCTGAAGGGCGGGGGCGGAAGGCACGCCTCAGGAGCGGGGGTCCCGGACCGAGAGCGATGGGGGCGCCGAAATGGGAGAGGAGGTCGCTGGGTTTCAGTGCAGGTGAGTCCTAGGAAAGAGGGGGCAGCCAGCGGCCAAGGCTGCGGCCGGGACCCCGGAGGGGGAGGGGCACCTACCCGGACGTGCGGGGCTGCGGCGGGCAGCCCCGGCGGCGGCTCCTCTCTGGCTGAGGCGGCTGAGGTGATGGCGGCGAGTCCCTGTGGCGGCCGCCTCCGCCGAACCGCATCCCTCCTCCCCGGCCCGCCCTCCTTCCCTATCTCCCGCTCTTAAACTTCTTCCCCGGGATAAACAAACCCGCCGCCAGGGGCGGCCGTCTCCGGCGCTCCCGCCCCCGCGCAGGTTTCCCCCCCCCCCGCCCCGGGCCCGTCTGGGCTCCGGCTTCCGAGTTGCGACTCCGGCCCTCCAGCCCGCGAGGGCGCGTGCGCGCGGCGGCGTCTGCTCATAAGGCCCTTCCTCCCTCCCTTCCTCCCTCCGGCGCCGGGCACTTCCGGGCCGGGCCGGATCAGCGGCTGGGGGCTGAATGTAGCGTCCGCCGTTTGCGCGGGGCCCTGGGCTACCAGCCCGGCGGGCTCCGCATCCCCGGCCGAGTCTCGCCTGGTGAGGACGCCCCCTCCCCCCCGCCCCTCGCCTCCTCGGCCCAGCGTCAAACTTTCCTTAACTAAAAAGCCCACTGAATAGCTCCTCCTAACTGGTCTGATTGATCACGTCGGGTGAGAGGCGACTGCCGTTTCTGTGCACGGTTTCTTTAGAGCTGTACCAGGCTAGAAAGCCAAGGTACAACTTGTACCGAGCTCCTGTTGCGAGCCAAGAGCCATATGAACTGCCCAAACAAAACAGCAGTATACAGTCTCCAAAGAGGGATAAAGATAAAGACAAAAGTGTGGTAGACCAAATGAAGTGCCACGGTGGAGCGGTTTTCGGTTGGAGATGAACCTGAAATCTCAGGCTTAGGAGGGGAGGGGTCTGCCGAGGGGCTGCTGAGGGTGCTTGTGAAGCACAGAAGAGCAGGCTCCCGAGACTGGACGTTGGTGGTAAATAGGGCTATGTCTAAGCAGATGTCTTAAGAGATGAGGGGACTGCCTCAAGGAGTTCAGAGAAAGGTGACCACGATACTACATTGGCAATCTTATTCACGTGTTTTAACACAGAAAAACGTGCGTGGAATACAAGCAGCTCCACCCAGATTTTCAGGAAGGAGATAGGATCCGCATAATCAAAGTTGCCTTAGGCCAAGAATTAAAAAAACAGAAGTGGAAGTGAGCATTGATGTGTTGGGGCCTGGGGGAGAGGAAATTATTAGTGCAGAATTTCTCGTTCTCCAAACATGAACAAAAACCAGTTAATATTAGTTGCTGTACTCATTGTGGGTCTGTGTTAACTTTATGATATATGACAGAAAGGGTGAAAATTACATGTAATTTTTGCCCAGGCCTTTTAGCTATGTCAACCCCTTAGCACTCATGCCCTTTCTTTTGCTGATCAACCATTATTAGGCACTAATGAATGTAATAGGCTCAAGGAATCAAACTGCAATAAATCCTTCAAGTAGATTTCCAATTGGGAGTTAAGAAATGAATGGTACTTGGGGACTCTTGATACTTGACTGAGTTCTAGTTGGGGAGTGGTTCAATAAACTTCCACCACAAGGATGTCAGACTGCTCGTCAAGGTATTATCAGAGTCTTTCCCCTAGGCTTGATCTCTTTGCAGTATTAGGATATATCATTCTTTTCTTGAAGTATTTGGTGACTTTATCCACTGATAATAGTAAATAGTAAGAGTAAATATGGCTTGTAAATAATGCTAACAAAAATGTGATCGTTTGGCAAAGTAAAAGATGGCTCTATGGTCAATAAACCTGGATTAAAGCTTGGTGCTATATTATCAATCCCCTAAAGAACTCCCTTTCTTGATCTGATTTCCTACTAGCTGGATACCTGTTGGAAAACTAGATTATTAAAATAGGTTTTAGTTGGGAATTCCCTGGCAGTCCAGTGATTAGGACACTGCAGGGGGCGCGTGTTTGATCCCTGGTCGGGGAACTAAGATCCCGCGTGCCATGTGGCCAAAAAAAAAAAAAAAAAGAAAAAGAAAAAATAGGTTTTAGTTTATTGCAGCCATAAGTGACTTTTATAGATAGAGAAATAAGTAACAGCTTTATCACATAGTGTGCTTCCACTCATATTTGCATTGCTAAGGCATTAGCCATTATGACCATCCAACTCCTTAGATGCCAAGAAACTTTATGATACTCATTTTGGTGCTCATTTTCAGTTTTCTGTAGGAAACCATTCAGATTTCTCAATGAATGTGGCTGACTTGGAAGTTCTACTTATTGTAGATAATAGGTCAGCAGCTAGTAAAGATCAGAAGAGCCATTTATTCTCTGACCTTAATGCATGCAGATGAGGACCAGATTTTGAATCTTCTTGACTCAGCCCTATGAGGCTCTGTCTGAGGAGCTATCCAAGCACTCCACTTTGATATTTTAGTGACTGCAGCATCTTATCCCTCTTTTCTAAATTAAACATCACAGCTCCTTCCATTTCATGGCACAACGGACTTGCCACTGCCTTGCATGCCACTACCCTGTTTTGTATTATCATTTTCCAATTCTGTCAAAACCTAAAACATACAGTGGCAAACAATGAACAAATCCATTATTATCTTCTGTTTAGAGAGCAAAAAAAGGTAATAATGTGCTTGTTAGCAAACAGTATTCTTCATGAATCCTAAGTGGTGTGCTCTCTGAGCTTCCCTGAACATTTTGCTCATACCCCTACCCTTGTTAATGTGGTCCACCAAGCTCTTCTCTCAGTGAGCTGGCTTCCCCATGTTTTTCTAACCATTATCCCTTCCTGTCTTAAATTTTCTTCCAGGGAACCAGACTCAGGTCTTACTTCCCACAAGCTAACACTTGTGATCAGACACTTAACATTTAGTTTTTGGAATTTAGGTGGAAAGAAAAGAACAACTCATTTGTTAATTTTTCATTGTTATAAATATTAGGCCTTTTATTTGGAGGAAAACACTAAAACCCTTGTTGAATAACCTGTAAATTACCTGTAAATTACATGTAATTTCATTTTCTGTTCCCTTGTCTCCATTTCTTCTATCTCTGGCTTTTCATCTTGCATATGAATTCCTACTTTTGTAGGACTTTTGCATTATATTATTATTCACTTTTTAAGAATCTAAAAACTTCAGAACACTAGCATTATACCTACAACTCTTGTGTAGTGATGCCTGTAGCAAAAAAAAAAGGGGCCAGTAAACTTCATGTACTTATCACTCAAAAACCATTCTCAGAAAACTGAGAACAGGACCTGCCCAGAACTCTGAGAACAGGATCTTATGTCTTTTAAGTCTTTTAAGTCTTAACCCTTATTTTCATGTCCTCAGCCACATTATGTCAAATATTTCGAGTTGCTCCCTTGTTTCAAACACATTTATATATTTAATGCTTTGGTCCTTTGCATAATCTGTCCGGTCTGCTATAGGAGGGAGGACTTTTGTTTTTCTTCTATCACCATGTGAAGAGCAAGGGTTGAGTTGCAGCAGTTCACTAGTTGGCATACTGTTACATTTTCTTGACATTTAATTACATACTAAATTTAACCAAGTCTGAAACACTTTGAGGCCCTTAAACCATCAGCAATCCTAGATTCTGGATCAGTAATGCCCAGTTACTGAGAAATAGTGATACCTCTACCTACACAATATATCGTCTTGGAAAAAGCTTGGTCACCCAACTTGTAAGTCCTCTATTCACAGTGTAATAGGAGAAAAACATCCAAAATGTTCTCTTCTACAAGATTACCCAAAGCCCCTACAGCATCGGTCCAGATGTGCCCTGAGAACTCTCATCCAAGGTCACTTACGGTTGCTGGAAATATTTTTACTGTGCCAGGATCCAGGCGGTCACTGCTGCCATGATATAGCAGTCCCTGATGACCTCTCCCTTCTTCAGCTTGGCCAGCTAAGTTCTCTCTCCTCTGCTGGTGCACTGGCCTTGCCCCTTCTCTGCTTCTCAGGTAACCCAAGAAGTTGTGGTTGATTCTGGACCCTGGAGACAGTCTCAGGGAAAGGCTGGAGCTCTCCACTGTGCTCTCCAGCCAGGGTCAGCAGCCTCTGCAGCAGCCCCAAATGGCTCTAGAGGTGTAGCAGCTCTGTCTCCTCCTCTTTTACCTCTGCTCAGTCATCACAATGCCTCCGGGTCAGGGTCTTCAGTCCCCTCCCAGAGAGACACACCCTAATGCCTATCAGGGCAATTTCTGGCTAGAGGAGTTTGTTTAAACATCTATCCCTGCAACGCCCATGCGTCCCTGCCTCTCTGGCCTTCTTCTCCCCGAAAATTGGGGTCACTTCACTCCACTTGCTTCTGACCCTGACTCAAGAAATGGCAGCTGCATGGCGTTTTCTCTGGACATATTAAGGGGCCCTGCCTCCAGCGGAATCTTGGAAGGGCTTCTGTTTCCCTCAGACTAGGCACTCCTCCTCCAAGGGGAAGCATGTAGAATTGGGCCCTGCTCCCAGACCAGCAATCTAGAAGCCCTATAGGGCCCATTGGGTGAGCTACAGCGGTGTTCCTGGGACTGTCCTGTGGCCAATCAGACGCTAGGTGAACCCGGGAGCCTTGGAACCTCCGTGCCTCAGTGTTCCCTGACTTGCTGCTTTTCCCCTGCTCTGCAGCCTCAGAAGGACTGAGTTCTCCCACTCTCTTCCCTCCCCTTCTGCCATCTCCCTGCTTTAGAAACTAAGCCCTGCTGTCTAGCTGTTGCCAAATCTGCATCCATACCCCTACACAACACTGAATGGCCACCTGCCTCCAGATGGTTCTCTCTGCTATTCAGAGCCCTTCGCTGCCAGCCTGGCTGCCAAATTGGAAATCCTGGTATGGCCATTTCCAAAATTAGAAACCAGACCACGCCATCTCCGGGGACACTGCGCCTTCACCTCCCAGCAGCCTGTCAAGCCCAACCTCTGCAATGGTGCCAAACACCCCCCCCCAGCCCTCCCCCCCCCCCCCCCCACCCCCACATTTCTAGCCTAGGTGGTTTGGTTTTTTTGCCTTCCCCTCCCTGCCTGTCCAACCTTCCCGAAGTTTTAGCACCCTTGACCTTCTCTGCCTGAACTATGCCAGGCTGGAGACGGGCCAACTCAAGGGCTATATAACCCCTGGATTATATAGGCCTCTTAGAGGCCTCATCCCACATTCTGTCAAACATGGAAAAAAATGCAGCCGTGTCTCACATGAAATATACAATGTTTTGTTATGCAAAATGAAAGAGATTCATCTAATTTTCCTTTTGAAATATTTAATAATTTCATTTTGCAGTTTTCTTTGTATTTTAGAGCCCCAAACTGTTTCTTTTCCAGCTCTCAAACCATTTGATAAAACCTGGAAAAGCTTATGGGCCCTGGGCACTTGCCTATAGTGAGAACCTGAGCCTTAAAAGGATTAAAAAAATGGCTCTGGGAGGGAGGGAGGTAAGCCCTTCCACACCTGACTCCTTCTCAAGGCTTCTCTCCCCAACCTCATCATCACTGAAATCTTTCTCTTCTCCAGTTTTTAATAACTCGGCTTCTCTGTTTGATCCCTGCCTTGGTCACTCACCTTTTACCCATGCTGCTCACATGTGACATTCCCCTTATTCCCAATGCCGGCTGGCCAGTCTGGATTTCACAGCATCACCAGCCCCTAGATTCCCTTTCACAGCGCTCCTTCCACCCCTGAGGGTATTGTCTTGAAGCCCCTTCGCCCTCTGAGGCTGCAGCTTTCAAATATGGCGTTTGTTCGCTTGACCCTGTAGATATGACGATGTTCTCAGACTGGACCTCTAAATCTACAGCTCGATCCAGCTCTCTGGCGCTCCACCCGCCACCCCCTGCTGTATGAGACAGTTACCGCCCACCCGTACTGCATTTTGGATGCTTCAGTCTTACCCTGTCTGCTAGGACTGACCAGCAAAGCCCACTTGTGTCTGAAGCAGAATAGCTATCAGAAACCACATGTTACATTTTTCTCCTTAAGTGCCTGCTCACATTTCTCTCTGAGTGTCTCCTTCCCTGAAGGAAGCACTATGTACGCCTCTGTTACATATGGCATCACTGCTACACTTCTCTGGAAGTTTTCCTGGTTACTCATTCTTGCAGATTGAGCTTATATATAAGAAACCAAGGGACTTCCCTACTGGCGCAGTGGATAGGACTCTGTGCTCCCAATGCAGGGGGCACAGGTTCGATCCCTGGTCAGGGAACTAGATCCCACATGCATGCCCCAACTAAGGAGCCCATGTGCCCCAACTAAGGAGCCCGTGTGCCACAACTAAGGAGCCCACCTGCCGCAGCTAAGACCCGGTGCAACCAAAAAAATAAATAAATATTAAAAAAAGAAGAAAAAAAAAGAAACCAAAATGTCCCCAGCAATTACCCCAGATTACATCTCTTCTAAGTATTAACTGTTAATAAGCTGAAATAGCCATTAGTAGTTTGGTTTTTACTTTCTAGGATTTCTGGATTTTATACTAGTGATTCTATAATTTCAATATACTTCTTAAAATTGAATTATGCATATTCAGTGCATAGAGTGAACCAGTTAAGAGAGAGAGCCTGCAGCAATATATTATTGCCTCTTTAGTCGTCTTTTCTTAATATTTTTTTCCCCAGAAAGAAAATTAGGCTAGCCTTTTAAAAATTGTGTTCTGCTATAGTCTACAATTTTGAGAGGAAAAGTGATGAATGTTTTTATTTTCATGTCAAAAGCTCAGCAAGAATTTGCTTCTATTTTGAATGTGGAGCCTACTGTGTGCAAAACAGGTGTGACAAAAGCCCAGCTTCCTTTCTGAACACCTGTTAGAGCTGTTTTCTTTCTTTTGTTTTGTTTTTTATTTTTCTCAGTTGTAATCACTTAACCATAAAAAGTCTGGATATTTATACAGACTGTTGTGCTTCATTTGTCACGTTCCTTTTCTGAGTTTGATTTTTATTTTACTTGTTTATTTGTTTGGTCCAGGATAGATTCAAGATACGTTTTCCTTGATTTGAAGGAAAACATGATTTAGCTCCTGGAATATTCACCTGATGCCTTACGCTAATTAGTCGTGGTGTCCTTATTTTGGCACAAAGCCTGCAGGACATGCTATGGTTCTGAACCCGTTTGCCATCCCAGCCATCCCTTGCCCTTTCCCTTCTCTGCTCCACATCTCAGCCAGCTCCTGCAGGCTGTTTCCCAGGCTCCTGTGTCAGCTGGCTTCCTGCCGGCTTCGGCCCATAGGAGGCACTGTCGGGATCCTGGAGGGAGGGAGGAACGGAGAAGCCAGTGTATTCCCCCTCTTTTTATGCCTTAGGCACCCTCCCCGGCAGCAACTGTATTTTCTCCCAGGCTCCAGCTCCTGCTGCACAAGCCTACCACCAAATCAGCCCTGGCAATACCGCCTCCTCCCTCAGGCCTGTTTAAAAGTGTAATGGCTTCCTGTGGTTGTTAATCCCTGAATTCTTCTCAGTTTTTCCGTCAGCTGTACAATGGATGTATCAAATCCTCTTTTGGAAGTAATGAGTGTGGTTTCTTTTTTTCTGGTTGGACTCAGCACATTTGTCCATTTTATGTTTTCATAAGGGTCTTATCCTATTTATAGGGGAAGGAATGATTTTCACAGAGAAGTAGTCATTTTCTTTTCTTTTCTGCAATGCTGTGTGCCTTGTGAGATCTTTGTTCCCTGGCCAGGGATCAAACCCTGAAGTGGAAGCACAGAGTCTCACCTCCAGGGAAGTCCCAAGAAGTCGCCTTTTTAAACTTAGGGATCTATCTGTTCTCCTCCATGTGGCTTGGCTAATGTCATCTTTCTTTTAGCTCCTTACCTTCCATACTTGCTTCCCACCTCTGATAATACCCAACCCAGGCCCAGTCCTTCTCCCATTCTCCATCCTTAAAGCATATGACATATGTCTTCTGTCTTCTGTGCACATAGATACACAACAATTTGCTTTTAAATTTTTTTTTTTTTTTGCGGTACGCGGGCCTCTCACTGTTGTGGCCTCTCACGTTGCGGAGCACAGGCTCCGGATGCTCAGGCTCAGCGGCCATGGCTCATGGGCCCAGCCGCTCCGCGGCATGTGGGATCTTCCCGGACCGGGTCACGAACCCGTGTCCCCCGCATCGGCAGGCAGACTCTCAACCACTGCGCCACCAGGGAAGACCGGCTTTTAAATTTTTTAAATCCTGTTTTATATAGTGTTCTTAACAAGAGTGTCACAGCTATAGGATAGCAAAAAGGGCACTAGATTATCCACCCAGAATTTGAGTCTTTGTGATCTTGCTTGAATCCCTCAGCCTCTTCCTGCACAACAGTGCCCTTGGTAGTAAAACAGGGGAAAAGATGACTTCTTCATCAGAGCTATGAAGAGCAAATGAGATTAATGAAAGGATTTTGTAAATGATAAAATGTAAGAAGTTATTATTTAAAAACAGTGAATAAGACTATCTTTTCTTGAAACAGGTGTAATTTTATTTTATTTTTTAATATTTATTTATTTGGCTGTGTTGGGTCTTTGAGGCACGAGGGATCTTCGTTGCCGTGTGTGAGATCTTCACTGTGGCATGTGGGACCTTTAGTTGATCCATGCGGAATCTTTAGTTGTATCATGTGGACTCTTAGTTGCGGCGTGTGGAATCTAGTCCCCTGGCCAGGGATCAAACACATGCCCCTTGCTTTGGGAGCGCGGAGTCTTAGCCACTGGACCACGAAGGAAGTCCGTGAAACAAACGTAATTTTAAAAGTTAGCACAAAGGTGTTTCTCAATTCGAATTTATAGTGAAGTTTAATAGCATCACACAGCCTTCATCTAACATGGGATTTCTTAGTCATGGTTCTACTGATGTTTGGGACTGGATAATTCTTTGTTGTAGGAGCCTGCTCTGTACATTGTAAAATGTTTAGTGGAATCCCTGCCTCTAGCTGCTAGATGCCAGTAACACCTTCCTCCTCATTTTTGACAATCAAAACATTTCCAAACATTGCCAAACTTCCCTAGGAGGAAGGGTGGAGCAAAAAACCAAAAACCAAAAAACAAACAAACAAAAAAAACCCCAGGTTGAGAACCACTGATCTAACCAAACCTACTTGGGAAACGTGTCACCTCCTTTTAATTTAAGCTGTTAAAAAAAGAGTTTGACTTTCAAAGAAGATTTTGGAAAAGGACTTTTAAAAATACAGTTCAGGGACTTCCTTGGAGGCGCAGTGGTTAGGAATCCATCTGCCAGTGCAGGGGACATGGGTTCGAGCCCTGGAAAGATGCCACATGCCGGGGAGCAACTAAGCCCGTGCACCACAACTACTGAGCCTGCCCTCTAGAGCCCGTGTGCCACAACTACTGAAGCCCACGCGCCTGGAGCCCGTGCTCCGCAACAAGAGAAGCCACCACAATGAGAAGCCTGCTCCCCGCAACTAGAGAAAAACCCATGCACAGCAACGAAGACCCAACACAGCCAAAAATAAATAAATAAAATAAAAATGAAAATGCAGTTCGGTCATGAAACATACCCTGTTTTAGAGATGCATAAACCCTGCAATGAAAGTCAGTGATCACTATCATAGCAGTCATGTGTCTTACCAAAGTATTTATGTTGGAGAGACTCATCTTCCTGCTGAATATGTGATTGGACTGCCTAATTAAGTGGGTTTCTTCATACAATTAATACCTTTTGTTATCTTTACTAGGTATTAAAAAACCACACTAATACTTTATATCTGACTATCATATGTTGATATCTTTTGATGTCCTTTAAGGCAAGGGAACTCGAATATTAGTAGGAACGTATATTTCAGTCATCATATGACTCATATTCTGGATCTATACTTATACAGGCTACCTTGAGTAGCAGCAGGAGTTAGAATTTTATGAGAATCACTGCTAGGTCATAATCAGTAGAACTTTTCATATTCTTGATTCCTAATGAGATACCGTTTTTGTCATTGGATTTCTAGGACACTGGAAACTCAACTGTAGCTATTTAAAATCAAGAAATTATTGGGAGTTTCCTGGTGGTCCAGCGGTTAGTACCTGGTACTTTCAGTGCTGTGGCCCCGGGTTCAATCCCTGGTTGGGGAACTAAGATCCCATGAGCCTCCCACAAGCTGTACAGTGTGGCCAAAAAAAAAAAATCCAGAAATTATTTTAAAAATATTGATGCCAGGTCTCTAAAACTGTCTCTTCTAGCTTATATTGTCAACAGATTTCTAAAACCAGTTTCCCATCTCAACTGTGTCAGTTAGCTTTCTTACTAGCTTAAGAAAATATTGACGAAAGCAGATTGTAAAACAGGAGAAACGGGTTGTAGCAATAGGGCTACTTTTGCTGGGAAGACAGAAAAGCTGTATTATCCTTAACACGAATATACTGCTAAGCTTTGTGGACACACCATGTTTCCAAGATTGGTAAAAAAGGATACTGCATCAGGAGAATTAAATTCATTTCCTTATCTATGATTTTTTTTGCATTCTCCTGGTTAATCTTCTTTGGGGGACTATGGACCCTCTTTTTTTTTTTTTTACGGTACACGGGCCTCACTCTTGTGGCCTCTCCTGTTGCGGAGCACAGGCTCCAGACGCGCAGGCTCATATGGACCCTCTTTGAAGGACTTATCAGCATCAACAATAACATCAGTAAAATGGTTAATACTGTAATAGGGGTGGAGCGGGCACGCAGCTGTTAGCACGCGGCCGTCAGCCCCAGACTGTTATCGCGAGACACGGAGCTCAGTGGTTAGTGGTCCCGCTCAGGCAACAGAGAGCCTCGCGTTAGTGCTCGTGGCAGCGAGTGCAGTGAGGGGCGGATCGTGGCTTTCTCCCTGGAGGCCCTCCAGGTCCTGTGGCCTTGGGCTGGCGGGTGAGCCGGGGGGCCTGGGGACAAGCTGAGAGCTGTGCTCCGCAGAGCTGCAGAGCCCTCGCCATGGCGGCCCACTGGCGGCGCCCAGGCCTTGAGGCAGCAGTGAGCCTCTCCCCAGTCCCCACTTCCTCGACCTAATGGCGGCGGCAGTCTCTGTGGGTCGCGGTCCATGGAGACCTCAGCAACTGGAGTATATGGACACTGCCATTAAGGTAACAGTTTCAACCAGCCTTCAGTCTCTCCAAGTTTTAAAAATTGGTCCCCCTTAGATCTGTTGTCTACCGCTAGGTGGTGGCCAGAGGTCAGGGTTAAGTTGCAAGGACATGGCGCAGCATTACTTCAGGTCTACCTGTGTGATTGGGGCTGTTCTCAGAGAAGGGCAGCTGTTGTGAGCTGGGGATTCACCTGATTGGTGTTTGCTACAACATGTAGTTGATCCTATATAAATGATTCTCTCCAGTTTAAATGAAAAGCCTAAGGGCTGGTTGGGTCCTGGGCGCCTTGCTTGCTCAGCCATGACGGCTGAGCAGGGTCTGCAGACCTGGCCCTCAGGGCGCCGCCAGCTGAGATCTAACTTCAGCCGGGCCTGGGCGAAAGTTGAGACTTGGGACCTTGCCCTTTCTTGTCAGAACAAAGAATAACATTTGTTTTGGTGGAGGTTTACAGGAACATTGTGACCTGACCATGACCTAACCTCAAGAACAAAGGATCTGACACCAAGAAGTTTGTGGCAACTAACTACGTCCCTCCCTCACCTTTCCTATAAAAGAGCTTTGCTAAAAGCTTTTGAGGAGTTTGAGGTTTTTAAGGCATGAGCCACCTGTCTCCTTGTATGACCCTGCAATAAACCTTTCTCTGCTCCATACTACTACGTTTTGGTATTGTTTGGCCTCACTGTGCCTCGGGCACACAGACTTGCGTTTGCTATCAGTATTATATATTGCTCTTAAAGGTTTTTTTCATAAAGTACTTTTAAAAAAACAACCTTATGATTGAGGTAGGTGGTAGCAGTTTAGGATGTAGACAGTGACATTAAGTTGGTTCAGAAAGTTAGAGCCCTCTTATTTGATATCCTACTATTGAATTTAGATGACTTTGGACCAGGCCTACCTCTACATTCACTGCCATTTCCCCAGTTTATCACATATTACTTCTGGCCTGCAACTTCGCATCTATCAGACCCCTGTGGACATGTTTGGATCTGCAAACTCTGCCAGAACAAAGCTTTGGCTAGCATCCCACACTATAAATCAGTATTCCCCAGTGGAAGTCTCTTGTTTCTGGAGAAGGAATCCATTTGAAGTATCAGTGTTTGCCTCATCTGTTTTTTGAGATCTGAGAAACGAAAAACTGTAAATATGTATAGAAATGATCTGAGCCAAATTTCCCATTCTCATCATAAACAAGGAATGAAAGATGTTAATGATGGGCCATTTCAGATTCCTCCCTGCTATTTCTGATTAAGAAAAGGTATATGACCAAGATGGAATTAAATTACAGGGATTAGATTTACCTTCCCACTTGTAACAACCAAAACAAAACACAAAACAAAAAGAAAACAAAACAAAAACAATACATGAAACAGTGGTTTTCAAGATACTGCCTATTAGGCAGTGAATGACAGTTATTCTTGAAAGAAAGGAAACATGAGAAATGAGACCAACTATTGCCCAGGTGTATTCACTTAAGAGAGTTTTCAGGCCATGACATATGGAACAGGAACCGAGGTGAAGCCCAGTTAGGACCATGAATTGAAGAGACAGAGGTGAGAGTCCAGGGAAATCAAGACAGAGTTAATAGGATGAGTGACAAAGAGGACAGAGCTGCACAGAGAGAACATCGGCAGTCTGCAGAGGGACCCCTGTCCAATATTCAGCAGAGTCCTGATCAACATGTACCAGTGAGGAAACTACATGAAGCCCAGGAAAGAATCATCTGGAAGCAATAGAGAGAACCCATGCCCTTGCCAGTTCTCACCAGCCAGGCTGGAAAAACTCATAATTCATAAGGTACTGGGTAGATTATTCAAGAAGGTCCTGCTTCATTAGTGGGGAATAATTAGCCTTAGACTGAGAACTGCTCCCAAGCTGTCAAACCATAAAAGCAAAAACTGAAAGGATCAAACTATTTCCAAGTAACTTACCATCATTCCTGAGCGAAGCACAAGAAAATGTATGAGAATTCAAAAGTATCCAGCACCCAACAAAATAAAATCCACAAAGTATGCATTCAACCAAAGGCATGCGAAGAGATAGGAAAATGCAACCATAATGAGGAGAATAACCAATAAGTCAAAGTTGACCCAAATCGACACAGTTGATATCATTAGCAGAAAAGAACATTAAAACAATTAGTGTAACTATACTATACATACTCAGAAAGTTAAGCAGAGATTTTACAAGCAGATCCCAATCATATCTAGAGATGAAAAGTACAATGTCCAAGATGAGAAATACACTGGATGGGATTAACAGCAAATTACATATAGCAGGAGATAAAGATTAGTGAAATCGAAGGCATAGCAATGGAAACCATCCAAAATGAAACACAGAGAGAAAAAAAGAATCCAAAAAAATTAAAGACCATCAGTGAGTTGTGGGGCAACTTTAAGCAGCCTAAGGTGTGAGTAGTTAGAGTCTCCACAGGAGAAAAGAAGGTAGGGAAAAAAAAATATTTGGGAAAATATGTCCCCAAATTTTCGAAATGATAAAAACTATAAGCCCATAAATCCAAGAGGCTCAATGAAACTCCATCACAAGAAACATGAAGAAAATTACACCTAGGTCTATTACAAAATTGTCAAAAAAATGGCGAGAAGGAAGAAGAACCTAAAAGTATCTAGGATAAAAAACATGTTACATACAGAGCAATAAAAGTAAGAGTGACATGAGATTTTTTCTTATTGGAAACAATCCAAGTGAAAACACAGTGGAGCAACAACTTTAAAGTAATGAAAGGAAAAAACTTGTCAGCCTAGATTTGTATGTACCGCTAAAACATCTTTCAAAAACAATGGTGAGGTAAAGATATTTTCAGACATACAAAACCTGAAAGAATTCATTAGCAGCAGATCCTATAAGACAAATTACAAGCCATTCCTCAGGCAGAAGGAAATTAAGAATGAAATTAATAAAAGAATTATGTGCATAACAGTATCAAAATAATAGTCACATAACATATACAAAAATTAGCTCAAAATAGATCAAAGACAAAATGTAAGAGCTATAACTATAAAACAGTTGAAAGAAAACATGATTGTAAATCTTCATGACCTCGGATTAGGCAACAATTTTTAAGATATGACAACAAAAGCACAAACAACCAAAGAAAATCTAGATACATTTGACTTCAAAATTAAAAACTCATGGGCTTCCCTGGTGGCACAGTGGTTGAGAGTCTGCCTGCCGATGCAGGGGACATGGGTTCGTGCCCCAGTGCCGGAAGATCCCACATGCCGCGGAGCGGCTGGGCCCGTGAGCCATGGCCGCTGAGCCTGCACATCCGGAGCCTGTGCTCTGCGACGGGAGAGGCCACAACAGTGAGAGGCCTGCGTACCGCAAAAAAAAAAAAAATTAAAAACTCATGTATTAAAGGACACTATCAAGAAAGTGAAAAGACAACCAAAATAATGGGGGAAAATATTTGCAAGTTATATAAGGATATATAAGGAACTTCTATAGAGAATATATAAAGAAGTTTTACAACTCAAAAATAAGATGAATAATTCAATTTAAAGTTTATGGTTAATTATATCACAATAAATATGTTTCAAGAATGATTATAATCAGAAGGGAATCAACTTACCTTCCCACTCTCAAATCAGTTATATAAACTCTCCTCCATTTAACTCCTCTCATTCTCTCCTTAATCCATCCCACAACTCCACTGACACAATCTTCCCAAGGTCATCAATTACCTGCATTTGTCTAATTCATTGTCAACCTCTGTCCTAATTGTATTCACTCTTAGCAACATCAAAAATAGTTTACCACTGCATCCTTTTCAAAATAGCACTTTGCTTTGTATTGTTCCGTGAAATCACACCTAGTTTTCTTTTATCAAATTTATATAACCAGCTGCATATGCATAATCTTCACTTAGATGTCTAATAGGTCTCTAAAACCCAAAATGTACATGACAATTCTTATCTATTCATTGTAACCCCATCCCATATGCACATATCAGACCCATTCTACTACTCTTCCCTTGTCTTTCTTATGAGAGTTAACACACAATCATTTACCCAGATGCTCAGGCCCAAAACTAAGGAGTCATTTGCCATGTTTGATTGCTCTCTTTCCCTAATCTTACCACATTTAACCCATTGGCAGGTCTTAATAGTTCTAACCCCCAAATATATGCTGAATCTGCCCCACTCTGCAGTTGTGGGCCATTGTAAGGACTTTCACCTTTACTCCAAATGAAATGCAGGAGTTTGAGCAAAGGACTCACCTGATCTAACAAGTCTTTAAAGGTCACACTGATTTTTGTGTTGAAATCGGCCTGGGGAAGGTGGCAAAACTGAACATAGGAAACTCAGAAAACTATTACAATTTTTAAAAAGTGATAGTTTGGACTAGTGCATTGGTAATGGAGGTGTAAGTGGTGGTTGAATTCTATTCTAATAAAGTAGACGTAGATCATGAGAGAAAAAGAAAAATCAAATGATACCAGCAGTATGGTCTGAGCAACTGGAAGGATGGGTATGCCATTCCCCAAGTTGGAGAAGACCATGGAAGGAGCATGTTTGGGTAGGAAGAGATAAGACGTTTGACTTGAAAATTTCCATTTAAAACCATTTATCAGATATCTAGATAGAGATATCAAGTAGAGTTGGATATATGAGTTTGGAATTCAGAGGAGAGGGCTGGAGAAGTAAATCCTGGAGTTGTTCATGTGTATATGGAATTTAAAGCCATGAAACTGGATGAAATCTCTAATGTAGGCAGCATGGATAGAGAAGAGACCATGAACTGAACCTTGGGGCCCTTCCATCGTTAGAAGTCAGGAGAATAAGGCAGAACCAGCAAGGAAGACTATGACGAAGCAGCCAGTAAAGTAGGACAAAACCCAGGTGAGTGTATTAATATTTTAAGATGGGCAGAATTACAGTGTACTTGAATGCTGAAAGTAGTAACCCAGTGGAAAGGGAAAAATTGGTGATGCAGATGGAGAGATGTGATTTCCTGGAGTCATGTCCTTGAGTAGGCAACAAAGTATGCGGTTCGGATACTAGAGAACGTGTTGGTCCAGATAGGGGAAGGGACAGGTCATCTGTAGTAACAGAAAGGAAGGCTGTATGTGGCATAGATGCAGAGAAGTAGATAGATGTCGTAGTGGGAACTTCTGGAGGTTCTCCTTTGAAGGACAGATACGGTCACTGGAAAAGAGAAGAGAGAAGGTCAGGGAACTGAGAGGCCATGGTAGATATTACAGTCACCAAGAATTATTGTAGGAGTAGTGTTGGATAAAATGACAATGAGCTAGGGGCTAAAATCTTCAAGGAGTAAGGAGGAGCCTTCAGGGGGTACCCCTGTGATGAGGGATAACAGTACATATTATGGTGGGAAGGAATGGGATTCAAAGCTGGAGTTGGAGGGGAAGAGTAAGAGAAAATGATCTGGAAGCAGTAAAAACAGTAAGGAGGATGCCTAGCCCACCACCAGGCCCAGTGGTAAAAGGAACATGAGGGAAGACATTGGTACTGCTTGTGAGGGCTGTGGTGAAGCTTTGTTCCCAGGGAAGAGACAGGGACATATGGAAACGTAGAAATTCATGGATTAAGTTTTTCATTAAGTAGCTGGAGTGCTATCGAAGTTTAGTGTCTGGGGAAGAGGGATACTAAAAGTCCTCAAAGGTAGGGGCAGGCCTGTACAACATAGACTTACCCTGCCCAAATGCCAAGAGCACCCGCATTGGGAATCTAACCAGAGAAGAGGTTGAGAATTCTCTTATTTGGGTTCCTCCAGAAAGCAACATTGATGATAAGTAGTTTTTTTAGAGGCGCTAGGAAGACTAGTAAAGGAAGGGAAAGTGATCCAGGGAAAAGGAGGCAACCAGTGGTGCACAGTTAAGCCAGGTACCTCAGTGGGTAACTGGAGCTTAACCTCACAGGAAGTTAAAAATGGGGAAATCCGAGAAAGGAGCAAAACACATCCCTTCCAATTACTCAGTCTCGAGAGTGAGAGAGAGGAGGTAAATACACACCAACATCTGAGAGTCACTGACTGAGGTCGCAAATCTGAGGGATATGGGCAAAGCACTGACAACATCCGTTACACGGATGTAGAATAAAGGTTCATCTGAGGATAAATTACAATAAGCAGAATTGTAGGGTCAAAGGACAAGTATGTTTGTAATTTTAAAACACATCTCCAAATTGTCTATTACACAGAGTATGCTAATTTACATTCGTACCAGAAATGTATGAGAGTGTCTATTTCTTCATACCATCCCTAAATCTGTGTTCTTTTTTTTAACATCTTTATTGGAGTATAATTGCTTTACAATGGTGTGTTAGTTTCTGCTTTATAACAAAGTGAATCAGTTATACATATACATATGTTCCCATATCTCTTCCCTCTTGAGTATCCCTCCCTCCCACCCTCCCTATCCCACCACTCTAGGTGGTCACAAACCACCTAGCTGATCTCCCTGTCCTATGCGGCTACTTCCCACTAGCTATCTATTTTACATTTCGTAGTGTATATATGTCCATGCCACTCTCTCACTTTGTCACAGCTTACCCTTCCCCCTCCCCATATCCTCAAGTCCATGCTCTAGTAGGCCTGTGTCTTTATTCCCATCTTACCCCTAGGTAGGTTCTTCATGGCAATTTTTTTTTCTTAGATTCCATATATATGTGTTAGCATACGGTATTTGTCTTTCTCTTTCTGACGTACTTCACTCTGTATGACAGACTCTAGGTCCATCCACCTCACTACACATAACTCAATTTCATTTCTTTTTATGGCTGAGTAATATTCCATTGTATATATGTGCCACATCTTCTTTATCCATTCATCAGTTGATGGACACTTAGGTTGCTTCCATGTCCTGGCTATTGTAAATAGAGCTGCAATGAACATTGTGTTACATGACTTTTTGAATTATGGTTTTCTCAGGGTATATGACCAGTAGTGGGATTGCTGGGTCGTATGGTAGTTCTATTTGTAGTTTTCTAAGGAACCTCCATACTGTTCTCCATAGTGGCTGTATCAATTTACATTCCCACCAACAGTGCAAGAGTGTTCCCTTTTCTCCACACCCTCTCCAGCATTTATTGTTTCTAGATTTTTTGATGATGGCCATTCTGACCTGTGTGAGATGATATCTCATTGTAGTTTCTTTTTTTTTTTTGTGCGGTACGCGGGCCTCTCATTGTTGTGGCCTCTCCCGTTGCAGAGCACAGGCTCCGGAAGCGCAGGCTCAGTGGCCATGGCTCACGGGCCTAGCCGCTCCGCGGCATGTGGGATCTTCCCAGACCAGGGCATGAACCCGTGTCCCCTGCATCGGCAGGCGGACTCTCAACCACTGTGCCACCAGGGAAACCCTCATTGTAGTTTTGATTTGCATTTCTCTAATGATTAATGATGTTGAGCATTCTTTCATGTGTTTGTTGGCAATCTGTATATCTTCTTT
Organism: Monodon monoceros; assembly: GCF_005190385.1. NCBI lineage: Eukaryota > Metazoa > Chordata > Mammalia > Artiodactyla > Monodontidae > Monodon > Monodon monoceros. The sequence goes on from NW_021703772.1 coordinate 90,721,295, forward strand.
GGAGAAATATCTATTTAGGTCTTCTGCCCATTTTTGGATTGGGTTGATTGTTTTCTTGTTATTGAGCTGCATGAGCTGCTTGTAAATTTTGGAGATTAATCCTTTGTCAGTTGCTTCATTTGCAAATATTTTCTCCCATTCTGAGGGTTGTCTTTTTGTCTTCTTTATAGTTTCCTTTGCTGTGCAAAAGCTTTGAAGTTTCATTAGGTCCCATTGGTATATTTTTGTTTTTATTTCCATTTCTGTAGGAGGTGGGTCAAAAAGGATCTTGCTGTGATTTATGTCATAGAGTATTGTGCCTATGTTTTCCTCTCAGAGTTTGATAGTGTCTGGCCTTACATTTAGGTCTTGAATCCATTTTGAGTTTATTTTTCTGTATGGTATTAGGGAGTGTTCTAATTTCATACTTTTACATGTAGCTGTCCAGTTTTCCCAGCACCACTTATTGAAGAGGCTGTCTTTTCTCCACTGTATATTCTTGCCTCCTTTATCAAAGATAAGGTGACCATATGTGCATGGGTTTATCTCTGGGCTTTCTATCCTGTTCCATTGATCTGTATTTCTGTTTTTGTGCCAGTACCATACTATCTTGATTACTGTAGCTTTGTACTATAGTCTGAAGTCAGTGAGCCTGATTCCTCCAGCTCCATTTTTCGTTCTCAAGATTGCTTTGGCCACTCAGGGTCTTTTGTGTTTCCGTACAAATTGTGAAATTTTTTGCTCTAGTTTTGTGAAAAATGCCAGTGGTAGTTTGACAGGGATTGCATTGAATCTGTAGATTGCTTTGGATAGTAGAGTCATTTTCACAATGTTGATTCTTCCAATCCAAGAACATGGTATATCTCTCCATCTATTTGTATCATCTTTAATTTCTTTCATCAGTGTCTCATAATTTTCTACATACAGGTCTTTTGTCTTCTTAGGTAGGTTTATTCCTAGATATTTTTATTCTTTTTGTTGCAATGGTAAATGGGAGTGTTTTCTTAATTTCACTTTCAGATTTTTCATCACTAGTGTATCGGAATGCCAGAGATTTCTGTGCATTAATTTTGTATCCTGCTACTTTACCAAATTCATTGATTAGCTCTAGCAGTTTTCTGGTAGCATCTTTAGGATTCTCTACGTATAGTATCATGTCATCTGCAAACAGTGACAGCTTTACTTCTTCTTTTCTGATTTGGATTCCTTTTATTTCTTTTTCTTCTCTGATTGCTGTGGCTAAAACTTCCAGAACTATGTTGAACGACAGTGGTGAGAGTGGGCAACCTTGTCTTGTTCCTGATCTTAGTGGGAATGGTTTCAGTTTTTCACCATTGAGGACAGTGTTGGCTGTGGGTTTGTCATATATGGCCTTTATTATGTTGAGGAAAGTTCCCTCTATGCCTACTTTCTGCAGGGTTTTTATCATAAATGGGTGTTGAATTTTGTCAATAGCTTTCTCTGCATCTATTGAGATGATCATATGGTTTTTCTCCTTCAATTTGTTAATATGGTGTATCATGTTGATTGATTTGCGTATATTGAAGAATCTTTGCATTCCTGGAATAAACCCCACTTGATCATGGTGTATGATCCTTTTAATGTGCTGTTGGATTCTGTTTGCTAGTATTTTGTTGAGGATTTTTGCATCTATGTTCATCAGTGATATTGGCCTGTAGTTGTCTTTCTTTGTGACATCTTTGTCTAGTTTTGGTATCAGGGTGATGCTGGCCTCGTAGAATGAGTTTGGGAGTGTTCCTCCCTCTGCTGTATTTTGGAAGAGTTTGAGAAGGATAGGTGTTAGCTCTTCTCTAAACGTTTGATAGAATTCGCCTGTGAAGCCATCTGGTCCTGGGCTTTTGTTTGTTGGAAGATTTTTAATCACAGTTTCAATTTCAGTGCTTGTGATTGGTCTGTTCATATTTTCTATTTCTTCCTGGTTCAGTCTCGGCAGGTTGTGCATTTCTAAGAATTTGCCCATTTCTTCCAGGTTGTCCATTTTATTGGCATAGAGTTGCTTGTAGTAATCTCTCAGGATCCTTTGTATTTCTGCAGTGTCAGTTGTTACTTCTCTTTTTTCATTTCTAATTCTATTGATTTGAGTCTTCTCCCTTTTTTTCTTGATGAGTCCGGCTAATGGTTTATCAATCTTGTTTATCTTCTCAGAGAACCAGCTTTTAGTTTTACTGATCTTTGCTGTCGTTTCCTTCATTTCTTTTTCATTTATTTCTGTTCTGATCTTTATGATTTCTTTCCTTTTGCTAACTTTGGGTTTTTTTTTGTTCTTCTTTCTCTAATTGCTTTAGGTGGAAGGTTAGGTTGTTTATTTGAGATGTTTCCTGTTTCTTAAGGTAGGACTGTATTGCTGTAAACTTCCGTCTTAGAAATGCTTTTGCTGCATCCCATAGGTTTTGGGTTGTCGTGTCTCCATTGTCATTTCTTTCTAGGTATTTTTTTATTTCCTCTTTGATTTCTTAATTGATCACTTCGTCATTAAGTAGTGTATTGTTTAGCCTCCGTGTGTTTGTATTTTTTACAGACCTTTTCCTGTAATTGATATCTAGTCTCATAGCATTGTGGTTGGAAAAGATACTTGATATGATTTCAATTTTCTTAAATGTACCAAGGCTAGATTTGTGACCCAAGATATGATGCATCCTGGAGAATGTTCCATGAGCACTTGAGAAAAATGTGTATTCTGTTGTTTTTGGATGGAATGTCCGATAAATATCAATTAAGTCCATCTTGTTTAATGTATCATTTAAAGCTTGTGTTTCCTTATTTATTTTCATTTTGGATAATCTGTCCATTGGTGAAAGTGGGGTGTTAAAGTCCCCTACTATGAGTGTGTTACTGTTGATTTCCCCTTTTATGGCTGTTAGTATTTGCCTTATGTAGTGAGGTTCTCCTATTATGGGTGCATAAACACTTATAATTGTTATATCTTCTTGGATTGATCCTTTGATCATTATGTAGTTTCCTTCTTTGTCTCTTCTAATAGTCTTTATTTTAAAGTCTATTTTGTCTGATATGAGAATTGCTACTCCAGCTTTCTTTGGATTTCCATTTGCATGAAATATCTTTTTCCATCCCCTCACTTTCAGTCTGTATATGTCCCTAGGTCTGAAGTGGGTCTCTCGTAGACAGCAGAAAAACGGGTCTTGTTTTTTTATCCATTCAGCCAGTCTGTGCCTTTTGGTGGGGGCATTTAATCCATTTACATTTAAGGTAATTATCGATATGTATGTTCCTATTCCCATATTCTTAATTGTTTTGGGTTTGTTATTGTAGGTATTTTCCTTCTCTTGTGTTTCTTGCCTAGAGAATTTCCTTTAGCATTTGTTGTAAAGCTGGTTTGGTGGTGCTGAATTCTCTCAGCTTTTGCTTTTCTGTAAAGGTTTTAATTTCTCCATCAAATCTGAATCAGATCCTTGCTGGGTAGAGTAATCTTGGTTGTAGGTTTTTCTCCTTCATCACTTTAAGTATGTCCTGCTAGTCCCTTCTGGCTTGCAGAGTTTCTGCTGAAAGATCAGCTTTTAAGCTTATGGGGATTCCCTTGTGTGTTATTTGTTGTTTTTTTCCTTGCTGCTCTTAATATGTTTTCTTTGTATTTAATTTTTGACAGTTTGAATAATATGTGTCTTGGCGTGTTTCTCCTTGGATTTATCCTGTTTGGGACTCTCTGTGCTTCCTGGACTTGATTAACTATTTCTTTTCCCATATTAGGGAAGTTTTCAACTATAATCTCTTCAAATATTTTCTCAGTCCCTTTCTTTTTCTCTTCTTCTGGAACCCCTATAATTCGAATGTTGGTGCATTTAATGTTATCCCAGAGGCCTCTGAGACTGCCCTCAGTTCTTTTCATTCTTTTTTCTTTATTCTGCTCTGCAGTAGTTATTTCCACTATTTTATCTTCCAGGTCAATTATCCGTTCTTCTGCCTCAGTTATTCTGCTATTGATCCCATCTAGAGGATTTTTAATTTCATTTATTGTGTTGTTCATCGTTGCTTGTTTCATCTTAGTTCTTCTAGGTCCTTGTTAAATGTTTCTTGCATTGTCTCTATTCTATTTCTGAGATTTTGGATCATCTTTACTCTCATTACTCTGAATTCTTTTTCAGATAGTCTGCCGATTTCCTCTTCATTTGTTAGGTCTGGGGGGTTTTTATCTTGCTCCTCCATCTGCTGTGTGTTTTTCTGTCTTCTCATTTTGCTTATCTTACTGTGTTTGGGGTCTCCTTATTGTAGGCTGCAGGTTTGTAGTTCCCGTTGTTTTTGGTGTGTGTCCCCAGTGGCTATGTTTTGTTCAGTGGGTTGTGTAGCTTTCCTAGTGGAGGGGACTAGTGCCTGTGTTCTGGTGGATGAGGCTGGATCTTGTCTTTCTGGTGGGCAGGTCCACGTCTGTTGTTGTGTTTTGGGGTGTCTGTGGCCTTATTATGATTTTAGGCAGCCTCTCTGCTAATGGGTGGGGTTGTGTTCCTGGTTTGCTAGTTGTTTGGCATAGGGTGTCCAGCACTGTAGCTTGCTGGTCGTTGAGTGAAACTGGGTGTTGGTGTTGAGAGGGAGATCTCTGGGAGATTTTCACTGTGTGATATTACGTGGAGCTGGGAGGTCTCTTGTGGACCAGTGTCCTGAAGTTGGCTCTCCCACCTCAGTGGCACAGCCCTGACTCCTGGCTGGAGCACCAAGAGACTGTCCTCCACACGGCTCAGAATAAAAGGGAGAAAAAATAGGAAGGAAGAAAGAAAGAAAGAGGATAAAATAAAAAAGTAAGATAAGATAAAACTGTTATTAAAATAAAAAATAATTAAGAAAAAAATTTTAAAAAGTAAGAAAAAAGCACAAAAAAACGGAGAGACAGAACCCAGGACAAATGGTGAAAGCAAAGCTATACAGACAAAATCTCACACAGAAGCATACACATACACACTCACAAAAAGCGGAAAGGGAGAAAAAATCATAAATCTTGCTCTCAAAGTCCACCTCCTCAATTTGGGATGATTCGTTGTCTATTCAGGTATTCCACAGATGCAGGGTACATCAAGTTGATTGTGGAGATTTAATCCGCTGCTTCTGAGGCTGCTGGGAGAGATTCCCCTTTCTCTTCTTTGTTCTCACAGCTCCCAGGGGCTCAGCTTTGGATTTGGCCCCGCCTCTGCGTGTAGGTCGCCGGAGGGCGTATGTTTTTCCGCTCAGACAGGACGGGGTTAAAGGAGCAGCTGCTTTGGGGACTCTGGCTCACTCAGGCCCGGGGGAGGGAGGGGTACGGATGCGGGGCGAGCCTGTGGCGGCAGAGGCCAGCGTTACTTTGAACCAGCCTGAGGCGCGCCGTGCGTTCTCCCAGGGAAGTTGTTCCTTGTTCCCGGGACCCTGGCCGTGGCGGGCTGCACAGGCTCCCGGGAGGTGGGTGTGGAGAGTGACCTGTGCTCGCACACAGGCTTCTTGGTGGCGGCAGCAGCAGCCTTAGCATCTCATGCCCGTCTCTGGGATCCGCACTGATAGCCGCGGCTCGCGCCCGGCTCTGGAGCTCCTTTAAGCAGCGCTCTGAATCCCCTCTCCTCGGCATCAGGAAACAAAGAGGCAAGAAAACGTCTCTTGCCTCTTTGGCAGCTGCAGACTTTTCCCGGACTCCCTCCTGGCTAGCTGTGGCGCACTAACCCCTTCAGGCTGTGTTCACTCCGCCAACCCTAGTCCTCTCCCTGGGATCTAAGCTCCGAAGCCCGAGCCTCAGCTCCCAGCCCCACCCGCCCTGGCAGGTGAGCAGACAAGCCGCTCGGGCTGGTGAGTGCTGGTCGGCACCGGTCCTCTGTGCAGGAGTCTTTCCGTTTTGCCCTCCGCACCCCTGTTGCTGCGCTCTCCTCTGTGGCACCGAAGCTCCCCGCCCCTCCGCCACCCGCAGTCTCCGCCCGCGAAAGGGCTTCTAGTGTGTGGACACCTTTCCTCCTTCACAGCTGCCTCCCACTGGTGCAGGTCCCGTCCCTATTCTTTTGTCTCTGTTTTTTCTTTTTCTTTTGCCCTACCCGGGTACGTGGGGAGTTTCTTGCCTTTGGGAGGTCTGAGGTCTTAATGCCAGCATTCAGTGGGTGTTCTATAGGAGCAGTTCCACGTGTAGATGTATTTCTGATGTATCTGTGGGGAGGAAGGTGATCTCCGTGTCCTACTCTTCCGCCAGCTTCTCCTGTGTTCTTTTAAACTCTGCTTTTTGCCAGTCTTCTAGTTAAACAAACATTTCAGTGTAATTTTAATTTTCATTTATCTTATTAGGAGTGAGGTTGAGCAGCTTAACATATATTTAGAAGCCTTTTTTAATTTCCTTTTTTTAACATGCAAACTGCATGTTAATATTCTTTGTTCATTTTTCTTTCAGGTTATCTGTCTTCTTGTTGAGCTGTAGAAAAACAACCTTTTGTGCTATGAAGTGCAAATATTTCTCCAGTTCATTGTGTGTCTTTGGAATTTCCTATGGAATTCTGTTTCTCTCCTTCTCCACTGCTGGTCCAAACCTCCATCAGCTCTCACCTGGAATAGAGACTCGGCCTCCTACCAAGTCTCTGCTTCCACTTCTCTGTCCTGGATCCAATTCTCTGTGCAAGACAGAGTGGCCTTTGTCAAATAGGAACGAGATCATACTACATCCTAAAAATACCCCAAGGGCTACTTCTTAGCACACTTAAATCAAAACTCCACTCCAGGGCCAGTATGACTCTGCATGAGTCACACCTTACCTACTTCTCTCAACTAATCTTCTACAGCTCTCTGTCCAGAGAATGACCTTCTTTCACTTTCAGACTCTTGAACAAACGGAGCTTGTTCATACCTTACGGCTATTGTGTTTTGTGCTTAATACTCCTTCTGGCAGGAATGATCTTCCCCCAGACTTCACATGGTTCACTGTCTACCTCACTTGGCCTTCAGCATGCTTATCACCCCTGAGAGGAGCCTACCCTCCATATCAGAGTCAAAATGGCACATGCACCCGTGCCCACACCCCCAGTTCTCAGGTCCGTCCCTGCCTCTGTGCATTATCTTTGTTTTAGGACTTAGCATAATGCTAAGAATTTAATAGACTTTTAATATTTTACCCAAAAGTATGCCTCAGAATAAAAGGATACTGTCTTACATTCGGAGTCTTGTAAGTCTTTCATATTTTAGGGCATTTTCTAAATTTATTTTAAACAAATACTGTTTGGGGAAAACAATTAAACTGATATGGCCAAAATCAATGCTAGTTTTAAATGCTTATATAAGTCACTTGACTTAACTGTTTTAAAGGGGGAGAAAAAAAGGAGGCACAATAATGTAAACTGCTTTAGTTTTTCTGGCGGGGGTGGGAGGTGATGACGGTATGTGTGACCTTACAAAGATAATCACGTAAGCACGCCTTTCCAGCAACGTAGCAAGTATAAATATTGTGAAGATAGATAAAAAAAAAACTATGCTAGCATTAATATTTATAGAAGATACTATAGCTTAGAATAAAAATTACAGTTGATAGCATCATACAGCACTTAAAGAATGCCCTCACTCAAATAATTTTGATAAAAGTAAAAATGATATCACCATTAGAAGATGGTAAAAGCAGCCTCAATCTCTTGAGTCTCCTAATGAAGGATATTTGCCTGAAGAGCTACCTTGACTCACAACAGACATATAGTAAACAAGAAAACAAATTTTTTATTTTATTAAGCTGCTAAGATTTGGGGTGGTGTTTTTGTTTTTTTTAACCAAAGCACAGTCTAGCCTATACTAACAAATCAACTGTTTACTCTACAATATAACCTTGAATTAATCTAATCATCTAAAGTTAGATTCATATGGCTTATATGTTTTTATTCTCCCCTACATTCTTTCAGGGACATAGCAATATATAAAGTGATATATAAACAAGTAAATCTAGACATCCTGCCTAGAAATACTCTCACCCATAAATAAAAAAATATATAAGAATATTGCTTTTAAAAATAATTTCATCAATCATATAGAATTTACACGAGATTGTTAAAAAATATAACCACAATGCTTGAAAAAGAAATTTGTGGATCTTGGTTTTTTTCTTTTTTGCTGCGTTGGGTCTTCGCTGCTGCACGCGGGCTTTCTCCAGTTGCCGCGAGTGAGGGCTACTCTTCGTTGTGGTGCAAGGGCTTCTCATTGCTGTGGCTTCTCTTGTTGTGGAGCACGGGCTCTAGGCACGCGGGCTTCAGTAGTTGCAGCACATGGGCTCAGTAGTTGTGGCGCTTGGGCCTACTTGCTCTGTGGCATATGGGAACCTCCCAGAGCAGGGATTGAACCCATGTCCACTGCATTGGCAGGCAGATTCTTAATCACTGTGCCACCAGGGAAGTCCCTGTGGATCTTGTTTTTAAAATGTCTGTATTTTTATGGTAAAAATAAAAACCGAAAAATTTTATCTAAAGCAAAAAAAAGAATACACGTGGTCACATGCACTTGGGGTTAGGAGTGTTAATTTACCAGATAGAAGTCTTCGTTCTCACTGTTAATGTCAAGAATCAAATGTCCAGTTTCATAAAATATGTTGAAACCATGTCATAGAAATACCTGTTTTAATTACTTTAATAACATTTTATAACAAGATGTATTTTAAATAGTAAACTGTATTTTCCATATCCCTGTTTTTCATTGGACATGAGGATTTCCCAAAGACTGGCTTGAGACACCACCCAAGCTTCTTGAGACTATCTGTGGAAATACCACTTCCCTCTTTTTGGTGTATGTTGCATGGTCATCTGCTTCCTTGGAAAACCAGGGTTTTGAGTGAGCTATGCTTGGTGGGGAGTGAGGGCATTCTCTGGAGCAAGGGTGGAAGAGTGTAAAGCTCATCATTCCCATTTGGAAATGTCTAATCCTAGGTTTCCTGTATCCTTATTTTTATTTATTTATTTTTTTTGTGGTACGCGGGCCTCTCACTGTTGTGGCCTCTCCCGTTGCGGAGCACAGGCTCTGGCCGCGCAGGCTCAGCGGCCATGGCTCACGGGCCCAGCCGCTCCGCAGCATGTGGGATCTTCCTGGACCGTGGCACGAACCTGCGTCCCCGGCATCGGCAGGCGGACTCTCAACCACTGCGCCACCAGGGAAGCCCCCCGTATCGTTTTTTATTAACCCCTTCTAGATCCATCTACTAAAGGACACATGGGATCACAGCAAATTTCTTACCATATTTTACCGTCATGTGCTACCATATCTTTCTGTATAGCGATTTTTTGGTTTCTTTCTCTGATTGCAATTCTTGACTCTAGAATCATATCTCAGACAGGAATACATTCACTATGATATGTAGGAATTCTATAATTATATGCATTCATATGGGAATCAATTAACAATAATGCCTCCTATTATTTACTTTATTAAAAATAAATATATTTTATTGCCCACAATATTCTACAAAACCATTTCTTTTAATAATGAAATTTTTATTGTGAAGATACCCTTGAGTCATTGTAATCTAGCTTGGAAATTTCTCTGGACTCAGTTACTAAGTTAATGTCTATGGCCTGGTTTATAATAATATAGCTTAAATCAGCCAGTGGTCTAGGAGAGAAACAGCATGGTGTAGTGGTAGATCAAGGCCCTCCACAAGAGGCAGTTGTCCTGGATTCTCATGCTCTCTGAGTTGCAGTGAAACCCCAGCGTAACAGTGAACTTCACTCCATAAAATGAGGACAGGGACATAATTAAATCTTGGTGGTTAGAACACAGGGGGTGAGGCAAGGTGATCTCTTCAGGCCTCTTCTGAACCTAAAACGATCGGCTAACTTAGAATTAGCGCCATATTAAGAATCGAAACTTGTAGAAATTACGTAACTCTTTTGGGTGGAATTCCATTTATCCTGAAATAGTGTCTGTCTATCTAAAACCCCTAGCTATGTTGAAAACGATTATGTGTCTTTTTAAAAATTTTTTAACATCTTTATTGGAGTATAATTATTTTACAGTGTTGTGTAAGATTCTGCTGTATAACAAAGAGAATCAGCTATATGTATACATATATCCCCATATCCCCTCCCTCTTGTATCTCCCTCCCTCCCTCCCTATAACACCTCTCTAGGTGATCACAAAGTACCGAGCTGATCTACGTGTGCTGTGTAGCTGCTTCCCACTAGCTATCTATTTTACATTTGGTACTGTATATATGTCAATGCTACTCTCTCACTTCGTCCCAGCTTACCCTTCCCCCTCCCAGTGTCCTCAAGTGCATTCTCTACATCTATGTCCTTATTCCTGTCCTGCCCCTAGGTTCTTCAGAAACTTTTTTTTTAAGTTCCATATATATGTGTTAGCATACGGTATTTGTTTTTCTCTTTCTGACTTACTTCACTCTGTATGACACTCTCTAGGTCCATCCACCTCACTACAAGTAACTCAGTTTCATTTCTTTTTATTGCTGAGTAATATTCCATTGTATATATGTGCCACATCTTCTTTATCCATTCATCTGTCGATGGACACTTAGATTGCTTCCATGTCCTGGCTATTGTAAATAGTGCTGCAATGAACATTGTAGTACATGACTCTTTGAATTATGGTTTTCTCAGGGTATATGCCCAGTAGTGGGATTGCTGGGTCGTATGGTAGTTCTATTTGTAGTTTTTTAAGGAACCTCCATACTCTTCTCCATAGTGGCTGAATCAGTTTCCATTCCCACCAACACTGCAAGAGGGTTCCCTTTTCTCCACACTCTCTCCAGCATTTGTTGTTTGTAGATATTTTGATAATGGCCATTCTGACTGGTGTGAGGTGATACCTCATTGTAGTTTTGATTTGCATTTCTCTAACGATTAGTGATGTTGAGCATCCTTTCATGTGTTTGTTGGCAATCTGTATATCTTCTTTGGAGAAATGTCTATTTAGGTCTTCTGCCCATTTTTGGATTGGGTTGTTTGTTCTTTTGATATTGAGCTGCATGAGCTGCTTGTAAATTTTGGAGATTAATCCTTTGTCAGTTGCTTCATTTGCAAATATTTTCTCCCATTCTGAGGGTTGTCTTGTTTATGGTTTGCTTTGCTGTGCAAAAGCTTTGAAGTTTCATTAGGTCCCATTTGTTTATTTTTGTTTTTATTTCCATTTCTCTAGGAGGTGGGTCAAAACGGATCTTGCTGTGATTTATGTCATAGAGTGTTCTGCCTATGTTTTCCTCTCAGAGTTTGATAGTGTCTGGCCTTACATTTAGGTCTTGAATCCATTTTGAGTTTATTTTTGTATATGGTGTTAGGGAGTGTTCTAATTTCATTCTTTTACATGTAGCTGTCCAGTTTTCCTAGCACCACTTATTGAAGAGGCTGTCTTTTCTCCACTGTATATTCTTGCCTCCTTTATCAAAGATAAGGTGACCATAGGTGTGTGGGTTTATCTCTGGGCTTTCTATCCTGTTCCATTGATCTATATTTCTGTTTTTGTGCCAGTACCATACTATCTTGATTACTGTAGCTTTGTAGTATAGTCTGAAGTCTGGGAGCCTGAGTGCTCCAGCTCCGTTTTTCTTTCTCAAGATTGCTTTGGCTATTCAGGGTCTTCTGTGTTTCCATACAAATTGTGACATTTTTTGTTCTAGTTCCGTGAAAAATGCCATTGGATGTTTCATAGGGATTGCATTGAATCTGTAGATTGCTTTGGGTAGTATAGTCATTTGCACAATGTTGGTTCTTCCAATCCAAGTACATGGTATATCTCTCCATCTATTTGTGTCATCTTTAATTTCTTTTATCAGTGTCTCATGGTTTTCTGCATACAGGCAGGTCTTTTGTCTAGTTAGTTAGGTTTATTCCTTGGTATTTTATTCTTTTTGTTGCAGTGGTAAATGGGAGTGTTTCCTTAAATTCTCCTTCAGATTTTTCATCATTAGTGTATAGGAAGGCAAGAGATTTCTGTGCATTAACTTTGTATCCTGCTACTTTACCAAATCATTGATGAGCTCCAGCAGTTTTCTGGTAGTATCTTTGGGTTTCTCTATGTATAGTATCATGTCATCTGCAAGCAGTAACAATTTAACTTCTTCTTTTCCGTTTTGGATTCCTTTTATTCTTGTTCGTCTCTGATTGCTGTGGATAAAACTTCCAAAACTATGTTGAACAACAGTGGTGAGAGTGGGCAACCTTGTCTTGTTCCTGATCTTAGTGGAAATGGTTTCAGATTTGCACCACTAAGAACAATGTTGGCTGTGGGTTTGTCATATATGGCCTTTATTATGTTGAAGTAAGTTCCCTCTATGCCTACTTTTTGGAGAGTTTTTATCATAAATTGGTGTTGAATTTTGTTGAAAAATTTTTCTGCATCTATTGAGATGATCATGTGGTTTTTATCCTTCAGTTTGTTAATATGGTGTATTAATTGATTTGTATTAATATGGTGTGTTAATATGGTGTATTGATTGATTTGCATGTATTGTAGAATCCTTGTATACCTAGGATAAACCCCACTTGATCATGGTGTATGATCCTTTTAATGTGCAGTTGGATGCTGTTTGCTAGTATTCTGTTGAGGATTTTTGCACCTGTGTTCATCAGTGATATTGGCCTGTAGTTGTCTTTCTTTGTGACATCTTTGTCTAGTTTTGGTATCAGGGTGATGCTGGCCTCGTAGAATGAGTTTGGGAGTGTTCCTCCCTCTGCTATATTTTGGAAGAATTTGAGAAGGATAGGTGTTAGCTCTTCTCTAAATGTTTGATAGAATTCGCCTGTGAAGCCATCTGGTCCTGGGCTTTTGTTTTTTGGAAGACTTTTAATCACAGTTTCAATTTCAGTGCTTGTGATTGGTCTGTTCATATTTTCTATTTCTTCCTGGTTCAGTCTCAGAATGTTGTGCTTTTCTAAGAATTTGTCCATTTCTTCCATGTTGTCCATTTTGTTAGCATATGTAGTCCATTTTGTTTGCTAGCTTGTAGTAATCTTTCAGGATCCTTTGTATTTCTGCAGGTTCAGTTGTTACTTGTGCTTATTCATTTCTAATTGTGTGGATTTGTGTCTTCTCCCCTTTTTTCTTGATGAGGCTGTCTAGTGGTTTATCAATTTTGTTCATCTTCTCAAAAAAACAGCTTTTAGTTTTATTGATCTTTGCTATTGTTTCCTTCATTTCTTTTTCATTTATTTCTGTTCTGATCTTTATGATTTCTTTCCTTGTGCTAACTTAGGGGTTTTTTTGTTCTTCTTTCTCTAATTGCTTTAGGTGTAGTTACGTTGTTTATTAGAGATTTTTCTTGTGTCTTGAGGTATGATTGTATTGCTGTAAACTTCCCTCTTAGAACTGCTTTTGCTGCATCCCATAGATTTTGGGCTATCGTGTTTTCATTGTTATTCGTTTCTAAGTATTTTTTAATTCCTCTTTGATTTCTTCAGTGATCTCTTGGTTATTTAGTAGTATAGTGTTTAGCCTCCAGGTGTTTGCATTTTTTACAGTTTTTTTCCTCTAATTGATATCTAGTCTCATAGTGTTGTGGTCAGAAAAGATATTTGATATGATTTCAATTTTCTTAAATTTACCAAGGCTTGATTTGTGACCCAGGATAAGATCTATCCTGGAGAATGTTCCATGAGCACTTGAGAAGAAAGTGTATCCTGTTGCTTTTGGATGGAATGTCCTGTAAATATCAATTAAGCCCATCCTGTTTAATGTATCATTTAAAGTTTGTGTTTCCCCATTTATTTTCATTTTGGATAATCTGTCCATTGGTGAAAGTGGGGTGCAAGTCCCCTACTAATATTGCGTTACTGTCAATTTCCCGTTTTATGGCTGTTAGCATTTGCCTTATGTATTCAGGTGCTCCTATGTTGGGTGCATAAATATTTACAATTGTTACATCTTCTTCTTGGATTGATCCATTGATCATTATGTAGTGTCCATCTTTGTGTCTTGTAATAGTCTTTCTTTTAAAGTCTATTTTGTGTGATATGAGAATTGCTACTCCAGCTTTCTTTTGATTTCCATTTGCATGGAATATCTTTTTCCATACCCTCACTTTCAGTCTGTATGTGTCCCAAGGTCTGAAATGGGTCTCTTGTAGACAGCATATATTCGGTTCTTGTTTTTGTATCCATTCAGCCAGTCTATGTCTTTTGCTTGGAGCATTTAATCCATTTACATTTAAGGTAATTATTGATATGTATGTTTCTATTACCATTTTCATAATTGTTTTGGGTTTGTTATTGTAGGTCTTTTCCTTCTCTTGTGTTTCCTGCCTAGAGAAGTTCCTGTAGCATTTGCTGTAAAGCTGGTTTGGTGTTGCTGAATTCTCTTAACTTTTGCTTGTCTGTAAAGGTTTTAATTTCTCTGTCGAATCTGAATGAGGTCCTCGCTGGGTAGAGTAATCTTGGTTGTAGGGTTTTCCCTTTCATCGTGCCATTCCCTTCTGTCAGAGTTTCTGCTGAAAGAGCAGCTGTTAATAACGTTATGGGGATTCCCTTGTATGATATTTGTTGCTTTTCCCTTGCTGCTTTTAATATTTTTTCTTTGTATTTAATTATTTTTTTTGTGGTATGCGGGCCTCTCACTGTTGTGGCCTCTCCCGTTGTGGAGCACAGGCTCCGGAAGTGCAGGCTCAGCGGCCTTGGCTCACGGGCCCAGCCGCTCCGCGGCATGTGGGATCTTCCTGGACCGGGGCACAAATCCGTGTCCCCTGCATCAGCAGGCGGATGCTCAACCACTGAGCTATCAGGGAGGCCCTGTATTTAATTTTTGATAGTTTGATTAATATGTGTCTTGCTGTGTGTCTCCTTGGATTTATCCTGTGTGGGCCTCTCTGTGATTCTTGGACTTGACTATTTCCTTTCCTATGTTAGGGAAGTTTTCAACTATAATCTCTTCAAATATTTTCTCAGTCCCTTTCTTTTTCTCCTCTTCTTCTGGAACCCCTATAATTTGAATGTTGGTGTTGTTAATGTTGTCCCAGAAATCTCTAAGACTGTCCTCAATTCTTTTCATTCTTTTTACTTTACTTTACTCTCCTCTGTGATAGTTATTTCCACTAATTTATCTTCCAGGTCACTTAGCTGGTCTTCTGCCTCAGTTGTTCTGCTGTTGATTCCTTCTAGAGAATTTTTAATTTCATTGACTGTGTTGTTCATCATTATTTGTTTCCTCTTTAGTTCTTCTAGGTCCTTGTTTAACGTTTCTTATATTTTCTCCATTCTATTTCCAAGATTTTGGATTATCTTTACTATCATTACTTTGAATTCTTTTTCAGATAGACTGCCTATTTCCTTTTCATTTGTTTGGTCTGGTGGGTTTTTTCCTTGTTCCTTCATCTGCTGCATATTTCTCTGTCTTCCCATTTTGCTTAAATTACTGTGTTTGGGTTCTCCTTTTCCCAGGCTGCCGGTTTGTAGTTCCCATAGTTTTTGGTGTCTGCCCCAATGGGTAAGGTTGGTTCAGTGGGTTGTGTAGGCTTCCTGGTGGAGGGAACTGGTGCCTGTGTTCTGGTGGGTGTGGCTGTATCTTGTCTTTCTGGTGGGCAGCACTACGTCCAGCGGTGTGTTTTGGGGTGTCTGTGAACTTAGTATGATTTTAGGTAGCCTCTCTGCTGATGGGTGGGGTTGTGTTCCTGTCTTGCTAGTTGTTTGACATGGTACGTCCAGCACTGGGGCTTGCTGACTGTTGGGTGGAGCTGGGTTTTACTGTTGAGACCGAGATCTCTGGGACAGCTCTCACTGATTGATATTACGTGGGGCTGGGAGGTCACTGGTGGTCCAATGTCCTGAACTTGGCTCTCCCACCTCTGAGGGTCAGGCTTGACACCAGGCCGGAGACCAAGACCCTGTCAGCCATACGGCTTAGAAAAAAAGGCAGCAAAATAGAAAGAAAAAAATTTTTAAATAAAATAAAATAACTAGATCGGAACCAAGATGGCGGAGTAGAAGGACGCGTGCTCTCTCCCTCTTGCGAGAACACCAGAATCACAACTAGCTGCTGGACAGTCATCGACAGGAAGACACTGGAACTCACCAAAAAAGATACCCCACATCCAAAGACAAAGGAGAGGCCACAGTGAGACAGTAGGAGGAGCGCAATCACAGTAAAATCAAATGCCATACCTGCTGGGTGGGTGACACAGACTGGAGAACACTTATATCACAGAAGTCCACCCACTGGAGTGAAGGTTCTGAGCCCTACTTCAGGCTTCCAACCTGGGGGTCTGGCAATGGGGGGAGGAATTCCTAGAGAATCAGACTTTGAAGGCTAGTGGGATTTGATTGCAGGACTTCGACAGGACTGGGGAAAACAGAGACTCCAGTCTTGGAGAGCACACACAAAGTAGTGTGTGCATCGGGACCCAGGTGAAGGAGCTGTGACCCCAGGGCAGACTGGACCAGACCTACCTGCTAGTGTTGGAGAGTCTCCTACAGAGGCGGGGGTGGCTGCAGCTCACCGTGGGGACAAGGACACTGGCAGCAGAAGTTCTGGGAAGTACTCCTTGGCGTGAGCCCTCCCAGAGTCTGCCATTAGTCCCACCAAAGAGCCCAGGTAGGCTCCAGTGTTGGATTGCCTCAGTCCAAACAACCAACAGTGAGGGAGGGTACTCAGCCCCACCCACTAGCAGTCAAAGGGATTAAAGTTTTACTGAGCTCTGCCCACCACAGCAACAGTCAGCTCTACCCAGCACCAGTGCCTCACATCAGGAAATTTGCACAAGCCTCTTAGATAGCCTCATCCACCAGAGGGCAGACAGCAGAAGCAAGAAGAACTACAACCCTGCTGCCTGTGGAACAAAAACCACATTCACAGAGAGACAAGATGAAAAGGCAGAGGGCTATGTACCAGATGAAGGAACAAGATAAAACCCCAGAAAAACAACTAAATGAAGTGGAGGTAGGCAATCTTACAGAAAAATAATTAGAATAATGATAGTGAAGATGATCAAGGACCTCGGAAAAAGAATGGAGGCAAAGATAGAGAAGACGCAAGAAATGTTTAAAAAAGACTTAGAAGAATTAAAGAACAAACAGAGATGAACAATACAATAACTGAAATGAAAACTACACTTGAAAGAATCAATAGCAGAATAACTGAGGCAGAAGAACGGAGAGGTGACCTGGAAGACAGAATGGTGGAATTCACTGCTGCAGAACCAAATAAAGACAAAAGAATGAAAAGAAATGAAGACAGCTTAACAGACTGCTGTGACAACATTAAATGCTACAACATTTGCATTATAGGAGTCCCAGAAGGAGAAGAGAGAGAGAAAGGACCAGAGAAAATATTTGAAGAGATTATATCGAAAACTTCCCTAACATGGGAAAGGAAATAGCCACCCAAGTCCAGGAAGCACAGAGTCCCATACAGGAAAAACCTAAGGAGAAACACGCTGAGACACATAGTAATGAAACTGGCAAAAATTAAAGACAAAGAAAAATTATTGAAAGCAGCAAGGAAAAAATGACAGATAACATACAAGGGAACTTTCATAAGGTTAACAGCTGACTTCTCAGGAGAAACTCTACAAGCCAGAAGGGAGTGTGGCATGATATACTTTAAGTGATGAAAGGGAAGAACCTAAAACTAAGATTACTCTACCCAGCAAGGATCTCATTCAGATTCGATGGAGAAATCAAAAGCCTTAGAGACAAGCAAAAGCTAAGAGAATTCAGCACCACAAAACCAGCTGTACAACAAATGCTAAAGGAACTTCTCTAAGTGGGAAACACAAGAGAAGAAAAGAACCTACAAAAACAAACCCAAAACAATTAAGAAAATGGTCATAGGAACATACATATCGATAATTACCTTAAACGTGAATGGATTAAATGCTCCAACCGAAAGAACCAGGCTTGCTGAATAGATAGAAAAACAAGACCCATATATAGGCTTTCAACAAGAGACACACTTCAGACCTAGGGACACATACAGACTGAAAGTAAGGGGATGGAAAAAGATATTCCATGCAAATGGAAACCAAAAGAAAGCTGGAGTAGCAATACTCATACCAGATAAAATAGACTTTACAATAAAGAATGTTACAAGAGACAAGGAAGGACACTACATTATGATCAAAGGATCAATCCAAGAAGAAGATATAACAATTATAAATGTATATGCACCCAGCATAGGAGCACCTCAATACATAAGGCAAATGCTAACAGCTATAAAACAGGAAATCGACAGAAACACAATAATAGTGGGGGACTTTAACACCTCAGTTACACCAATGGACAGATCATCCAAAATGAAAATAAATAAGGAAACACAAGCTTTAAATGACACAATAGACCAGATATTTTAACTGATATTTAGGATATTCCATCCAAAAACAGCAGATTACAATTTCTTCTCAAGTGTGCACGGAACATTCTCTAGGATAGATCACATCCTGGGTCACAAATCAAGCGTCAGTAAATTTTAGAAAATTGAAATCATATAAAGCATCTTTTATGACCACAACACTATGAGATTAGAAATGAATTATAGGGGAAAAAAACGTTAAAAACACAAACACATGGAGGCTAAACACTATGTTACTAAATAACCAAGAGATCACTGAAGAAATCAAAGAGGAAATAAAAATTAGCTAGAGATAAATGACAATGAAAACATGACGATCCAAAACCTATGGGATGCAGCAAAAGCAGTTCTAAGAGGGAAGTTTATAGCTATACAAGCCTACCTCAAGAAACAAGAAAAATCTCAAATAAACAATCTAACCTTACACATAAAGGGACTAGAGAAAGAAGAACAAAGAAAACTCAGTGTTAGCAGAAGGAAAGAAATCATAAAGAGCAGAATAGAAATAAATGAAATAGAAACAAAGAAAACAATAGCAAAGATCAATAAAACTAAAAGCTGGTTCTTTGAGAAGGTAAACAAAATTAATAAACCGTTAGCAGACTCATCAAAAAAAAGAGGGAGAGGACTCAAATCAATAAAATTAGAACTGGAAAAGAAATTACAACAGACACCGCAGACCTGTATGCAGAAAACTATAAGACACTGATGAATGAAATTAAAGATGATACCAGCAAATGGAGAAGTATACCATGTTCTTGGATTGGAAGAATGAATACTGTGCCAATGACTATACTACCCAAAACAATCTACAGATTCAATGCAATCGCTGTCAAATTACCAATGGCATTTTTTATGGAACTAGAACAAAAAATCTTAAAATTTTTTTGAAGATACAAAAGACCCCAAATAGCCAAAGCAGTCTTGAGGGAAAAAAATGGAGCTGGAGGAATCAGACTCCCTGACTTCAGACTATATTACAAAGGTACAGTAATTAAGACAATATCGTACTGTCACTAAAACAGAAACATAGATCAATGGAACAAGATAGAAAGTCCAGAGATAAACCCACACACCTATGGTCAACTAATCTATGACAAAGGAGGCAAGAATATACAATGGAGAAAAGGCAGCCTCTTCAGTAAGTGGTGCTGGGAAAAGTGGACAGCTACATATAAAAGAATGAAATTAGAACACTCCCTAACACCATACAGAAAAATAAACTCAAAATGGATTAGAGACCTAAATGTAAGACCGGATGCTATAAAACTCTTAGAGGAAACCATAGGAAGAGCACTCTTTGACATAAGTCACAGCAAGATCTTTTTTGATCCACCTCCTAGAGTAATGGAAATAAAAACAAAAATAAATGAGGGCCTCCCTGGTGGTGCAGTGGTTCAGAGTCCGCCTGCCAATGCAGGGGACACGGGTTCATGCCCCGGTCCAGGAAAATCCCACATGCCGCGGAGCGGCTAGGCCCGTGAGCCATGGCCACTGAGCCTGTGCGTCCGGATCCTGTGCTCTGAAACGGGAGAGGCCACAACAGTGAGAGGCCCACGTACTGCAAAAAAAAAAAAAAAAAAAAAGCAAATGAGACCTAATGAAAGTTCAAAGCTTTTGCACAGCAAAGGAAACCATAAACAAGACGAAAAAACCCTCAGAATGGGAGAAAATATTTGCAAATGAATCAATGGACAAAGGATTAATCTCCAAAATATGGAAACAACTCATGCAGCTCAATATTAAAAAAACAACCCAATCCAAAAATGGGCAGAAGGCCTAAATAGACATTTCTCCAGAGAACACATACAAATGGCCAAAAAGCATGTGAAAAGCTGCTCAACATCACTAATTATTAGAGAAATGCAAATCAAAACTACAGTGACTTATCACCTGACACCAGTTAGAATGGGCATCATTAGAAAATCTACATACAACCAATGCTGGAGAGGGTGTGGAGAAAAGGGAACTCTCTTGCATTGTTCGTGGGAATGTAAATTGATACAGCCACTATGGAGAACAGTATGGAGTTTCCTTAAAAAATAAAAAATAGAATTACTGTATGATCCAGCAATCCCACTACTTGGCATATACCCAGAGAAACCCATAATTCAAAAAGACACATGCACCCCAATGTTCATTACAGCACTCTTTAGAATAGCCAGGTCATGGAAGCAACCTAAATGCCCATCGACCGAGGAATGGATAAAGAAGATGTGGTACATATATACAATGGAATATTACTCAGCCATAAAAAGGAATGATATTGGGTCAATTGTTGAGATGTGGATCGATCTAGAGACTGTCATACAGAGTGAAGTAAGTTTGAAAGAGAAAAAGAAATATCGTATATTAATGCATATATGTGGAACCTAGAATATTACTCAGCCATAAAAAGAATGATATTGGGTCAATTGTTGAGACGTGGATGGATCTAGATACTGTAATACAGACTGAAGTAAGTTAGAAAGAGAAAAAGAAATACCGTATATTAACTCATATATGTGGAACCTAGAAAAATGGTACAGATGAACTGGTTTGCAGGGCAGAAATTGAGACACAGATGTAGAGAACAAACGTATGGACACCAAGGGGGGAAAGCCGTGGTGGGGTGGTGGTGGTGGTGGTGTGATGAATTGGGCGATTGGGATTGACATGTATACAGTGATGTGTATAAAATTGATGACTAATAAGAATCTGCTGTATAAAAAACAAATAAAATAAAATTTAAAAAAACAAAAAAAACCAAAAAAGATAAAATAAAATAAGTAAAATAAAAAATTTTTTGTAATTATTAAAATAAAAACAAATAATAAAATAAAAAAAGAAGAGAGCAACCAAACCAGTAAACAAATCCAGCAATGATAACAAGCACTGAAAACTATACTAAGATAAACATAAATTTTAGTCAGTCGCAGACAGCAAACCCACAGTCTACAGTTGCTCCCAAAATCCTCTGCCTCAATTTTGGGTTGATTCGTTGTCTATTCAGGTATTCCTCAGATGCAGGGTACCTCAAGTTGACTGTGGGAATTTAATCCACTGCTCCTGAGGCTGCATGGAGAAATTTCCCTTTTCTTTGTTCACACAGCTCCTGGGGTTCAGCTTTGGTTATGGCCACACCTCTGTGTGTAGGTTGCTCTCAGGCTTCCATTCCTTTTGGGAAGTCTGAGGTCTTCTGCCAGCATTCAGTAGGTGTTCTGTAGGAGTTGTTCCACATGTAGATGTATTTTTGATGTATTTGTGGGAAGGAAGGTGATCCCCACCTCTTACTCCTCCACCATCTTAAAGGTTCCCCTATCTGTCCTTTTAAAAAGAAAAAATAAAGAAGTACCCAAACTACCAAAAGATTTTTAAATTTTGTTGTTAAATACTATGACTCTGGGAAAGAAAGGAAAAAAACAAATGCCAATGAATGAATGAATGAATGTTCTGTGAATCAAGACAGCTCTCATAAGAAGTGACATCATATGTTTCCCTTGCAAGTATAGCAGAAGGACAGACAAGGAATTACTCGAAGTTTTCCAGGTCCAGTTGGCTTTACCTGTGGATTAAAAAGACTGGATTGCAGAAGAAAGCTCTTTTGATACTCTAAGGCATACTTTTATCCACTTTCTTTTTTTTTTAATTTGCCTTAATGTAATTTATTTAATATATTTATTTATTTATGGCTGAGTTAGGTCTTTGTTGCTGCACATGGGCTTTCTCTAGTTGCGGCGAGCAGGGGCTACTCTTCATTGTGGTGCACGGGCTTCTCACTGTGGTGGCTTCTCTTGTTGTGGAGCACAGGCTCTAGTCATGTGGGCTTCAGTAGTTGCGGCTCGCGGGCTCTAGAACACAGGCTCAGTAGTTGTGGCACATGGGCCTTGTTGCTCTGCGGCATGTGGGATCCTCCCGGACCAGGGCTCAAACCCATGTCCCCTACACCGGCAGATGGATTCTCAAGCACTGTGCCACCAGGGAAGCCCCTCATCCACTTTCTTAAGTCTTCTTTTACCAAAGAGAAGTAAAATGACAGCACATTTGGATTTGAAAAAGTGTTCATTGCTAGAACACCCAGCCACCAACACTCTGGGATCAGTTGGGATGGAACAGGGGCCAAAAAACCCCCAAACCTTCAGCCAGATAATTTAAAACATGCCTGTTTGAAATCTCTTTGCTTTGTGTCTTTTCTTGATGACTTCTCCAGACATCCGCTTTTATTTCCCTACAAGTTATTTCAAAAGATAATGAAAGGTGGGTGAAAGGATTTTTCAGGCTCTATGGGAAAAAGAAAGTATAGGTTATTTTTGTCTTTGCTTTGATCATTCTTTCCATGACTCTCCAGTTGGCTTCATAAACTGTTACTGAGATCAAAACAATAATTCCTGTTATCACTCTGAACGGGTGTCTGTCTGAGTAAATGTGCAGAAGTTTCTTTTCATTGGCCTGCTCAGAGCAGAGTTCTTAGAAATATACAGCATAGAACTCCTATAACTCTATTCATTAAAAACTGATTCGTCACTGACAAGGTTTCCTTGGACTCTCAGCAGATATAACAGCTTTGAAATGAGACTCAAGTGTCATTTCATCTTATGTAGCTACAGATATGTACCTGTTATCCTTAATAATCTCATTTTTTCTACTTTTGTTGTCTCCAGTTCTGCCCAGCTGGAGACAATATTGTCCTTCTCATGCTGTACCAGTCTGACCCCAGTTCCCTAGCAGATCATGACCAGGTCAGGAAGTTAAAGCAGTTTTGTTAGCACCACCTGTAGATAGAACCTAGAACTATTCTTCCTGGTTTATAATTGACTGCAGGAAGCTCTTGAATTGGAGCCCATTTTGTTGCAGGATTTTTTTCCCCCTTTTACTCACCATATTAATTCGGATCATGAATTTGCTCTGCTTTCCTTGCTGGACTGGATATACTCCCTGAGCTGGAGCTCACTTGGTTATGACTCCAACTCCCTATTTGGCTTGCACCAAGCCTCTTTCCTGTGGACTCTAGCTCCTGGCAAGAGCCTTAATGTGAAGAGAGTTATAATCAACATCAGATGGATTCCTGATGCTGTTCTCTGCCCAACTGAGAGGGGCCCTTAGTCACTCAGTCTTGAGGCTGCCATGTCCTTTGGCTTATGGGCTTTTGATTTCCTGGCTACTCCAGAAGCTAGGTGCTCAAGACTCATTGGTATCCTCATGCCCAGTTTTTAACAGTCTCACCTTCTCCGCCTTTCCTGGTTATACATGTTGCTAAGGTACTAGCATGCGTCATGTCTCAGTCTGCCTAATTTTTTTTTAATTGAAGTGTAGTTGATTTACAGTGTTGTGTAGGTTCTGGTATACAGCAAAATGATTCAGTTATACATATATATATATATATACACATTTTTTTTCATTATGGTTTATTACAGGATATCAAATATAGTTCCCTGTGCTATGCAAGAGGACCTTGTTGTTTATCCATTCTATATATAACAGTTTGCATCTGCTCATCCCAAACTCTCAATCCAACCTTCCTCCAACCCCCTCCCCCTTGGCAACCACAAGTCTGTCCTCTATGTCTGTGAGTCTGTTGCTGTTTCATAGATAAGTTCATTCCTGTCATACTTCAGATTCCACATATAGGTGATATCTTATGGTATTTGTCTCTTTCTAACTTACTTCACTTAGCATGATAATCTCTAGATCCATCCATGTTGCTGCAAATGGCATTATTTCATTCTTTTTCATGGCTGAGTAATATTCCACTGAATATATATACTACATCTCCTTTATCCATTCATCTGTTGATGGACATTTAGGTTATTTCCATGTCTTGGCTATGGTAAATAGTGCTGCTATGAACATAGGGATGCATGTATCTTTTCAAATTATAGTTTGTCCAGATATGTGCCCAGGAGTGGGATTGCTGGATCATATGGCAATTCTATTTTTAGTTTTTTGAGGAACCTCCATAGTGTTTTCCATAGTGGCTGCACCAATTTACATTCTCACCAAAAGTGTAGGAGGGTTCCCTTTTCTCCACACCCTCTCCAGCATTTATTATCTGCAGAATTTTTAATGCTGGCCATTCTGACCAGTGTAAGGTGGTACCTCATTAGTGTTTTGATTTGCATTTCTCTAATAATTAGCAATGTTGAACATCTTTTCATATGCCTATTGGCCATCTGTATGTCTTCTTTGGAGAAATGTCTATTTAGGTCTTCTGCCCTTTTTTTGACTGGGTTTTTTATTTTCTTAATATTGAGCGGTATGAGCTGTTTGTATGTTTTGGAAATTAAGCCCTCGTTGTTAACATTATTTACAAATATTTTCTCCCAGTCTGTATGTTGTCTTTTTGTTTTGTTTATGGTTTCCTTTGTTGTGCAAAAGCTTATAAGTTTGATTAGGCCCCATTTGTTTATTTTTGCTTTTATTTCTGTTGCCTTGGTAGACTGACCTAAGAAAACATTGATACAATTTATGTCAGAGTATGTTTTGCCTGTGGTTTCTTCTAGGAGTTTTATGGTTTCATGTCTTATATTTAAGACTTTAAGCAATCTTGAGTTTATTTTTGTGTATGGTGTGAGGGTGTGTTCTAACTTCATTGATTTACATATGGCAGTCCAACTTTCCCAACACCACTTGCTGAAGTCAGTCTTTCTAATTTATGATACTATGGTATTTATCCCTATATGTACATATGAATGCATTTGTTTTCAGTATTTTAAGATAAACTCACTAAAGATTAAGGCATTGTATCTCCAACTTTCCCTAGAATCCTCAGATGCTGATGTAGAAGAAAGAACTCTTAAAGCCCTTTGATGCCCTTGAAGCCACTACTCAATTGACCCTAGAGCATTGTACTTACTATTTATAACCTGTCCATCCACTTCAGATCTATGACATACCTGAATGACACTTCACTTATCTACCTGAGCCTAATAGAAATCACTGCTCATAATTCCATTACTTGTTAGTTATTGGACTCTCCAGAACTTTAGAAGGCATTCCTTCACCTAACAATCCAATTTATGCCTAAATTTGCTTTAAATTTAGCTTTTGACACAGTTTAGCATAAAACATGATGCTGATATCTAAATAATATGATTTTATTTTATAGTCTCTGGCAGCTGAAAGATATCAAAGCTGTTACTCTGACACTGGAGTTTTATTCCCCACACCACGACCTTAGTAGTACTGAGTTTCTTCCCGTCTACTAAAAACATTTTTCTATCAACACAACTTTTTAGTTCTCCTTCTCCTCTTAGAAATCTTTTCCTTCCTGGCATCTTTCCCAGATCATTTCTTCAACCCTATTCAGAAAACTTCATTTTATTTTATTTATTTTATAAATATTTATTTATTTATTTGGCTGCTCCGGGTCTTAGTTGCAGCATGAGGGATCTTTTAGTTGAGGCATGTGGGATCTAGTTCCCTGACCAGGGATCGAACCTGGGCCCCCTGCATTGGGAGTACAGAGTCTTAACCACTGGATCGCCCGAGAAGTCCCCAGAAAATTTCATTTTAAGCATTCATTGCTGAGACATTTTTCTTCGGAACACAAAATTGATAATAATCTCAGTCAAAACATAATTATGGGGCTTCCCTGGTGGCGCGGTGGTTGAGAGTCCGCCTGCCGATTTTCGTGCCCCGGTCCTGGAAAATCCCACATGCTGGGGAGCGGCTGGGCCCGTGAGCCATGGCCGCTGAGCCTGCACGTCCGGAGCCTGTGCTCCTCAACGGGAGAGGCCACAACAGTGAGAGGCCCGCGTACCGCAAAAAAAAAAACAAACCAAAAAGCCCATAATTATGGCACATCTGCACTGGAAGAGTTTCGCTGGTCTCCCTGCTTCCTATGCTCAGTGAATTGCAAACTTCTGTGGTTCCACCAATAAATAGGCAGGCAAGGCAACATGTACATTTTTGTGTTAGTCACTAAGAACTCCTGTCAATATTGTTTTAAAATATATCTGGCTTTTGTCTTCTCAGCTACTAACCTGTTAATCTGATATGTATTACTAATTTTCACTTTATGAGTATAGTAGTCGCCTCTTATCTGAGGGGGATACATTCCAAGACCCTCAGTGGATGCCTGAAACTTTGGATAGTTCTGAACCCTATATACAGTTGATCCTTGAACAGCAGGGGTTAGGGCTGCTGACTCTCAAGCAGTAAAAAATCCAAGTATTAGAGTCTACCCTCCATATCCACAGTTTCTCCATATCTGAAGTTTCTCCATATTTTTACTTCCTCTGTATCCATGGTTTCTCTGTATCAGAGGTTCTGAACCTGTGGATTGAAACAACCTCAGATTGTGTAGTACTACTGTATGATTTACTACTGAAAAAAAATTCATGTATAAGTGGACCATGCAGTTCAAACTCCTGTTAAGAGTTCAACTATATGCTATGTTTTTTCCTATACATACATACCTAAGATAAAACTCAATTTATAAATTAAGCACAATGAGATTAACAACAATAACTAATAATAAAATAAAACAATTGTAACAATATACAGTAGTAAAAGGTTTGTGAATTTAGTCTCTCTCTTTAATGCCTTTTGCATCTTAACTAAGCACATGTCACACACTGGCTGTAACTTTTGGAGTTTGCAAAACAAACACAAACTCTTTTTCCTTCTTCACAATTTCATGGATAGAAGATTCGTTCTTACCATAGATCTTAGCAACCTCAGCATACATTTTTTCCCCCTTTCCATATTGAGAACTTTCACCTTTTCCCTTAAAGGAAGCACTCTTTTGGTATATCCAAATCACCACTCTTGTGCTTTGGGGCCATCATTAAGTAAAATAAGGGTGACTGGAACACAAGCACTGTGATACTGTAACAGTCATTCTGATAACTAAATGGCTACTAAGTGACTAATGGGCAGGATGCTCTGGACAGTGGGATGATTCGAGTCCTGGAAGGGAAGTTGTGAGATTTCATCACACTACTCAGAAAGGTGTGTGATTTAAAACTTTGTTTATTTCTGGAATTTTTCCATTTAATATTTTCAGACCACAGTTGACCATGGGTTACTGAAACGAGGGAAGTGAAACTGTAGGCAAGAGACAACTAGTGTATCCCTTTCTGTTTTCTTTAGGGATGTTAGACATCCTATCCAGCATGGTCCACAGCTGTTTCCCTGGGAATGTTTAGTCACCATCATCCTGGGATTCCCTTTATCTCTCTTTTAAATTGAATTCCCTGTTTGCTTGATCCTTGTCTTCCTCTTTCTTTATTGATTCTTTCTTTTTGATGACATACATTCTCTGTTAGTTGCCTGAGAAAGGTTGTGCAGGAGGATGTCAGTCAGGGTTCAACCAGAAAAAACAGAACCAATAGGAAAGATACAGTAAGGGATTTATTTCGAGGAACTGGCTTAAGTGATTGTGGGAGCTGGTTTGGCAAGTCTAAAATCCATAGGTCAGGCTGTGAGGAAAGGCAGGCCTGAAGTCTCAGACACAGGCTGTAACTGCAGTCCATAGGAGAAATTCTTTTCTTCTTCCAGAAAACCTCAGATCTGCAATTAAAGCCTTTCAACTGATTGAATCAGGCCCATCCAGTATATCTAGACTAATCTCTTTTACTTATGGTTGGCTGATTACAGACATCTATTTTCCCTATTCTTTCTTGAGATCCTAAAAGTTGCTTAAAGGCTATAAGAGGACTTCCCTGGTGGCACAGTGGTTAAGAATCCACCTGCAGGGGACCACAGGTTCGAGCCCAGGTCCAGGAGGAAGATACTATATACTGTGGAGCAACTAAGCCTGTGCGCCACAACTACTGAGCCTATGCTCTGGATCCTGCGAGCCACAACTACTGAGCCCATGTGCTGCAATTACTGAAGCCTGTGCCCCTAGAGCCTGTGCTCCGCAGCAAGAGTAGCCACTGCCATGAGAAGCCCTTGCACCGCAACGAAGAGTAGGCCCCGCTCACCGCAACTAGAGGAAGCCCGCACGCAGCAATGAAGACCCAATGCAGCCAAAAATAAAAATAAATAAGTAAATAAATTTTCAAAAAAAGGCTATAAGAAAAGCTTGCTAAACCATCCTTATTCAATGAGAGTTTACCTCAGGTCACTTAGATATGCTATCTCTTCTTAGAGAATGTTATGAATTTTTATTTTTGGTTCCTCTTTTCCCAGCCTCAGTTTGAAATACTGTGCTTCCATAAACACGTCCCACCCTTTCTAGAGATAATAAATGGATATAATTGATTGTTACTGCTTTTCTTATTTATGTTTTATTTCTTGCCTGGATTTGGATCTCCTCAGTAAGAAGAAAAGATCTCTTGAATATGGAACTTTTCCAGAAGACTATTTTCATCTATTGTGTTTTAATTCTCATTACTTTCAGTCTCATATTTTGACCTTTTTCTGATCTTGCCTAAGCTTCTGAGAGTTTCTCTTTATAGCTATCCAGTTAATATAAGCCATATATAAATTTGAACTTCTAGTATGAAAATTCTAAGAATATGGACATTCTGTTCTTTAATCATTAGAAAGAAAATTATAAAGTTTAGCATCCAGTTTCCTACTACTATGACAAATTCCACCCTAAACAGCATGGGAAATATGCATTCTAGCTTCATTTACATTAGCAATGAATTTTAATTCATAACCAGTTGGCTTTAGAAGTACTACCATTCCCTTTCCACATCCTTATCTGTAGCTTCAGCCTCCAACCAAGTCCCTGAGACATATGGTTTTGTATTTCTTGGAAGGTTTACAGGAATTCGTTACTACATTCAAAATCCCTTGAGTCCAGCTGCAATGTGGGGTAATTACTCCTATGTGGAGAAGAGTCAAACTGCATGAGAACGTGCTTCTCCAATAATTTCTAATCCAAATATTCAAAGCAACAACACACATGCTTGCTTAGATTTTAGAATTGTAGGGTGGAAGCCCAGTTGAGTGGTGGGCATAATGATACTTTGGACAGTAAGCATTGGGAGTATATGGGCTTTATTAAGCAGTGAACCCTTGGTAAGGATTTAAAAATATTTCTACACCAGAAAAGGACTTCTCAGCATCACTGCTACTTCCCAATAGTAGTTTTGTCAACAGGCAACTAGATCAATCAAAATGAAATATTCACAGTCAGTCAGTGGGTGAGGCAATATTGCTTATTGTCAAACTATTTTTATGCTATGAAATCCATTTTACAAACAACCTTATTCGGAATTCCAATATATAAAACAGTTAAGGAAAGAACAGCTCAAGGTGAGGAATATGAGATGCACAGAGAGAAGTGAGTTTAGCTTTCTCTTCATATCACAGTGACCAGCAAAGCACATCTGTAAAAACCCAGAGCTCTGCAGATCGTGCTAGGAGAACCTTAAATCTATATTATTTCCAAGAATATTTTGGTTATTTGCTGAATAATATATTGCTTATTTTTGCTGTGTAAGATGTAGCCAGTAAGCACCAGTCAGTGAGCCAACTTTTTGAAGGACTCATTGTACATAGCCTTAAAATAAACATCCAGGGGAAGAAATTGCCATGGAAAATAAAATATTTGAGCCTGGAGAGAATCTGACATAAAAACATAAGAAGGAAAAACACTTGGAGCACAACTGAGTATAACCATAAGCAAATATTTTAAAACTGCTAAATAGAGCACACCTGATCTTGTTTGATCCAGGAAACTAAATAGAACTAATCTTGGTAAGTAAGTAGATAGAAAATGCTTAGGTTCCTAAGAGCTAGCTACATACCAAATAGTTCTGGAGTAAAGATGTAGTTGCGCTTACCAGGAATCTACTAAACATAATGTTCTGCTCACCAGCACTTTGGCACAGTTGTTTTGCTTGCTGAGAGCCCAGGTATAACTGAGACACACCAGGATCCTAAAGTGCTTTATGAGTCACTGAGAGAAGATTACACTACATCCAGCAGAGGTAGAATTATATGATTATGATATAGTATAATGTATTATAATAATAAATATATAATGTAATTATGTATTACTGCTGGATATCTGTTGGAAAACTTATATGGCATGTCAGAAGCTAACTTTCCAGCAACCAGCCCATCTGTAAGGCCTGGGTATTGCGTTAGTTGACTATGTCATGTAAGAGGAGTTCCTATGTACAAGTGCTGAAAACAGCTAAAGTCATTGAGGGGACCAGAAACAAATATATGAAACAGGAATGTTTTGAGGACCTTAAAGGTTGAAAGGTTTGTCAGAGAAAAGTAGAAGCGGACATTAATTACAAGATGAATAAGTTCTGGGGATCTAATGTACAGCATGGTGACTGTAGTTAACAATACTGTATTGTATACTTAACATTTGCTAAAAGAGTGTGTCTTAAATGTTCTCACCACATACACACACAGGATGGTAACTATGTGATGTGAAGGATGTGTCTAACTTATTGTGGTAATCTTCTCACAATATATATGTATATCAAATCATCACATTGCACACCTGGAATTTACACAAAGTTATTTGTCAATTATATCTCAATAAAGCTGAAAAAAGTAAAAATTAAATTAAAAAAGGAAGAATCTTCTCTTGCTCATATAGGCTTATATTCACTTTGTTTTTCAACTGGTGTATTTATAAGGCATTTGTCTTCCAGAAGTAGATTTGTGTTTCAGTGACAATGGCAATAATGCTTCTTTTGTAGAGCCTATCTGTGTGGCCTTGGCCAAATCAGACTGGGTAAAGCACAGAGCACCCATCTGCTTCTTCTGATTGCTGCCTCAGTTCGGTGTCTGTGCCACATGGATGGCATTCAGAAATAAGAGTTGTATGTCCGTAGAGCAATGAGCCGGTCCTGGTGATTTTAAAGGCTGAAGGTTTTGATTCTGCAACCAAATGAATACAATCATAGATGCTTAGCCTGTCCTGACTAGGCTTCCTTCCTTCCATTAATTAACATATGTAGTTTTTTATAGGCACTTACTTAGGCACTGTATAGCTGTTATAGGGCATATAAAGTTTAATCCAATACGGCTCTCCCCTCTAAGGATCTTGTTATGGTTATTCTTGTATCTTCCCTTCTGCCCATCTCTAAAAATTTCTCACTTTTCTTCTTGGAACACTGCACTAGGATTAGATTTGCTTCCAGGGACTGTCCATGGCTTCGAAAAATGAATCTCTTGCTTGCCAGGATCTCTGTACAGACTCTGCCGAGTCAAATTCAGTGCCAGAGAGAATGTGTGCTTTGTTTGATCAGCACTGATTTCTGAACTGGGCCCTGGAAAAAGAAAACACGGATTTTGTCACTATCTATGGAGCCAGAGAAAAGGGTCCTGATTGCAGTCTGTCCTGATTACAGCTGTGCTGCTACCAAGTGTGGCACTCAGAATGTCTACTGTGGTCTCATGGCAACCAAACTCAGCTTCTGCATGCAGCAAATGTGAGGGCCTGTTAAATAGATGAGCTGTACAACTTGTAAAGTATCCAATTCTTGACTTGGAAGTGACTTTGTCTTTGATAACTTCTCCTTCCTCAAGAAAATCGTCTCCTACTACCCATCCAGAATGTCAAGTTCCTCCCGATCCCCATGATGATCCATAAATATCTACCCTGATCTCATGACGATGATTGGATTCAACATTGTAATTGCATATGCCTGACTCTTCCACTCTGTCAACAGCCTGTTCCCTGGAGTATCTCCCAGTGTGCATGTCATATCCTGTTAGGTAGATTTTGAGCCTATAGGAATGCATCTCATAGCTTTATGAGCAAAGATCCCACTTAATTCTCTGTCATTTTTAGCACTTAGCACATTGTTAGTGCTTTAAAAGGATGAAACAATTCCTTGACTATGTAGGTGTAGGGTGTTTATAATTTTAAAAAATACTTCTACATCAGACTTCCCCGGTGGCACAATGGTCAAGAATCTGCCTGCCAATGCAGGGGGCATGGGTTTGAACCCTGGTCAGGGAAGATCCCACATGCTGCGGAGCAACTAAGCCCGTGCTCTACAAGAGAGCCCACCGCAATGAGAAGCCTGCGCACCACAAGGAAGAACAGCCCCCGCTTGCCACAATTAGAGAAACCCCGTATGCAGCAATGAAAGACCCAACGCAGCCAAAAAAAAAAAGACAAAAAACCCTTCTACATCGATTATCTTCTGCAATTTCCACAATTACCCTGTGAGGGATGGCAAATCTCTTTGACAAATGAGGAAACTGAGACATAAAGGGCTGAAGTCACAGATGGTGACAGTACTAGGTTTAGGATTAAGTTCTCCCGACTTCTGGTCTCAGACATTTCTGGTTAAATATTGTCTCATCACATCATTACTCTCTGAAAGCTATTCCCACCAGAAATCTCATTTTAATTAGATATTTCATCTCTTAAAACTCTATAGGGTGTCTAACATTTACAAAACCATGCTGGGTGGAGGCAGTGAACACTGTCTGGGTTGCCAAAAGTAGCTAAAAGGTATAAGGACAAAGCCATCAGACAGATTTTCTTTATGACTCTTTGAGACAGGATAGTGCAACGTCAGATCCACCTTGACACCAAGTTATGTTGAAACTCAGTCTTTATCATGGGGACCACTGGGTGCCTTTCTCACAGCCACTTCAGCTTGGTTTTACAAGTGTTCAAATAGTGAGACTCTGTCCCAGAGCGTCATTGGTCTTCCTGCCATATCTATGGATCTATGCTCATGACTTTAATTTTAGAGCATGGAAGGGATCTTAATAAGGATCATGAATCACACTTTACAAATGAGGATAGAGGACGTGAACTTAAGTGACCTGTTCTATCAGGGCCATGGGGCTGGGCAGCCTTCTTTATTCATTAACTGATTCACTTAGAAAACACTTATTTGAAAACATATTTTGTTCTAGGAATTATTCTGGGTACTGGAAATACAGCAGTGGAAAAAAAAAAAGACAAAAATCACTGCTTCAATAGAGTTTCTATCCTAGTGGAAGAAGGCAAATAATAAATAAAAACAAAAAATTAAATTATAGGATATATTAAATGCAGCAACACATGAAAAAAAAAATAGGTGTCTTAGTCTGTTTGGGTTGCTATAACAAAATACCACAGACTGGGTGGCTTAAAAATAACAGAAATTTATTTCTTAGAGTTCTAGAGGCTGGAAGTTCAAGTTCAAAGCATGGTCACATTCTGGTGAAGGCCCTCTTCCTCATTCAGTCAACACCTTTTCATTGTGTCCTCATATTGCTAGAAGGAGCTAGGAGAGCTCTGTGGGATCTTTTTTATAACAGCGCTCTAATTCCATTCATGAGGGCTCCACCCTCATGACCTAAGCACCTCCTGAAGGCTTCTCCTAATACCATCACTTTGGGCATTAAGATTTCAACATTTAAATTAGGGGGTTTGGGGGAGAGGAAAGGACACAAACATTCAAACCATAGCAGCAGGAAAGGAGGGTAAGGTGTTCTGGGGGTACTGGGCAAATTTTAAATAGGGAGGTCAAGGAGGTATTCACTGACAAGGTGACATTTTTGAGTAGCAACATAAAGTAGGTGAAGGAGTAAGTATTGAGAGGACCTGGGGAAAGCCTGTGCAAAGCCCTGAGGCAGGGGTGTGATGACATCTTTGGGAGGCCCGGGCCAGGGGCTGGGGCTGAATGAGCAAGGTAGTGGGAGGGAGTACTGGAAATGAAGTCTCAGAGGTCCTGGAGAACCAGATCTATGTGGAGCCTTGTGGGCCTTGGCAAGGACTTTGGTTTTTACGCCAAATGAGTGAAATGAGATATTGAAGAATCCTGAGCAGTGAAGTGATATATTTGTGTTTAGTTTTAAGTGGATTACTCAACAACTTTATGTTGAGAATGGATTAGAGTGAGGCCAGGGTAGAACCGGGAAACCAGTTATTAGGAGGCTGTTGTAATAATTCAGGCAAGAGAAGATGGTGGCTCAGACCAGGTGGGAGTGGTAGAAATGGTCCAAGAGGTTGAATTCTAAATTTTGAAGGTGGAGCCAAGAGGATTTACTGAAGGATTGGATTTGGGGTGAAAAAGAGAAAAATTAAAGGCGACTCCAAGACTTTTAGCCTGAGCAATTGGAAAGATAGTGTTGCACTTACCTAAGGATGGCCGAGGCTGCAAGAGGAGCAGGTTTGGAGGGAGATGAACAGTTCAGTTTTAGAAATGTTTCCTTTGAGATGTCTTTAGATATCCAAGCAGTGATGTCAAATAGGCAGGTGAATATGAATCGAGAATTTAGATAAGAGAATTGGACTAGATAATTGAGTGGTCATCAGAGTATTGCTGATATTTAAAGCCACGAGAATGCCAAGAGAGTGAATGTAGATAGAGAAAGAAGAGAGCTCCAAGGATTAAGGTCTCGGATACATTCAGTATTTCAGTCTAGAACTCGGTCTCCTGATGTCCCTACCAACGTACACACTGGAACATTGGTTCAAGGCTTGTATAACTGGTTTAATTCTAATGTGGACTACCAAAGCCAACATTTTATAACACTGTCTCATATAAAGGCATCTCAGGGATCCAAGTTTGATATAAAACAAGCTTGCCTTAAATTTCATGTATATGGAGTCTTGTTCATATTCATGAGAGAAGATGAGGGCAATATTTCACAGGGCTGTCTCCACCCTCAACTTCTTGGGTTTGATGCTAGCCTGCCCCTCATTATTTTAGTGCGTTCTCCATGCAGACTACAGCCCTTTGGACAGTTACCCCCAACAGACTGGGTAAGTACTAAGTACTGGATTCCTACACCTGTGTAAACCTAGTGCTCTGTGGGACTAAAGAGCTTTCAGATATTTTTTTTTTCTTGTGGAATGAGAAGATATTCTGAGAGTAAGTTTAAAGGTGGCTGAATCCACATCAGCCTTTGATCCCTATCCCTTAGGCATTGGATCTCAGATTTAAGTGTATATAAGAATCAGAAGGAGCTTATTTAAAATGTAGATTCTCTGGTCTTATCTTCAGAGATTCACATTCATTCAGTTTGGAGTGGAGCCTATGACTTTGCACAGCCAGTGATTCTGACACTGATTCAGGATCAGAAGAGACACTTACTTTCGATATGGATGAATGAATCTATTAGACAGCGTCTTTGATTCAGAAAGAAAAATTTGTATCGTTCATGGGAAGTTTATGGACAGATTATGATCTTGAAAGAAATCCTCAAAGTGCATTGTATTATATTAAGTCAAACAAAGTGTATATTATAGAAAAGAGAATATGAGTCCGTACAAGGGAGGTTTTTCTAATAACTAACTTTATTAAGTCATGGGAAAGTGGCATGTGAATAAGTGTGGGTCTTGTCATTGAAATGAAAACGAAAACAGTTTGAGATGGTGCAGACTTTTTCTCCGGGAAATAAGATTTTGCTAGTTGCTGTCTAAAGTCACCATACATTAGTAGTAGTAGTAGTAGTGCGGCTTGTGGGATCTTAGTTCCCAGACCAGGGATCGAACCTGGGCCCCTGCAGTGGAAGCTCAAAGTCCTAACCACTGGACTGCCAGAGAATTCCTGACCATACATTATTTTTAAAAACAAAGCAAAAAATGAAAAAGAGGTAACTTCTTAGGTCCCTAACCACTCACAGATTCTTTGAGTGTTTTTAATATACTCGAAGGACAGAGGACTGGCCCACATTTTCATCATGATTGTTCCCTACTTTCTTCAACCCAGGGACTTCCTGGTGGGGTAGAGCAATTTGAAACCCTTTCCAGATAGTAAAAGTTTCCTTCTTTCTGTGGGTAAAACAAGAATGAATCAGAGTTGATATGACTGGGATTGCTACTAACTTTGAACAAGACGTATAAGCCAAAAGAATGACAGGAGAAACTGTTACATGAAGGATCTGTAC
The DNA here is from genome assembly GCF_005190385.1 of Monodon monoceros. Lineage (NCBI taxonomy): Eukaryota > Metazoa > Chordata > Mammalia > Artiodactyla > Monodontidae > Monodon > Monodon monoceros. The sequence continues at coordinate 90,757,244 of NW_021703772.1, forward strand.
TGGGTGATTTCTGACCTCTCTGTCTAATTCTAAGTTCTCTGAGTTCTAAAACTCTGAGTTCACACATAGTCCTTATCTACCCCTGTGAAAAACCGTGTCCTGTTTGCTGGAGCACTCACAGAATCACATCTTTATACCTCATTCCCTGAGTAAATTCAGGGGCAACACATCACACACCAATAACCCTAGCTCTTTGTTCCATCTTTTAAATGATTTATAGATATCAAATACTTAATTCTACCAAATGACTTATTACAATCAAGGAAAACAGTTATGGCAGTTTTCAAGAAAGAAGGTTTAAATTTACGTGTAATATGCCTTCCAAAATTCATTTCAAAATGCACTCACTGTCTTGTTTTGAATTCTTAGTGTCATTTTTTCCCCCTCTGGCTCTTCTGTATGTAATGATTTGTCAGTCAATGGCATTCCTATAGGTACATCTCTGTCAGAATTCCAAAAGCACATTAGCAGAGGTAAAACAAAGCCCTCAGAGGTAGGCATATTTTACTGTAAGATAACATTCCCCTTTTAGGCATTGTTTGCCATGTGTCTTTGAACAACTAGGGATTGTATTATCTCATTGTAGCAGAAGGCTTAGTGTTTTCTAACATAATTATGTGATGAAAGAAAGTGGAGTTTAGAATGGAATATATTGTGCTGCTTATGTTTTTAAATGACAGGCTTAATAACAATAAAACAGGTAACTATAAGTAATAAACTAAGAGAATAATATACAACTACATCTAACTGGAGGTACTGAGAACTTCCTAGAATAAGCCTCTGTAATGGTTAAATGGGATAATCTTAAATCAGCTTAATTTATTGGATTTACCTGCAGCAAATTTTTCCCTATAGAATACAGTAAATCTAAATAAGACATTTGGTATTTTATTTCATTTTATTGTTCACATTCCAGCATTCTTTCCTTCCTTTTGATTATAGCACCATGGTTTCCTTTGGGGAATTACTTCTTACTCACTCTTTGCAGTCTTGTTAATTGTCAACCAAAATGCCCACCCTCAGCTGGTTGAAGTGTGAGTCCATGACCCAATCAGATGTTTCTTCCCAAGGTTTGACTCTGGAAAGGAGTGATAGAAAGATAGAAAAACTAGAGCCCATTCATCCCCAAGGGAACTTGGCAAAACCCCAGACTGGTTCTTGCTACCTGTATCCCTGGAGCTCTTTGCCGAGACAATTTTGCACTTACTCCTTTGGTCTGTGAGTCACCCCGTAGCCTTCTAATAAGTCCTTTTTTTATTGTTCAAGTCTTCCAGAGCTGGACTTTGTTGTTGCAACTAAAGATCACTGATCGATGCACAAGAACTTGCACTCCTCCTCAATCTGTGTTATCTTTCTGAACGATTATACAGAATTTAACACTTATCAGTATATATATGTGGAATATTTATTTCTTTCCATGGATGTGTGTGTTTGTGTGCATGCTTGTATGAATGTGTTTTGGTATGTGACACATATGGAAATACCAAGATTCCATCAACATCTTTATGAGAACTTGATCTTTTCTAATTAAGGGAAATTGCTGGACTCAAAGCAGAACACAGGTGTATTCTAAGGAGTCTCCTTTAACACTTTCTCCAGTTCATTAGTGAATTTGTAAGCCTTATTTTAGTCAAATGAAAAGAGAAATGTTCTTTTAAAGCTGTTACACAATGCTATACACATACTAATGTCATAACAGGTTTGTGCTTAATATCTGGAGAAAGAGCTTAACTAGTTAAATTTTATTAACTACCATGAATTTCCTTCAAGGGAATGTGAAAAAGATTGTACAAGCTTAGCAATGACAACATTTCTGGAATGTCAACATAGATTCTTTAAAAGGCTGAAGAGAATGTAGAAAAAGATGTTACAGTCTAAAGATCTAAGGCCAGGGAGGACTGAGATTTTGGACTTTGTCTTGCCGCTTTCACTGGATGACGTTTGATGTTTATTTCACCTTTCGTGGTTGTAATTTTCCCGGCAGTGGAGGGAAGATGAAAATTTCTTTATCTGCCTCAGAAGGTTTTATGAAGATCAAATAAGATGCCCTCCCATTATTCTAAGTGGAATAAGTCAGACAGAGAAAGACAAATACTGTATGACCTCACTTTTATGTGGAATCTAAAAACACTGAACTGGTTTGTTCACGGGAGCTGGTGGGACTGGAACCCTGTGCTAGACTGAAAACACGAGACTCTAAGGCTGAGAGGGGTTTGTGCGGCTGTGCAGGAGCGCTGGCATGGGCGACTCTTCCTGCGGTGGTGTGGGCTTGAGGAGGCGGCTCGCGGGAAGGAGGCATTTAGGGTGAGGTAACACAGACCGTGGAGCCAGATTTGCTGAGTTTGTACCTCAGCCCCAACATTAAAGCACTCTATGGCTTTGGGCAACTCAGGTAGCATGAATCTCATCAGCACAGAGAGATAGCTTCACTGAAAACTCACTGCAGAGCAGCGGGGGAAGCCGGATTCCATGATGGCAGCAGCAGGGTTCATGGCAAGAATCACGGTGTGCAGGCCGCCCCGGAGTGGTCTCGTCTTCCTGCAGCTTGTAGACCCTCAGGCTCAGGAGGTGTTTCAAGCACACAACCTTGAGAGAGTAAGGTGTTCTTGAGACCATCTGTACTGAATCTGTGACTGAACCCAGTGAAGACTGCTATATAAACGTTTAAGATTCTGGCTGCTCATGCAGAGACCTATTTCAGCCATGGGTTGCTGGAGATAGCCTCGTAGACATATTACTACCAAGTCAGCCTGTTCTAGCTGAACTGCTATTGTAGATCCTCATAATCTGACTTCACAATGGAGACTGCCACATTCACTGCCATGTGGCTGACAGGGTCTTGGTGCTCCGGCCGGGTATCAGGCCTGAGCCTCTGAGGTGGGAGAGCCGAATTCAGGACATTGGTCCACCAGACACTTCCCGGCCCCATGTAATGTCAAATGGAGAAAGCTGTCCCAGAGATCTCCATCTCAACACTAAGACCTAGCTCCACTCAACGTCCAGCAAGCTACAGTGCTGGACACCCCATGCCAAACAACTATCAAGACAGGAACACAACCACACCCATGAGCAGAGAGGCTGCCTAAAATCATACTAAGTTCACAGACACCCCAAAACACAACACTGGATGTGGTCCTGCCCACCAGAAAGACAAGATCTAGCCTTATCTGCAAGAAAACAGGCACCAGTCCCCTGCACCAGGAAGCCTACTCAATCCACTGAACCAAACTTACCCACTGGGGGCAGACACCAAAAACAACGGGAACTATGAACCTGCAGGCTGTGAAAAGGAGACCCCAAACACAGTAAGTTAAGCAAAATGAGAAGACAGAGAAATACGCAGCAGGTGAAGGATCAAGGTACAAACCCACCAGACCAAACAAATGAAGAGGAAATAGGCAGTCTACCTGAAAAAGAATTCAGAATAATGATAGTAAAGATGATCCAAAATCTCGGAAATAGAATGGTGAAAATACAAGAAATGTTTAACAAGGACCTAGAAGAACGAAAGCGCAAACAACAAATGATGAACAACACAGTAAATGAAATTGAAAATTCTCCAGAAGGGAACAATAGCAGAATAACTGAGGCAGAAGAATGGATAAGTGACCTGGAAGATAAAATAGTGGAAATAGCTACTGCCGAGCAGAATAAAGAAAAAAGAATGAAAAGAATTGACAACAGTCTCAGAGACCTCTGGGACAACATTAAATGCACCAACATTCGAATTATAGGGGTCCCAGAAGAAGAAGAGAAAAAGAAAGGGACTGAGAAAATATTTGAAGAGATTATAGTTGAAAACTTCCCTAATATGGGAAAGGAAATAGTTAATCAACTCCAGGAAGCACAGAGAGTCCCATACAGGATAAATCCAAGGAGAAACATGCCAAGACACATATTAATCAAACTAACAAAAATTAAATACAAAGAAATATTAAAAGCAGCAAGGGAAAAGCAAAAAATAACATGCAAGGGAATCCCCATAAGATTCTCAACAGCTGCTCTTTCAGCAGAAACTCTGTCAAAAGGGAGTGGGAGGACATATTGAAAGCGATGAAAGGGAAAAACCTACAACCAAGATTACTCTACCCAACAAGGATCTCATTGAGATTTGACGGAGAAATTAAAACCTTTACAGACAAACAAAAGTTAAGAGAATTCAGCACTACCAAACCAGCTTTACAACAAATGCTAAAGGAACTTTTCTAGGCAGGAAACACAAGAGAAGGAAAAGACCTACAAAAACAAATCCAAGACAATTAAGAATATGGTAATAGGAACATACATATCAATAATTATCTTGGGTTTCCATGGTGGCGCAGTGGTTGAGAGTCTGCCTGCCGATGGAGGTGACATGGGTTCGTGACCCGGTCCAGGAGGATCCCACATGCTGCGGAGCAGCTGGGCCCGTGACCCATGGCTGCTGAGCCTGCGCATCCAGAGCCTGTGCTCCGCAATGGGAGAGGCCACAACAGTGAGAGGCCCGCGTACTGAAAAAAAAAAAAAAAAGAAACAAAAACTTAAATGTAAATGGGATAAATGCTCCAACCAAAAGACATAGACTGGCTGAATGGATACAAAAACAAGACCCGTATATATGCTGTCTACAAGAGACCCACTTCAGACCTAGGGACACATACAGACTGAAAGTTAGGGGATGGAAAAAGATATTTCATGCAAATGGAAACCAAAAGAAAGCTGGAGTAGCAATTCTCATATCAGACAAAATAGACTTTAAAAGAAAGACTATTACAAGAGACAAAGAAGGACACTATATAATGATCAAGAGATGAATCGAAGAAGAAGATATAACAATTGTAAATATTTATGCACCCAACATAGGAGCACCTCAATACATAAGGCAAATGCTAACAGCCATAAAAGGGGAAATTGACAGTAACACAATAATAGTAGGGGACTTTAACAACCCACTTACACCAATGGACAGATCAACCAAAAAGAAAATAAATAAGGAAACACGAACTTTAAATTATACATTAAACAACTGATATTTATAGGACATTCCATCCAAAAGCAACAGAATACACTTTCATGTCAAGTATTCATGGAACATTCTCCAGGATAGATCTTATCCTGGGTCACAAATCAAGCCTTGGTAGGTTTAAGAAAATTGAAATCGTATCAAGTTTCTTTTCTGACCACAATGCTATGAGACTAGATATCAATTAGAGGAAAAAATCTGTAAAAAATGCTAACACATGGAGGCTAGACACTACGCTACTAAATAAGTAAGAGATCACTGAAGAAATCAAAGAGGAAATCAAAAAATACATAGAAACAAATGACAAAACACGATAGCCCAAAACCTATGGGATGCAGCAAAAGCATTTCTAAGAGGAAAGTTTATAGCAATACAATCCTACCTTAAGAAACAAGAAACATCTCAAATAAACAACCTAATCTTACACCTAAAGCAGTTAGAGAAAGAAGAACCAAGAAAACCCAAATTTAGCAGAAGGAAAGAAATCATAAAGATCAGATTGGAAATAAATGAAAAAGAAATGAAGGAAACAATAGCCAAGATCAGTAAAACTAAAAGCTGGTTCTTTGAGAAGATAAACAAAATTGATAAACCATTAGCCAGACTCATCAAGAACAAAAGGGAGAAGTTGCAAATCAACAGAATTAGAAATGAAAAAGGAGAAGTAACAACTAACACTGCAGAAATACAAAGGATCCTGAGAGATTACTACAAGCAACTATATGCCAATAAAATGGACAACCTGGAAGAAATGGACAAATTCTTAGAAATGCACAACCTTCTGAGACTGAACCAGGAAGAAATAGAAAATATAAACAGACCAATCACAAGCACTGAAATTGAAGCTGTGATTAAAAATCTTCCAAAAAACAAAAGCCCAGGATCAGATGGCTTCATATGCGAATTGTCAAACATTTAGAGAAGACTAACACCTATCCTTCTCAAACTCTTCCAAAATATAGCAGAGGGAGGAGCACTCCCACACTCATTCTACGAGGCCACCATCACCCTGATACCCAAACCAGACAAAGATGTCACAATAATAGAAAACTACAGACCAATATCACTGATGAACGTAGATGCAAATATCCACATCAAAATACTAGCAAACAGAATCCAACAGCACATTAAAAAGATCATACACCATGATCAAGTGGGGTTTATCCCAGGAATGCAAGGATTCTTCAATATACGCAAATCAATCAATGTGATACACCATATTAACAAATAGAAGGAGAAAAACCATATGACAATCTCAATATATGCACAGAGAGCTTTTGACAAAATTCCACACCCATTTATGATAAAACCTCTCCAGAAAGTAGGCATAGAGGGAACTTACTTCAACGTAATAAAGGCCATATATGATAAACCCACAGCCAACATCATTCTTAGTGGTGCAAAACTGAAACGATTTCCACTAAGATCAGGAAGCAAGACAAGGTTGCCCACTCACACCACTCTTATTCAACATAGTTTTGGAAGTTTTATCCACAGCAATCACAGACGAAAAAGGAATAAAAGGAATCCAAATCAGAAAAGAAGTTGAAATATCACTGTTTGCAGATGACATGATACTATACATAGGAATTCCTAAAGATGCTACCAGAAAACTACTGGAGCTCATCAATGAATTTGGTAAAGTAGCAGGATACAAAATTAATGTACAAAAATATCTGGCATTCCTATACACTAGTGATGAAAAATCTGCAAGTGAAATTAAGAAAACACTCCTATTTACCATTGCAACAAAAAGAAAATATCTAGGAATAAACCTACCTAAGGAGACAAAAGACCTGTATGCAGAAAATTATAAGACACTGATGAAAGAAATTAAAGATGATACAAATAGATGGAGAGATATACCATGTTCTTGGATTGGAAGAATCAACATTGTGAAAATGACTCTACTACCCAAAGCAATCTACAGATTCAATGCAATCCCTATCAAACTACCACTGGCATTTTTCACAAAACTAGAACAAAAAATTTCACAATTTGTATGGAAACACAAAAGACCCCGAGTGGCCAAAGCAATCTTGAGAATGAAAAATGGAGCTGGAGGAATCAGGCTCCCTGACTTCAGACTATAGTACAAAGCTACAGTAATCAAGACAATATGGTACTGGCACAAAATCAGAAATATAGATCAATGGAACAAGATAGAAAGTCCAGAGATAAACCCACGCACCTGTGGTCAACTAATCTATGACAAAGGAGGCAAGAATATACAATGGAGAAAAGGCAGCCTCTTCAATAAGTGGTGCTGGGAAAACTGGACAGCTACATGTAAAAGAATGAAATTAGAGTACTCCCTAACACTGTACACAAAAATAAACTCAACATGGATTAAAGACCTAAAGTAAGGCCAGACACTATCAAACTCTTAGAGGAAAACATAGGCAGAACACTCTATGACATAAATCACAGAAAGATCCTTTTTGCCCCACCTCCTATAGTAATGGAAGTAAAAACAAAAATAAACAAATGGGACCTAATGAAACTTAAAAGCTTTTGCACAGCAAAGGAAACCATAAACAATACAAGTAGACATCCCTCGGAATGGGAGAAAATATTTGCAAACAAAGCAACTGACAAAGGATTAATCTCACAAATATACAAGCAACTGATGCAGCTCAATATCAAAAAACAAACAACCCAATCCAAAAATGAGCAGAAGACCTAAATAGACATTCCTCCAAAGAAGATATACAGATTGCCAACAAGCTCATGAAAGGATGCTCAACATCACTAACCATTAGAGAAATGCAAATCAAAACTACAATGAGATATCATCTCACACCAGTCAGAATGGCCATCATCAAAAATCTACAAACAATAAATGCTGGAAAAGGTGTGGAGAAAAGGGAACTCTCTTGCACTGTTGGTGGGAATATAAATTGATTCAGCCACTATGGAGAACAGTATTGAGGTTCCTTAGAAACTAAAAATAGACCTGTCCCAGCAATACCAGTACTGGGATATACCCTGAGAAAACCATGATTCAAAAAGAGTCATGTACCACAATGTTCATTGCAGCACTATTTACAATAGCCAGGACATGGAAGCAACTAAGTGTCCATGGACAGATGAATGGATAATGAAGATGTGGAACATATATACAATGGAATATTACTCAGCCATAAAAAGAAACGAAATTTAGTTATTTGTAGTGAGGTGGATGGACCTAGAGTCTGTCATACAGAGTGAAGTTTCGTCAGAAAGAGAAAAACAAGTACTGTATGCTAACACATATACATGGAATCGAAAAAAAAAAAAGGTTATGAAGAGCCTAGCAACACGACAGGAATAAAATAGACGTGTAAAATGGAATTGAGGACACAGGAAGGGGGAAGGGTAAGCTGGGTCAAAGTGAGAGAGTGACATGGACTTATATACACTACCAAACGTCAAATAGACAGCTAGTGCGAAGCAGCTGCATAGCACACAGAGATCAGGTCAGTGCTTTGTGACCACCTAGAGGGGTGGGATAGGGAGGGTGGGAGGGAGATGTAAGAAGGAAGGGATATGGGGATATATGTATACGTATAGCTGATTCACTTTGTTATACGGCAGCAACTAACACAACAATGTAAAGCAATTATACTCCAATATATTAAAAAATGAAAATAAAAAAAATGAAAGCAGTGAACTCATACAGGTAGTAAAATGGTGTTTGCCCAATGTCGAGGTGTAGGGGAAATTGAGAGATGTTGATCAAAGGGTACAAACTTTCACTTACAAGATGAATAAAATTCTGAGGATCTAATATACAGCATGGTAACTATAGTTATCAACACTCTATTATACAATTAAAAGTTGCTGTAAGAGCAGAGCTTTAATGTTTGATTCCATTCCACCACAATAAAGTGGATATTGCAATAAGGTGAGTCACACCAATTTTTTGGTTTCTCAGTGCATATAAAAGTTAAGTTTACACCATACTGTAGTTTATTAAGTGTGCAATAGCATTGTCTAAAAAAGCAATGTACATACCTTAGTTAAAAAATATTCTAGGGCTTCCCTGGTGGCGCAGTGGTTGAGGGGGATTCAGGGGACATGGGTTTGTGCCCCAGAGTGGCTGGGCCCGTGAGCCATGGCCGCTGAGCCTGCGCGTCTGGAGCCTGTGCTCTGCAACGGGAGAGGCCACTACAGTGAGAGGCCCGTGTACTGAAAAAAAATAAAAAAAGAAATATTCTATTGCTAAAAGTGTTAACCATCATCTGAGCCTTCAGCAAGTTGTAATCTTTCTGCTGATACAGGGTTTTGCCTTGATGTTGATGGCTACTGGCTGATCAGTATGGTGGTTGCTGAAAGTTGTGGTGGCTGGGGCCATTTATTAAAATAAGACAACAATGAAGTTTGCTGCTTTGACTGACTCTTTTTTTCCTGAACAATTTCTCTGTAGCATGCAATGCTGTTTGATAACATTTTACCCACAGTAGAAGTTCTTTCAAATTGGAGACAACTAAGTTTACGTAATGTTCTAAATCCTTTGTTGTCATTTCAACAGTCTTCACAGCAGCTTCACCAAGAGTAGTTTCCATCTTAAGAAACCACTTTCTTTGCTCATCCATAAGAAGCAACTCCCCATCTGCTCAATTATTATCATGAGATGGCAGCAGTTCAGTTACATTTTCAGTTTCCACTTCTAGTTCTCTTGTTATTTCCACCACATCTGCAGTGCCTTCCTCCACTGAAATCTTGAACCCCTCAAATTCATCCATGAGGGTTGGAATCAACTTCTTCCAAATTCCTGTTAATGTTGGTATTTTCACCTCTTCCCATGAATCATGAATGTTCTTCATGGCACCTAGAACGGTGAGTCCTTTCCAGACGGTTTTCAATTTACTTTGCCCAGATCCATTAGAGGAATCACTGCCTGTGGCAGCTATAGCCTTACAAAATGTATATCATGGGTAATAAAACTTGAAAGTTGAAATTACTCCTTGATCCCTGGGCTGTAGAGTGGATGTTGTGTTAGCAGGTATGAAAACAACATGAATCTCATACATCCCCATCAGAGCTCTTGGGTGACCAGGTACATTGTCAATAAGCAGTAATATTTTAAAAGGAATCTTTTTTCTCTGAGCAGTAGGTCTCAATAGTGGGCTTAAAACAATAAACCATGTTGTAAACAGATGTGCTGCCCCCCAGGCTTTGCTGTTCCATTTGTAGAGCACAGGCAGAGTAGATTTAGCATAATTCCTAAGGGCCCTAGGATTTTCAGAATGGTAAGTGAGCATTAGCCCCTAACAAGAGAGTCAGCTTGTCCTTTGAAGTTTTGAAGCCAGGAACTGACTTCTCCTCTCTAGCTATGGAAGTCCTAGATGACATCTTCTTCCAATAGAAGGCTGTTTCATCTACACTGAAAATCTGTTGTTTGTTTAGTGTAGCCACCTTCATTAATTTTCTTAGCTAGATATTCTGGATTACTTGCTGCTTCACCTTGCACTTTTATGTTATGGAGATGGCTTCTTTAAACTTCAGGAACCAACCTCTCTGCTCGCTTCATACTTTGTGCAGCTTCCTCACCTCTCTCAGCCTTCATAGATTGAAGAGAGTTACGGCTTTGCTCTGAATTAGGCTTTGGCTTAAGGGAATATTGTGGCAAGAATCACCATAATGTGACACAGAGGCAGAAAGTGAGCAAATGCTGTTGGAATAATCATGCCAATAGGCTTGCTAAACACAGAGTTCTCACAAACCTTCAATTTGTAAAAAACTCCGTATCTGTGAATCAAAACAAAGTGAAGCACAATAAAATGAGGTGCGCCTATATATCATTATATCTCAATAAAGTTGGAAAAAAATGAGATGCCCTTCAGGTAGTTCAAGGGAAATATTCTTTAAATTAGAAGACTGTAAAAATAAAAGATAAAATGACAAACAAAAGAAGTAGAAAATAATGAGATCACTGTATGGAAGGAATTACATGATTTGCATAATGGACCCAAGATAAATAAAACCATTGAAAAGCAGATTTAAAACAATGCTAGTCACAACTGTATGAAAATGTGAGGCTTATTCAAAAGCCAATTTGATGAGGTATAAGCAACCAATTTTCTTTTTAACAAGAGACACCTTTTGCAGGTGTATAACAAGTGGGAATTAATATCTGTCAACCACCTACTATTTCTTAGGTTCTTTGTTAGCTATATTTTTATTGTCTCATTTAATCCCCCAAATAATGTGAACCAGATGTTATCTTTATTTTACAGAGGAGGAAACTGAGACATGGAGAAGTTAAATTACTTGCCAAAAATGGTAGTTGAGATTCAAATTCCCTGTGTATACATTTCCAAACAGAGCCTGGCTTGACCATGTGCTTGCTTTGGCCAATGGGATATTAGCAAGCGTGACATAAGCAGAGGCTTAATAACAAGTGCTTGTCCTTTGGGGGCTCGTCTTCTTGGCAGTGCTTCCTCTTGGAACCCTGAGACTACCCAAACAGACCATGTGGAGGAGAATGGAGGTGCCCAGAGGAGGATCAGAACCAAGACCCCAGACACATGGCCTCAGTTGGTCACAGATCACCATAACAAATAAAATAGCGTGATTACCTGGTATGTATGATGAAGACATTAGCATATATCACATATCTTCTCTCATCTCATGGTATCCATCTTCCAGGTTTTCTTAAGAATTCTTTTTTAACATACAGAAATACATAATGTACTATAACAATGATTCTCCTTCCCTGAGAACTTTGTAGAACCAATCTCTGTTGTAAAGGAGTATGAGGGCAGCATGATTTCTTCCCTTGTGATAGTGATTGTTTTTTTCTGTGTTATGCTTGAATAGTTTTTCTTTATCCTTGATAATAGCCTAACTAGCATATAAAGAATAGTATACTTAGAATATAAATTGGTGTTGACTGCTTTGCATCAAGTTTACTTCAAGCACAGCATATTCCTTTAGTCTGCAGCATTTATTTTCTTCATTTCTGGGAAACTTTTCTTGTTCTATATTTTCAAATTTGTTTTTTCATTTCTGCTTTATTTGTTTAGTTCCTTACAACCCAATATTTTTATGGTAGATAGTTTTTATCTATCTTTATTATCTATTAGCTTCTCTCTAATCTCTTAGACCTTTCTTTCTTTCTCCTTCTCCTCTTTCTCCTTCACCTTCTTTTTGCATTTATTATTTCTAGCCTTTTCTCTGTGAGAAAAATTCCATATTCAGCAGACTTTTTTCTTTCCTTTGCTTTTTCTAATTTGTTTATTTTTTCTCAATTTGGCCAAAATTGGTTTCTGTTTTTACAACTCGGGATCATGGCAGGAAACAGAATTCATCCTCCATGCTTAAAATTTAGAGATATTAAGAAAAGGATTACTGTTGGGATGCGGATGAGGTTAAGAGAAAAAAGTCAAGGAATAGTAAGATCCCAGAGACTAACAACTGCTTAAAGATGCTCCCATCCCTAGGACTACTGCACAAGGGAAGGAAAGAGTGTTCCTGGAGTCCACTGACAGTGAACATGTGGAAGAGGGGATCCCTCCCATGTAAGCTAGAGTTGTGGAGGATCGTGCATGGGAACAGGGGAGAGAGGGAAGAAATACCTAGGATTCTCCCTTCTCCCACCCTCTGACTTTCCTGCCCACCTGGAAGCCTGGGGGCATGGGAACAAGTTTCAGGGGTCAGCTTCCCCTGAACCAGAGCAAGGCAGAGAGGGGCAGAGAATGGTGGTACTGACAGTGGTGGGTGGGGAGTTGACCAATGACAATGACCAGCACGTACTTGCCAATTTATGTTACTTTCTTAAAGGATCACAAAGCTTTTAACTCTTCAACAAGTCTCAAATATTTACTCCTTCCCACTGGAGCATGTGTGTGTCTGCAAGTGCGTGCACACACACACACACACACACACGTGTATGTGTGCATATGCACATGTGCGCATTTGCCAAGTTTCCACCTGTATCATCATGAAGCCTTGATCCTTCCAAATTTGAGGGAAGGTATAATCTTCAAAGCAGAAAACAGATGGTATCTTAGGGAATCTCTTCAAACAGTGAGTCCATTTCATTTCCAGAGTTCATCAGCTCTATTTTATTTAAAGAAAGAGAGAAGAGCCAAAGAATTTCATAGCCATAGAACAATGTTATCCACCCTCAATTATTTTTCTCAGATTGGCAGGTTTCCTTTTCATCTCATACTGTTGCTTTATTGATTTGTTTTTGAGCCACTAAAAAAAAATGAATTTTTATTCTTATGAAATCTGTCTGTAGCCTGAAACAATTGTGAGATATTTCCTTCTCGTTTTAAGCTATAATTTATCAAGTGGGGCTCTTTTACTTCATGTTGAATATTTGTTCTTGCCATGCTATTATTTTCATCTTGATCATGCTCAGGTAATACTCCAGTGGTACAGTGTTGATGCCTTCTTCCTACCATGTGAGGAAGATTTGTTTTCCTCACATTTACAGGTGGTGGGCCGAGTATTTTACATTATATCCACTTTTCTATAGCCTGAGGGAATGTCAGGGTTAAGGGACCAGCTCAGTGGAGGGGAACGTGTGCAATGTGCATTTTCTTTGAGTTCTTGGACTCTGTTCTCCCTCTTGAGTGTTTCTCACAGCTTGGCACCAGCTTGCTGTGTTCCAGTATAAGGAGACAGCCTTCCAGCTCTGTGTTTGGCAACCACTGTTAAAGAATGTTGGCATTGGATGGACCTAGAGATTATCATACTAAGTGAAGTCAGCCAGGCAGAGAAAGACAAATATGTAATATCACTTATATGTGGAATCTAAAAAAATGATACAAATGATCTTATTTACAAGACAGAGAAATACTCACAGACATAGAAAACAAACTTACGGTTACCAAAGGGGATAGAGGGAGAGGGGTGGGGGGAGATAAATTATGAGTCTGGGAGTAACGTACATACTGCTATATATAAAATAGGTAAACAACAAGGACCTACTGTATAGCACAGGGGACTATACTCAATATCTTGTAATGACCTATAGTAGAATAGAAAAGAATCTTAAAAATATATATATGTCTTACTGAATCACTTTGCTGTAGACTTGAAACTGACACAATATTGTAAATTAACTATACTTTAGTAAAAGTATTAATTAAAAAACGTTAAAAGAATTTTGGCGTAAAGAACAGGTCAAGCATCACGGAATTAAATAAGTCAGCTTTCCTATGTGAAGTCAGAAGATGTTACATCTAGATAGAGTAGCGTGTTTCTCTGAGAAGATAAATCTTACTTGGCTCTCTTTAAATCTATTGTTGATAACTAGCAGCTACAAAATTTCATTCTGATGTTGGCTCTATGAATTAGAAGGAAGGGATGCCAACCAAGAAGTTGGGAAAGCCCATGAGCATCATTGTAAATAGAACCAAAAACCCAAATAAAGGAGTTGGGTGGAGATGTTTCTAAACAGTACAATGAGAAATGGGTCGGTGCAAGGAGCTAAGAAATAGCCTGTTTAATTCCATTTATTTTTCCATAAATTCCAGAAAGAAGTCCATGAAAAGTATTAAGCTACATAGTTTCTTACCACTACAATTTGGTCATGTTTTGTTCCCAGTTAGTAAAGAATCTTTAGAAAATATTAAAGGAGTTCTGTGTAAAGTGAATATACATTTGTTTCTTCATAGCATCTCTCTGGTGAACAGTCCCTGGAAGTTTTGGGGTAGCTTTATGGAAAGAGAGAATGGGGGGAGGGGGAGGAGGAAGTGGAAGAAGGAGACAGGATTATTAGCTATAAAAATGATGCAATCCTAGGGCTTCTGGTGGCCATCTTTGCCACTTTGAGGGGGAGAATCAACCCAGAGCAAAACAGAGATAGAGTGAGAAAGTCAAATCCTTGAAGACATCATTTGAGCACCAGGATCTAGCCATGCCTGAAGTTTATTGCTTGAACTTCCCAGTTAGAAAGCTAGACAAGTCTTTCTTTCAACTACTTTGGGTAGGATTTCTGTTACTGAAAGAGTTCCTTTATTAATATATTATGTTCCCCAGGGTTCAGCGGGGAGGCAGAAATAGCTAGGCCTGCACTTTGGAAAAGAGGACCCTGTTGTGGGGGATGAATGTAGGCAATAAAGAAAGGGAGCACTTAGCAGCTGTGTGTGGGGGGAAAAGACAAAGAACAAGCAATAACAACAAAACAGGAGAAGAACTTAAGTCCCCAAGTGACCCCACTTGGAGGTAGGGCAATCTGATGATGACATTTTTTGTGCCAGTTGATTTGTCTGGTAAGCCTACATAGGTGACTATTCTTATCTTGTTTTTTGTGTTTTCCCCCCAAAATTCCTTCCTCATCAGTAGAGGACAGTGTCAGCGGATTTCCTGATGGAGGGAGGGACCATTAGGAAGTGAGCATGGGGGGTGTTATTATTATGCTGTTTTTGTTAATTCTTAAGAAAATTTGTAGTCATTTACAAATTTTGCTGTGTTGTAATTTTGTTATTACTCCTGTTTTTCCAGGAGACCAAAAGTTCTTTGGAAACGTGGATTATATCATGTCTTGCTTATCCCAGGACACCCAATGCTTGGTACAGTGCTGGACAACCCCAGCCATGGAACATAGAACATGTTTGTGGCAGAGACCCAAATCTTTATCTCAGGGTCGAAAGCAGTTGCCTTGGTCTGGTGGAAGTATCTTGCTCAGAGGAATGGCACAAGAATAGAAGACTCAGAAAAGTAAGGGACCAAGGGCCAGCTTATGGCTTAAAGGTATCATTAAGCTTACCTGACCTACTTTGACATTGCTAAAAAATTATCTTCAGAGAGAAAAAAAATACTACTGCAGCAATGTAGTATACTTCTGTTTTGTATCAACATTTAATATTGTGCTGATTTTGTGAATGACAAATGGTCTATTTTACAGTCACAAGTTTTCAAGCCATCACTTTGTGACTATCAATATTTTGCCTTTTAAAATTCTCAATAATAACGTATCATGGATATTCTAGGAAAATGTAAACTTTGGAGGTCAGAAGAGAAACAACATTACTTCATTCTTTTTCTTGAATGAAAAGTTGTAAAGCATATTTCGAAACATTGTGATAAAAATCCCAAACGCAGTTGTAATTTTGCTTATCTGATTGTTTGGTTTAATGCAATCTTACTGAGCCAGCTGACCAGCTATTCAAAATTAGTCAGTAGTTTGGAAAAACATGACATCATCATTTGTGACAGCCTTAGACAAAGTTCTAAAGCAGGTGAATTTGGCCTTCAGAAAATGCCACCTTCTCTTTCTAACCTGATCCCGTTTGAAAGTGCTCTCTTTCTTCCACACTGACCCCATCTAAGGAAATAATCAAAATACTAAGCTGGTCACGTCACCTTTGATTGAAAGTGTTCTAATGGCCTTTGCCTCCTGGTCGCATAAAATCCAGCTTCCTCTGTAGGATAAACAAATTTTGTTTTTGTGATCTGGTCCTTCCCTATCTCAGGAATTTGCCAATGTATTTGATCCCTTCCTGAGTTCACTGTTGTTTCTTTTGTCCCACATTGTTGGAGGGCAAGGAGATCTTTAAATAGCACTTCTTCCTCGCCCAAGTTTTCAGAACCAATTGAGAAATCAGACAAAAGTGTAAGGCATATGGGGACCAAAATATGACCTTTGTTACCAGTAGGATATTAGAAACATTCCCGTTGGTGGACAAGTGAGCTTCCAAATACCAGTTCCTAGAACTACCATCCCAGTAGATGGTCATACTAACTAAGGCATAGGCAGTGCTGGATGAGGGCAGGCCTCCCCACACATGGCCCCTATCTGCCCCACAAGGTACTACCCTGCAGGCAGCCTAGGTCCCAAGCAGAAGGGGAGAAGAAGGGGCTGGGCTACTTACATCCAGTCTCTCTTCTCAATTTTTCCAATCATGTTAACTCACTCTTCCTTGGAGGAGGACTGAGTGAGGCCAGGATGGGGTCGGGGGAGGAAGGCCAGGATTGTGATGCACATGGAGGACCCTCCATACAGTGTGAAACAAACTAAGTGGAGAAGACGCATCACTCCAGAAAGATGGACTGACCTTCCAGCTTCACTTTTCTTATTGCCAAAGCACAGAGTTCCTTTAGTGAGGATTTGTGGATGGTGGAGCCTTTATTGCTTGTAAGTCTGAAAAATCTTTATTTTTCTCTAATTTTTGAAAGATTACCTAGTTTGGTGGTGGTTTAGAAGTTTCACAGATCTTCCTCAGTGGTGAGAAAGGCAAGGAAAAGTGCTAAGCTGGAATGGGGGCTCGGGGGCTCCAGGTGCTACCTTCCAGCCACAGCCATTTGGTCTTTACTTCTTTTACATATTGGGTTTCTGCATGATACTATTTTAAACAAAGATCCTGTCAATAGACAAAGTTTGAGAAATGTTATTGTAGACTAATCCTTATAAAAATAATAGTAGCAAATATGTAAATAGCACTAATATGCCAGGTACAACATTAAGTGATGTGTGTGTACAAACATATTAATTTTTTTTTCAAAACAACCTGGTGAAATGATTGTGATAGCCCTCTTTTATAGATGAGGAAATTGAGGCATTGAGAACTTAAATACCTTTACTGAAGTTACACATCTAATAAGAGGGTTACAGCTGGAATTCGACCCCAGTATTAGAGTGTACATTATATACGATTGCACCATTGTGAGTGGTAGAAAAGTTGGAATGACTCCAACATGTAAATACTGGAAGGGGAGGAAAAGAGCCTCTGTTTCCTTGCTTTCCTGCTCGGCTTTTCCTATTCCACCACACCACAGTTCAGGGTGGCTGCTTACGCCTGTGCACAGTTGATGCTGACTCTGGTCAAGCCCATGCTCACTGCTGCTCATTTAGTGGAGATGGTTCCAGCCTCAGATTTTCAACATCCCACTCGACTTTACCAGTTGGATGACTCACAAAGCTTCTTGAACTTAGGAAGTCCCAAACAGACCTTGTGATTCCACACCCCACAAACCTGTTCTCCCTACCCCCATCTGTTTTCAATAAATAGCATCATCTTTTGTCAGCAGCTCAACCCAGAAACTTATTCGTCATCTTTATTTTTTTTAATCTTTATTGGAGTTCAATTGCTTCACAACACTGTGCTACTTTCTGTTGTACACCAAAGTGAATCAGCCATATGCATACACATGTCCCCATATCCCCTCCTCTTGAGCCTCCCTCCCACCCTCCCTATCCCCCCCCCCCGCCCCCGCTGTAGGTCATAACAGAGCACCCAGCTGATCTCCCCGTGCTATGCTGCTGCTTCCCACTAGCTATTTTACATTTGGTAGTGTATATATGCCGATACTACTCTCACTTCGCCCTAGCTTCCCCTCGCACCCCATGTCCTCAAGTCCATTCTCTATGTCTACATCTGTATTCCTGCCCTGAAACTAGGTTCATCAGTACCTTTTTTTTTTTTTCTTAGATTCCATATATATGTGTTACCATACGGTATTTTTTTTTTCTTTCTGATTTACTTCACTCTGTATGACAGATTTTGGGTCCATCCACCTCACTACTAATAACTTAATTTCATTTCTTTTTATGGCTAAGATTCCATTATATATATGTGTCTCATTTTCTTTATCCATTCATCTGTCCATGGACATTTAGGTTGCTTCCAAGTCCTGGCTACTGTATATGGTGCTGCAATGAACAGTGGTGCATGTCTTTGTTTTTTTTTCCATTATTAAAAAAAAATTTTTTTCTTTTATTTATTTTTTTATACAGCAGGTTCTTATTAGTCATCCATTTTATACACATCAGTGTATGCATGTCAATCCCAATTGCCCAATTCATCACACCCCCACCCCCACCCCCTGCCACTTCCCCCCCTTGGTGTCCATATGTTTGTTCTCTACATGTGTATCTCAGTTTCTGCCCTGCAAACTGGTTCATCTGTACCATTTTTCTAGGTTCCACATATATGCATTAATATACGATATTTGTTTTTCTCTTTCTGACTTACTTCACTCTGTATGACAGTCTCTAGATCCATCCACATCTCTACAAATGACCCAATTTCATTCATTTTTATGGCTGAGTAATATTCCATTGTATATATATACCACATCTTCTTTATCCATTCGTCTGTCAATGGGCATTTAGGTTGCTTCCATGAGGTGGATATTGTAAATAGTGCTGCAATGAACATTGGGGTGTGTGTGTCTTTTTGAATTATGATTTTCTATGGGTATATGCCCAATAGTGGGATTTCTGGGTCTTATGGTAGTTCTATTTTTAGTTTTTTACGGACACTCCATATGGTTTTCCATAGTGGCTGTATCAATTTAGATTCCCACCAACAGTGCAAGAGGGTTCCCTTTTCTCCACACCTTCTCAAGCATTTGTTGTTTGTGGATTTTCTGATGATGCCCATTCTGACGGGTGTGAGGTGATACCTCATTGTAGTTTTGATTTGCATTTCTCTGATAATTAGTGATGTTGAGCAGCTTTTCATGTGCTTCTTGGCCACCTGTATGTCTTCTTTGGAGAAATGTCTATTTAGGTCTTCTGCCCATTTTTGGATTGCGTTGTTTGTTTTTTTGATATTGAGCTGCATGAGCTGCTTGTAAATTTTGGAGATTAATCCTTTGTCAGTTCCTTCATTTGCAAATATTTTCTCCCATTCTGAGGGTTGTCTTTTGGTCTTGTTTATGGTTTCCTTTGCTGTGCAAAAGCTTTTAAGTTTCATTAGGTCCCATTTGTTTATTTTTGTTTTTACTTCCATTACTATAGGAGGTGGATCAAAAAAGATCTTGCTGTGATTTATGTCAAAAAGTGTTCTTCCTATGTTTTCCTCTAAGATTTTTATAGTGTCCAGTCTTACGTTTAGGCCTCTAATCTATTTTGAGTTTATTTTTGTGTATGGTGTTAGGGAGTGTTCTAATTTCATTCCTTTATATGTAGCTGTCCAGTTTTCCCAGCACCACTTATTGAAGAGGCTGCCTTTTCTCCATTGTATATTCTTGCCTCCTTTGTCATAGATTAGTTGACCACAGGTGCGTGGGTTTATCTCTGGACTTTCTATCTTGTTCCATTGATCTATATTTCTGATTTTGTGCCAGTACCATATTGTCTTGATTACTGTAGCTTTGTACTATAGTCTGAAGTCAGGGAGCCTGATTCCTCCAGCTCCATTTTTCATTCTCAAGATTGCTTTGGCCACTCGGGGTCTTTTGTGTTTCCATACAAATTGTGAAATTTTTTGT
The DNA here is from genome assembly GCF_005190385.1 of Monodon monoceros. Classification (NCBI taxonomy): domain Eukaryota; kingdom Metazoa; phylum Chordata; class Mammalia; order Artiodactyla; family Monodontidae; genus Monodon; species Monodon monoceros. The sequence goes on from NW_021703772.1 coordinate 90,777,402, forward strand.
TCTAGTTTTGTGAAAAATGCCAGTGGTAGTTTGATAGGGATTGCATTGAATCTGTAGATTGCTTTGGGTAGTAGAGTCATTTTCACAATGTTGATTCTTCCAATCCAAGAACATGGTATATCTCTCCATCTATTTGTATCATCTTTAATTTCTTTCATCAGTGTCTTATAATTTTCTGCATACAGGTCTTTTGTCTCCTTAGGTAGGTTTATTCCTAGGTATTTTATTCTTTTTGTTGCAATGGTAAATGAGACTGTTTCCTTAATTTCTGTTTCAGATTTTTCATCATTAGTGTATAGGAATGCCAGAGATTTCTGTGCATTAATTCCATATCCTGCAACTTTACCAAATTCATTGATTATCTCTAGTAGTTTTCTAGTGGCATCTTTAGGATTCTCTATGTATAGTATCATGTCACCTGCAAACAGTGACAGTTTTATTTCTTCTTTTAAATTTGTATTCCTTTAATTTCTTTTTCTTATCTGATTGCCATGGCTAGGACTTCCAAAACTATGTTGAATAAGAGTGGTGAGAGTGGACGTCCTTGTCTTGTTCCTGATCTTAGAGGAAATGCTTTCAGTTTTTCCCCATTGAGAATGATGTTTGCTGTGGGTTTCTCGTATATGGCCTTTATTATGATGAGGTAGGCTCCCTCTATGCCCACTTTCTGGAGAGTTTTTATCATAAATGGGTGTTGAATTTTGTCAAAAGATTTTTCTGCATCTATTGAGGTGATTATGTGGTTTTTCTTCTTCAACTTGTTAATATGGTGTATCACATTGTTTGATTTGCATACATTGATGAATTCTTGCATCCCTGGGATAAATCCCACTTGATCATGCTGTATGGTCCTTTTAGTGTGTTGTTGGATTCTGTTTGCTAGCATTTTGTTGAGGATCTTTGCATCTATATTCATCAGTGATATTGGTATGTCATTTTCTTTTTTTGTAGTATCTGTGTCTGGTTTTGGTATCAGGGTGATGGTGGCCTCATAGAATGAGTTTGGGAGTGTTCCTTCCTCTGCAATTTTTTGGAAGAATTTGAAAAGGATGGGTGTTAACTCTTCTCTAAATGTTTGATAGAATTCACCTGTGAAACCATCTGGTTCTTGACTTTTGTTTGTTGGAAGATTTTTAATCACAGTTTCAATTTCATTACTTGTGATTGGTCTGTTCATATTTTCTGTTTCTTCCTGGTTCAGTCTTGGAAGGTTATACCGTTCTAAGAATTTGTCCACTTCTTCCAGGTTCTCCATTTTATTGGCATAGAGTTGCTCATAGTAGTCTCTTAGGATGCTTTGTATTTCTGCGGTGTTGTAACTTCTCCTTTTTCATTTCTAATTTTATTGATTTGAGTCCTCTCCCTCTTTTTCCTGAAGAGTCTGGCTAATGGTTTATCAATTTTGTTTAGCTTCTCAAAGAAACAGCTTTTAGTTTTATTGATCTTTGCTATTGTTTTCTTTGTTTCTATTTCATTTATTTCTGCTTTGATCTTTTTGATTTCTTTCCTTCTGCTAACTTTGGGTTTTGTTTGTTTTTCTTTCTCTAGTTCCTTTAGGTATAATGTTGGATTGTTTATTTGAGATTTTTCTTCTTTCTTGAGGTAGGCTTGTATAGCTATAAACTTCACTCTTAGAACTGCATTTGCTGCATCCCATAGGTTTTGGATCATCATGTTTTCATTGTCATTTGTCTCTAGTTATTTTTTCATTTCCTCTTTGATTTCTTCAGTGACCTCTTGGTTATTTAGTAAAGTATTGTTTAGCCTCCATGTGTTTCTGTTTTTTGCGTTTTTTTTCCCTGTAATTGATTTCTAATCTCATAGCATTGTGATCAGAAAAGATGCTTGGTATGATTTCAATTTTCTTAAATTTACTGAGGCTTGATTTATGACCCAGAGTGTGGTCTATCCTGGAGAATGTTCCGTGCGCACTTGAGAAAAACGTGTAATCTGCTGTTTTTGGATGGAATGTCCTATAAATATCAACTAAATCTATCTGGTCTATTGTGCCATTTAAAGCATGTGTTTCCTTATTAATTTTCTGTTTGGATGATCTGTCCATTGGTGTAAGTGAGGTGTTAAAGTCCCCCACTATTTTTGTGTTCTGTCGATTTCCTGTTTTATAGCTCTAAGCATTTGCTTATGTATTGAGGTGCTCCTATGTTGGGTGCATATATACTTATAATTGCTATATTTTCTTCTTGGATTGATCCCTTGATCATTATGTAATGTCCTTCCTTGTCTCTTGTAACATTCTTTATTTTAAAGTGTATTTATTTCTGGTATGAGTATTGCTACTCCAGCTTTCTTGTGATATCCATTTTCATGGAATATCTTTTTCCATCCCCTCGCTTTCATTCTGTATGTGTCCCTAGGTCTGAAGTGGGCCTCTTGTTGACAGCATATATATGGGTCTTTTTGTATCCATTCAGCAAGCTTGTGTCTTTTGGTTGGAGCATTTAATCCATTCACATTTAAGGTAATTTTCGATATGTTTGTTCCTGTTACCATTTTCTTAATTGTTTTCGGTTTGCTTCTGGAGGTCCTTTTCTTCTCTTGTGTTTCCCACTTACAGAAGTTCCTTTAGCATTTGTTGTAGAGCTGGTTTGGTGGTGCTGAATTCTCTTAGCTTTTGCTTGTCTCTAAAGATTTTGATTTCTCCATCGAATCTGAATGAAATCCTTGCTGGGTAGAGTAATCTTAGTTTTAGTTTCTTCCCTTTCATCACTTTATCATGCCACTCCCTTCTGGCTTGTAGCGTTTCTGCTGAGAAATCAGCTGTTAACCTTATGGGAATTTCCTTGTATATTATTTGTTGTTTTTCCCTTGCTGCTTTCAATAATTTTTCTTTGTCTTTAAATTTTGCCAATTTGATTACTATGTGTCTCGGCGTGTTTCTTCTTGGGTTTATCTCTGCTCTTCCTGGACTTGGGTGGCTATTTCCTTTCCCATGTTAGGGAAGTTTTCAACTATAATCTCTTCCAATATTTTCTCAGGTCCTTTTTCTCTCTCCTCTCCTTCTGGGACCCCTATAATGCGAATGTTGTTGTGTTTAATGTTGTCCCGGAGGTCTCTTGGGCTGTCTTCATTTCTTTTCATTCTTTTGTCTTTATTCTGTTCCACAGCAGCGAATTCCACCATTCTATCTTCCAGGTCACTTTTCCGTCCTTCTGCCTCAGTTATTCTGCTATTGATTCCTTCAAGTGTATTTTTCATTTCAGTTATTGTATTGTTCATCTCTGTTTGTTTGTTCTTTAATTCTTCTAGATCTTTGTGAAACACGTCTTGCATCTTCTCGATCTTTGCCTCCATTCTTTTTCTGAGGTACTGAATCTTCTTCAGTATCATTATTCTGAATTCTCTTTCTGGAATGTTGCCTACTTCCACTTCATTTAGTTGTTTCTCTGGGGATTTATCTTGTTTCTTCATCTGGTACATAGTCCTCTGCCTTTTCATCTTGTCTCTTTTTCTGTGAATGTGGTTTTTGTTCCACAGACTGCAGGCTTGTAGTTCTTCTTGCTTCTGCTGTCTGCCCTGTGGTGGATGAGGCTATCTAAGAGGCTTGTGCAAGTTTCCTGATGGGAAGGACTCTGCATGCCTCTTTTGGAATTATGGTTTTCTCAGGATATATGCCCAGTAGTGGGATTGCTGCATCATATGGTAATTGTATTTTAGTTTTTTAAGGAAACTCCATACGGTTTTCCATAGTGGCTGTATCAATTTACATTCCCACCAACAGTGCAGGAGGGTTCCCTTTTCTCCACACCCTCTCCAGCATTTATTGTTTGTAGATTGTTTTGATAATGGTCATTCTGACCAGAGTGAGGTGATACCTCATTGTAGTTTTGATTTGCATTTCTCTGATAATTAGTGATGTTGAGCATCTTTTCATGTGCCTGTTAGTCATCTGTATGTCTTCCTTGGTGAAATGTCTATTTAGGTCTTCTGCCATTTTTTAATTGGATTCTTTGTGTTTTTGATATTGAGCTCTATTAGCTGTTTGTATATTTTGGAGATTAATCCTTTGTCTCTTGTTTCATTTGCAAATATTTTCTCCCATTCTGAGGGTTGTCTTTTGGTCTTGTTTATGGTTTTCTTTGCTGTGCAAAAGCTTTTAAGTTTCATTAGGTCCCATTTGTTTATTTTTGTTTTTATTTCTGTTACTCTAGGAGATGGGTCAAAAAAGGTGTTGCTGTGGTTTATGTCAAAGAGTGTTTTTCCCATGTTTTCCTCTAAGAGTTTTATAGTGTCTGGTCTTACTTTTAGTTTTTTAATCCATTTGGAGTTTATTTTTATGTATGGTGTTAGGTAGTGTTCTAATTTCATTCTTTTACATGTAGCTGTCCAGTTTTCCCAACACCAATTATTCAGGAGGTCGTCTTTTCTCCATCGTGTGTTCTTGCCTCCTTTGTCATAAATTAGGTGACCATATGTGCGTGAGTTTATCTCTGGGCATTCTGTCCTGTACCATTGATCTATATTTCTTGATTACTGTAGCCTTGTGGTATAGTTTGAAGTCAGGGAGCCTTATTCCTCCAAGTCCTTTTTTCTTTCTCAAGATTGCTTTGCCTTTTCAGGGTCTTTTGTGTTTCCACTAGAATTGTAAAATTTTTTGTTCTAAATCTGTGAAGTATGCCATTGGTAGTTTGATAGGGATTGCATTGAATCTGTGGAGTGCGTTGGGTAGTATAGTCGTTTACACAATATTGATCCTTCCAATCCAAGAACATGGTATATTTCTCCATCTGTTTATGTCTTCTTTGATTTCTTTCATCAGTGTTTTATACTTTTCTGAGTACAAGTCTTTCGCCTCCTTAGGCAGATTTATTCCTAGGTATTTTATTCTTTGTGTTGCAGTGGTAAATGGGAGTGTTTTCTTAATTTCTCTTCCTGATCTTTCATCATTAGTGTATAGGAATGCCAGAGATTTCTGTGCATTAATTCCATATCCTGCAACTTTACCAAATTCATTGATTATCTCTAGTAGTTTTCTAGTGGCATCTTTAGGATTCTCTATGTATAGTATCATGTCACCTGCAAACAGTGACAGTTTTATTTCTTCTTTTAAATTTGTATTCCTTTTAGTTCTTTTTCTTTTCTGATTGCCATGGCTAGGACTTCCAAAACTATGTTGAATAATAGTGGTGAGAGTGGACATCCTTGTCTTGTTCCTGATCTTCGTGGAAATGCTTTCAGTTTTTCACCACTGAGTATGATGCTTGCTGTGGGTTTGTATATGGCCTTTATTATGTTGATGTAGGTTCCCTCTATGCCCATTTTCTAGGGAGTTTTTATCATAAATGTATGTTGAATTTTGTCAAAAGCCTTTTCTGCATCCATTGAGATGATCACGTGGTTTTTATTCCTTAATTTGTTAATGTTGTGTATCACATTGATTGATTTGCATACACTGAAGATTCCTTGCATCCCTGGGATAAATCACACTTGATCATGGTGTATGATCCTTTTTATGTGTTGTTGGTTCTGTTTGCTAGTGTTTTGTTCAGGATTTTTGCATCTATGTTCATCAGTGATATTGGTGTATAATTTTCTTTTTTTCTGATATCTTTTTCTAGTTTGGGCACCAGGGTGATGGTGGCCTCATAGAATGAATTTGGGAATGGTTCTCCTTCTGCAATTTTTTGGAAGAGTTTGAGAAAGATAGGTGTTAGCTCTTCTCTACATGTTTTAGAGAATTTGCCTGTGAAGCCATCGTGTTCTGGACTTTTGTTTGTTGGAAGATTTTTAGTTACAGTTTCAATTTCATTACTTGCTGTAGGTCTGTTTTTATTTTCTAATTCTTCCTGGTTCAGTATAGGAAAATTGTATGTTTCCAAGAATTTGTCTGTTTCTTCATGGTTGTCCATTTTATTGGCATATAGTTGTTTGTAGTAGTCTCTTATAATCCTTTGTTTCTGTGGTGTCGGTTGTGACTTCTCCTTTTTCATTTCTGATTTTATTGATTTGCATCCTCTCCCTTTTGTTCTTTATTAGTCTGCTAAGGATTTATCAATTTTGTTTCTCTTCTTAAAGAGCCAGCTTTTAGTTTTATTTCTTTGCTATTGTTTTCTTTGTTTCTATTTCATTTATTTCTGCTCTGATTTTTATGATTTCTGTCCTTCCACTGATGCTGGGTTTTCTTTGTTCATCTCTCTCTAGTTGTTTTAAGTGTCGGGTTAAATTGTTTATTTGAGATTTTTCTTGTTTCTTGAGGTGAGATTGAATTGCTATAAACTTCCCTCTTAGAACTGCATTTGGTACGTCCCATAGGTTTTGGGTCGTCATGTTTTCATTGTCATTTGTTTCTATGTATTTTAAAATTTCTTCTTTAATTTCTTCAGTGATCTCTTCTTTATTTAGTAGTGCACTGTTTAGCCTTCATGTATTTGTGGTTTTTACAGTTTTTTCCCTATAGTTGATTTCCAGTCTCATAGCGTGTGGTCATAAAAGATGCTTGATACGATTTCAATTTTCTTAAATTTTCCAAAGCTTGATTTGTGACCCAAGGTATGATCTATCCTGGAGAATGTTCCATGTGCACTTGAGGAGAAAGTGTATTCTGCCACACTTTTGTGTGGAATGTCCTATAAATATCAATTAAAGCCATCTGGTCTGTTGTGTCATATAAATATTGTGTCTCCTTATTAATTTTTGGTTTGGATGATCTATCCGTTGGTGTAAGTGGGGTGTTAAAGTCCCCTACTATTATTGTGTTACTGTTGATTTCTCTTTCATAGCTGTTAGCATTTGCCTTATGTATTGAGGTGCTCCTATTATGGGTGCATAAACACTTATAATTTTTATATCTTCTTGGATTGATCCTTTGATTGTTATGTAGTGTCCTTCTTTGTCTCTTGTAATAGTCTTTATTTGAAAGTCTATTTTATCTGATATGAGTATTGCTACTCCAGCTTCCTTTTGATTTCCATTTGCATCGAATATCTTTTTCCATCCCCTCACTTTCAGTCTGTATGCATCCCTAGGTCTGAAGTGGGTCTCTTGTAGACAGCATACATAGGGGTCTTGTTTTTGTGTCCATTCAGCCAGTCTATGTCTTTTGGTTGGGGTATTTAATCCATTTACATTCAAGGTTATTATCGATATGTATGTTCCTATTACCATTTTCTTCATTGTTTTGGGTTTGTTTTTGTGGGACTTCTTCTTCTCTTGTGTTTCCAGCCTAGAGAGCTTTCTTTAGCATTTGTTGTAAAGCTGGTTTGGTGGTGCTGAATTCTCTTAGCTTTTGCTTGTCTGAAAAGCTTTTGATTTCTTCATTGTATCTGAATGAGATCATTGCTGGGTAGAGTAATCTTGGTTGTCGGTTTTTCTCTTTCACCACTTTAAGTATTTCCTGCCACTCCCTTCCGGCCTGCAGAGTTTCTGCTGAAAAATCAGCTGATAACCTTCTGGGGATTCCTTTGTATGTTATTTGTTGCTTTTCCCTTGCTGCTTTTAATATTTTTTCTTTGAATTTAATTTTTGTTAGTTTGATTAATATGTGTCTTGGTGTGTTTTTCCTAGGGTTTATCCTGTATCGGACTCTCTATGCTTCCTGGACTTGGATGACGATTTCCTTTCCCATGTTAGGGAAGTTTTGGACTATAATCTCTTCAAATATTTTCTCAGTCCCTTTCTTTTTCTCTTCTTCCTCTGGCACCCCTATAATTCGAATGTTGGTGCATTTAATGTTGTCCCAGAGGTCTCTGAGATTGTCTTCCATTCTTTTCATTCTTTTTTCTTTATTCGGCTCCTCGGCAGTTGTTTCCACCATTTTTTCTTCCAGCTCATTTATTTGTTCTTCTGCCTCAGTTATGCTGTTATTGATTCTTTCTAGTGTATTTTTCATTTCAGTTATTGTGTTCGTCACATCTGTTTGTTTGTTCTTTAGTTCTTCTAGATCTTTGATAAACATTTCTTGTATTTTTCTCAATTCTTGCCTTCATTCTATCTCCAGGATTCAGGATCATCTTTACTATCATTACTCTGAATTCTTTTTCAGGTAGATTGCCTATTTCCTCTTCATTTATTTGGTCTTATAGGTTTTTACCATACTCTTTCATCTGTGACATATTATTTTGCTGTCTCTTTTTTTTTTTTTTTAAATGAGTGGGATTGTGTTCCTCTTTTACTGGTTGTTTGGCCTGGGGCTTCCAACACTGGAGTTTGTAGGCTGTTGCGTAGAGCTGGGTCTTGGTGCTGAGATGAGGACCTATGTGAGACCTCACTACGATGAATATTCCCTGGAGTCGGAGGTTCTCTGTTAGTCCAGTGGTTTGGACTTGGAGCTCCCACCACAGGAGCTTTAGCCCTACCCCAAGCTCATGAACCAAGATACTGCATGCTGCGTGGGGTGGTGGTTCACTTGGGCGTTCCTCCCCTCACCTTGGGCATCAGGGTCTCCCACCAGCGGCTGGCAGGTGCCATAGTTGTGGAGAGATGCTAACTCGGCATCTTCCCACACCGCCATCTTGACTCCGCCCTCTATTCTTCATCTTTAATTCCACTCCTCACCTCCCACATCCAGCCCAGCAGCAAGTCTTTTTTTTTTTTTAACATCTTTATTGGAGTATAATTGCTTTCAGTGGTTTGTTAGTTTCTGCTTCATAACAAAGTGTATCAGCTATACATATGCATATATCCCCATATCTCCTCCCTCTTGCATCTCCCTCCCACCCTACCTTATCCCATCCCTCTACATGGTCACAAAGCACCAAGCTGATCTCCCTGTGCTATCCAGCTGCTTCCCACTAGCTATCTATTTTACATTTGGTAGTATATATAAGTCCATGCCACTTTCTCACTTTGTCCCAGCTTACCCTTCCCCCTCCCCGTGTCCTCAAGTCCATTCTCTATGTCTGTGTCTTTATTCCTGTCCTGCCCCTAGGTTCTTCAGAACCTTTTTTTCTTTCTTTTTTTTTAGATTCCATATATATGTGTTAGCATACAGTATTTGTTTTTCCCTTTCTCACTTACTTCCCTCTGTATGACAGACTCTACGTCCATCCACCTCACTACAAATAACTCAATTTTGTTTATTTTTCTGGCTGAGTAATATTCCATTGTATATATGTGCCACATCTTCTTTATCCATTCATCTGTTAATGGACACTTAGGTTGCTTCCATGTCCTGGCTATTGTAAATAGTGCTGCAATGAACATTGTGGTACATGACTCTTTTCGAATTATGGTTTTCTCAGGGTATATGCTTGGTAGTGGGATTGCTGGGTCGTATGGTTGTTCCATTTTTAGTTTTTTAAGGAAACTCCATACTATTCTCCATAATGGCTGTATCAATTTATATTCCCACCAACAGTGCAACAACAGTGCAAGAGAGTTCCCTTTTCTTCACACCTTTTCCAGCATTTATTGTTTGTAGATTTTTTGATGATGGCCATTCTGACTGGTGTGAGGTGAAACCTCATTGTAGTTTTGAATTGCATTTCTTTAATAGTTAGTGATGTTGAGCATCCTTTCATGCATTTGTTGGCAATCTGTATATCTTCTTTGGAGAAATGTCTATTTAGGTCTTCTGCCCATTTTTGGATTGGGTTGTTTGTTTTTTGATATTGAGTTGCATGAGCTGCTTATAAATTAATCCTTTGTCAGTTGCTTCATTTGCAAATATTTCCTCCCACTCTGAGGGTTGTCTTTTGGTCTTGTTTATGGTTTGCTTTGCTGTGCAAAAGCTTTGAAGTTTCATTAGGTCCCATTTGTTTATTTTTGTTTTTATTTCCATTTCTCTAGGAGGTGGGTTAAAAAGGATCTTGCTGTGATTTATGTCATAGAGTGTCTGCCTATGTTTTACTCTAAGAGTTTTATATTGTCTGACCTTACATTTAGGTCTTTAATCCATTTTGAGTTTATTTTTGTGTATGGTCTTAGGGAGTGCTCTAATTTCATTCTTTTACATGTAGCTGTCCAGTTTTCTCAGTATCGCTTCTTGAAGAGATTGTCTTTTCTCCATTGTATATTCTTGCCTCCTTTTTGAAAAATAAGCTGACCATATGTGTGTGAGTTTATCTCTGGGCTTTCTATCCTGTTCCATTTATCTATATTTCTGTTTTTGTGCCAGTACCATACTGTTTTGTTTACTGTAGCCTTGTAGTATAGCCTGAAGTCCAGGAGCCTGATTCCTCCAGCTCCATTTTTCTTCTCAAGATGCTTTGGCTATTCATTGTCTTTTGTGTTTCCATGCAAATTTTGAAATTTTTGGTTCTAGTTCTGTGAAAAATGCCATTGGTAGTTTGATAGGGATTACCCTGAATCTGTAGGTTGCTTTGGGTAGTATAGTTATTTTCACAATGTTGATTCTTCTAATCCAAGAACATGGTATATCTCTCCTTCTGTTTGTATCATGTTTAATTTCTTTCATCAGTGTCTTATAGTTTTCTCAAATCAATAGAATTAGAAATGAAAAAGGAGAAGTAACAACTGACACTGCAGTAATACAAAGGATCAGGTAAGATTACTACAAGCAACTATGTGCCAATAAAATGGACAACTTGGAAGAAATGGACAAATTCTTAGAAAAGCACAACCTTCCAATACTGAACCAGGAATAAACAGAAAATATAAACAGACCAATCACAAGCACTGAAATTGAGACTGTGATTAAAAATCTTCCAGCAGGTCTTTTTGTTACAAACTCCAAATGCAGCTGGAATCTATATAATTCCCTCGAACACCACTGCATCACCCAAAGAAAAACAACACAGTAGGGACTTCCCTCATGGCTCAGTGATTAAGAATCTGCCTGCCAATGTGGGGGACATGGGTTTGAGCCCTGGTTTGGGAAGATCCCACATGCTGCAGAGCAACTAAGCCTGTGCGCCACAACTACTGAGCCTGCACTGTGGAGCCCGTGGCTACAATTACTGAAACCTGTGTACCTAGAGCCCATGCTCTGCAACAAGAGAGGCCACTGCCATAAGAAGCCCATGCACCATAATGAAGAGTATCCCCTGCTCACTAGAACTAGAGAAAGACCACAGCGTGCAGCAACCAAGACCCAATGCAGCCATAAATAAATAAATAAATTTATTAAACACACACACACACACACACACACACAGAGTAGCTATTATCCCTCATATCTTTTCCTTTATCTCCACAGAATGAGGTACCTCTATGCACCATTTGTTTTTCCAAGGTTTACACTTCAATACACTCAATAACAAAACTCTATCCAATCCTTTCTTTCCTGTTTTGTAACCTTATTTTGGGGGAAATAATTGCATTAGAAACATCTCAAAATTTACCCTGAAAAATCACATTTACACAAAGATTTGTTTCAAAAAGCATAAGAAACTATAAACATACGTGTACTACAACTGTCTTATACCCAATTTATGTATGCTTGATCTAATTTCTAATTCCTGTGGTTGCAAGTTTGTTATATTTAGAGTAAGCTATTCAGGCATATTTTATGGAAATTTGCCACAAAAATCTTTTGCTATCTGTTTCAGTATTTAACTTTTCAAGATTTGTTATCAAAATATATACCTCGGAAAATTTAATTTCAAACATTGGACTTAAACTGTATTGAACTTGTTTTGTTTGGACATAGTTTACTCTTCTTGTTATTATATTGGCATGTTACAATTAATGGCCTATTTGAAATTCCATTAAATGCTCTAGCATTAGAGGTTCATAACTGCAGCATAAAAAATTTTCTCCAGACTGAAACTTGTTATACAAGTCTCAGCCTAGAACCAATTAAAAAAATTAGTCATTAAATAGCTTGTCTTTGAATGCAGACTTGTCATTTTCAATTCTTTGACTAAGCCATTTAGACCGGTCTATACTCTTCTGTGCTGATGCTCTAAAAATTGTTTTTGAAGTGTTCATAGGAATAGTGATGAGACACATGAAGAAGAATATTTCTCAGTTTAGTCTGGGGAATGGAGTGGCTTCCCATGCCCTCTTCAATGTCCAGTGTCCTTCAGTCCAAGTATCCTTCTGGCTCACGATTTCTATCATGTAGACCTTTATTCCTCTTCCAAGGTTGCCTGTTTATGCAGGATGGAGTGTGGAATCTTAGTCAGACGCTCAATGATTTCTCCTGTTTTCAGCCCCACATTAACCTTCCATGTTTAGGGGTACCTGGTCCCACAAATTTGAGTTTCGTTGGGGTTCTACAATGAAAATCAGGTTGCTTCCTGCTTAGGCAGATGAAATAATACTGAAGAGCATCGTTACTTGAGTCCATCTTGTGTGCCATTCGCTGTCTTTTTAATCTTAGATCAGTCACTCCAATTTGAGCCTCAGTCTCCTCATCTATAACAAAGGGATGGCAAACTGCAATAGGGTTTTTGTGAGAATCAAGTGAGTTAATGAGGATAAAGTTAAAAACGTAACAGAAGAATGGATTGGGCAGGACATGATAGGTCACTGTAAAGAGTTGGCTTTTACTCTGAGTGAAATGGAGAATCACTGCAACGTTTTGAGTGGAGGAGTGAAATGATCAGATTTATTAAAAAAAAATAGAGGTTTTTGCCATTAGAATTTTCTGGCAGATTGAATGTCTTACAGATTAAAAGGGAAGAGTTAACGTTGATTCAAAGGATTTTAGCCTGAGCAGTGATGGAGTTTCCATCAAGTGAGACAGGGAAAGATATGGGTGGATTGGGTTTGGAGTAAAGGGAGATCAGGAGTTGTGTTTTGGTTTTCTATTGGACATCTAGAAAAAGTGTTGGGGAGTGAGTTGTGGGCAGGAATTGTAAATTTGAGAGTCTTTGTATAGAGGCTGGGTTTAAAGCCATGAGAAGGGATTAGATCAACAATGCAGTGAGTATAAATAGAGTGCCAGGGACTGAGCCTCGGGACAGTCCACCAAGAGCTCAGGGTGAGGGAGAGAATTGGAGACTGAGAAGGGGTGCTCAGTAGAGTGTGAGGAATCCAAAGGAGTTGGTGTCCTGGAAGGCAAATGAAGAAAGTGGTTAGAGGAGAAGGGAGGATTAACCATGTTCAATGTGGCTGATAAGATTAGGACTGAGAATTGACTGTTGGATTTAAACAGTGAAGGTCCCTGGCAATGACAAGCGTAATTCTCAAGAGGATTTGGGGAAAACTAAATGAAGTGGTTTTAAATGACAACAGAAGGAGAGGAATTGGAGACAGCAAGGTAGATAACTCTGTAAAGGAATTTTTCTGAAAAGCAAATAAAAGAAGTGGGGTGGTAGCTTGTAAGTATTGGAGGCAAGATCTGTATTATTACTATTTTTTTAAGAAAAGAGAAACAGTGGCTTATTTTTATGCTATGGGAATCAGCCTCTGTGCTCTAGAATGCTATAGTCTAATTCTAGATGCAGACTCTTTACATACAATAGCTAATAAATGAAATCTGTGGTCACAGCTGTGTTACCGTGTTTGTGAGAGAAAAGCGTTTGTAAGCACAAAGCATAATGGTTAAGTGCATATATAAAGTTTTCTAGTCAAAATGCCTAGCTTCAAGTTCCAACATACATATACTATATAATATAGCAATTATATAACATATATATATATGTAAAATTATTGCCTACTTAAGAGAGTTTTGGTGAGGATGCCTTCAGTCCACTGATATTTATTGAATGCCTGATATATTCTAGGCACCCTTCTAGGTGCTGTGGATATAAGCACTGAACAAAAAAGAGATAATAAATGCTCATGCTTTTTCGTAATGCCTGACACAGAAAGTATTCAGTAAACATATGTGCTTCTCATTATTATTTTCATTGATATTATCATCATCATTCTTATCAGCACCAATACCGACTAAGAAATATCTGGAGAGGGACCAAGGTCATGAAATACTTGGAAATATGGAATACAATAAATGCTTGAAAGAACAGTGAAAATATAAAGAGAAAAGGGCACAGAAGGAATCCGTTTTTTGAAGATCAGAACTAGGAACAGAAGGTAGAAGGAGGGATATTATGGCTTGATCTAAAAGTTTAGGAGATATAAATCTCCTAAATTCAATAGTATGGCTAACTGTGGGAGGGTGATTAGCTCTCACAGGTGCTATTCAGGCAGCAGTCTCAGGAATGTTGTATTGGGTATTTCGACTCGGCTGTGATATGTTAGGCTTGGGAGTTTCTAAGATCACTTATGGATCTAAAATGTAAGAATTCTATAAAAGTTCTATAGATGTAAATAATTTGTCCTGCTTGGAATTTTTTTTTTTTTTTTTTTTTTTGCGGTACGCGGGCCTCTCACTGTTGTGGCTTCTCCTGTTGCGGAGCACAGGCTCCGGACGCGCAGGCTCAGCGGCCATGGTTCACGGGCCCAGCCACTCCGCGGCATGTGGTATCTTCCCGGACCGGGGCACGAACCTGTGTCCCCTGCATCGGCAGGCGGACTCTCAACCACTGCGCCACCAGGGAAGCCCCCTGCTTGGAATTTTGACTCTTGTGTTCTTAAGTGAGTCATTTAAGCTCTTTGGGTGTTAGTTTTGGGTCTCATCTGTAAAAAGATGAGACCACTGACAATGACCTCTAATACCCTTTTAGCTCTAAAAACGCTGAGACTAATGAATGAAAGCCATCTGAGAAACTTTTCCCACTTGTTTTCAGTGTTTGTTTTTCTTGGAGCTAGGAATGTGGAGAATTCTGGTCTGTGCATGGTATATAATTCTATAATCCTTTTCTTTTTCCATTTGACTTTAAATATTAAAAAATACATGAATTATATTGGAAAGAAACTTTGTTTTGCAAACAAGCAGAGATGGCTCAGTAAATAAAAACTTTATTTCAGAGAGAATAACGTGCAGTTTAGGTAAAATCACTTATTCTTGGCTCTGAAACCTAAGTTATGAACTGAACAAAATTGCAAACAATTATTGCTGTGAGAAACAGCTCCTGTTTGTAGATCTTAGGATGTTGACTCTGATCTGCACTGAGGGCTGGTTCTGTGGTGCCTGGGAGAAATATTGAGAAGAAGACAACCTTTGCTAGCATTTGTAGTTCTTTCCTTTTACATCTTTTTTTTTCCTCCAGTGCTCCATCTTTCTTCCTCTTTCCTTATTTTCCTGTGCCTTTTTTTTTTTTTCCTTTCTAAATCAGCAGTTATTTGAGTGTCTATTATATGCTCAGCATAACTGATGTAGCATGGAGGCAAGGGAGTACAAGGAAGTGTAAGACTTTGCCCCTCAGTTTCAGGCATTTGTAGATTATTTAAGGAAGGAAGGAAGAAAGGAAAATACAATAAACTAAGCTCTTACAATGACCTTGCATAGTATTAAGTGCTGAGAAGACAAAGATTCATGCTTTCAAATGGTGTATAGTCTGGTGTTTGACAGACATTACTCATTTAATCCCCTCAACAACCCTTTGAGATACTTAGCCTATCCTCATTTTGCATATCAGAAGTTAAGAAATTTGTGTGTTTGAATCTAAAGCCGTATTTCTTATTCCTATATTGTGCTGCCTTGTAGGAGCAACAGAATATAATTGGACCAGGTGCACTGTGGAGTGGAGTTGGCTGTATTTATAACAGGCATCTGAGGAAAGGAAAAGATGCTACAGGTT
Source organism: Monodon monoceros (assembly GCF_005190385.1). Lineage (NCBI taxonomy): Eukaryota > Metazoa > Chordata > Mammalia > Artiodactyla > Monodontidae > Monodon > Monodon monoceros. The sequence continues at coordinate 90,792,911 of NW_021703772.1, forward strand.
GTTGGAAAGATGATGAAGACTTTATGGAGAGGTGGGGACTTGAGTCATTTTCCCCATTCATTTTTTTGTTTTTTGATGTGGACCATTTTTAAAGTCTTTATTGAATTTGTTACAATATTGCTTCTATTTTATGTTTTTAGGTTTTTTGACCACGAAGCATGTGGGATCTTAACTCCCCAACCAGGGATCGAACCACACCGCCTGCACTGGAAGGTGAAGTCCCAACCACTGTACCGCCAGGGAAGTCCCACCCATTCATTCTTTAATGAAATATTTATTAGGGACTTTATTGCCAATCACAGTGCTATATCTGGCTTAGCTGTTTGTGACACACAAATTTTAAAAAAGGTTGATGACTACAGACAAAATTATAACCAAAATTTTGTGTAATATGTTACATAGGGCACAAAAACCATATTTCATAATATCGAATATTTTTATTTTCCCAAGTTCAACTGACTTAAGTTAATTTCAATTTTTTGAATGAAGAGAACCTCTAAGATCTTACAAAAAGTCAACCAAGATTCCTGCTTTATATTTGGTTTTCATTTAAAATGAACATTTAACGCAATGTTCCCCAAATTTAGTCGGAGTGAAGTAATCACTTGGGGTACTTCTTAAACTTAGGGATTCCAGAAAAATCTGGAAATCCATATTTTTAACAATGGCCACAGTTTATTTTTATCATCAGCAAGTTTGGGAATCACTAATTTAGCCCAAAGCCACTTGAAATTTAACCTTTGATTTCTTGATAATCAACTCAGACTTGCACAGTCCAAGTTGGTTTGACACACACCTGCAGACGTTTGTCAGATCAGTGGGCCAGAGGGACTTGAAATTGGCCTTAAGTTTTGATGGGAAAAAAGCATTCCAAACCAGAGTTAGGTGAACAGAATTTGAGGTAATTAATTTTTTTTTTTTTTTTTTTTTTCGGTACGTGGGCCTCTCACTGTTGTGGCCTCTCCCGTTGCGGAGCACAGGCTCTGGACGCGCAGGCTCAGTGGCCATGGCTCACGGGCCCAGCTGCTCCGTGGCATGTGGGATCTTCCCGGACCGGGGCACGAACCCGTGTCCCCTGCATCGGCAGGCGGACTCTCAACCACTGCGCCACCAGGGAAGCCCGAGGTAATTAATTTTTAACATATTAATGAAGGGAAAAAATACCCTCAAATCAGTGCCAATTCAAAATTCCTAAGATTAAGCTTTTGAGGGAAGAGAATCAGATGGTGTAGGTAAAAAGATGGTGGCAGTATCATTCATTTTAGTTTTATACACAGATATTTGAAGCAAATCAAATATGATAGGAAAGACGGAATCTGGTTTTTAGGAAAAGATTATTGTTTTGTTTTCAGTTTTAACAGAGTTCAAGGTTGAATAGCAAGGGGTGACCAAGAATTTTAGTGACAAAGTTTTCAGATACTGGAGGAGGGATAGTAAGAAAAAGAATCTGTTTTGCATGTAAAATGCCTGATAAATATTTCTTAATGGTGATTATGATAAGCTTTCTCAAAACCTGAACTTTTTTTTTTTTTTGATTAGGCAACTCAGGATTGGCTTGTGGTACAGGGAAAAAAAGGTACTTTAGCTTTTCAGTCCTTAGTGGTAAAGACTAATGTGATCTGTCCCAGATGTTAATCAATATGCTTAAGTTTGGGTTAACTTACTGTGTGATTTTGAGAAAATTACTTAACTGTTCTGCTTTTCATTTAATCTCTGTCAAAGGAACCTAACAACACATACTCTATGAATCTTATTAGATTATTGTGAGGGTCAAATAAGATAATGGGTGTAAATACAAAGAGTTACTAAACTCCACTGATAATCAAAAATTCTGTGTACTTTGTCTCAAAATGGTCTGAAAAATCATTACTCTGCACTGTTTAAAAGGAGTATTTGATCAGGGAACCTAAGTCAGCCAAAGGAAAGGCCTTGAGATCCATCCAGGGCCCACATTCTCTCAGGTGACACAGTTGTAAGTTCACATCATCCCCAGAAATCATTTCAACATCAGAGAACACAAGAACAGTGGTACGGGAGCTGCTCGTAAACCTCCTTGTTTCCTGCTGTGCTTGTTGAGCAGGTCACTGTGTCCCGCTGGCCACTTCACATTGGGCCTGTAACTCAGCAGCCAGCTTGTGTTCCTTCCTCATTTAAATCCTGTTACTCACTTGGAATGCCAAGTGGGAAAATGCTGGCAATGCAAAGGTTAATAGAAGCACTGACAAAACCCTAATTGCCTCGCGCAGTATCTCTATAATTGTGGCTAGCACTCATCTCAGTTTCTCATACTCGTTCAGCCCATTGAGATCTGCCTCAAGCTGAGGATGAAAAGGGGGCCTCTGGAGTCGGCTGAATGAGCAGGGTCTGATAGAGTTATCAGGCTTTTGCAGATAGGATGCCCTGCCGCTGTTGGATGTGTTGTCATAATCAGTGTGTAGGCAAAACACCTGGACTTCTGCAAGAACCACCACTCCCCTTCCCACCTTGATTCTGTACTGGTGCCTAGTCCTTTCGCTGACTGGGAGGGACAGATGAAACTGAAAGGAATAAAGGTGCCAGTCTGAACTGGTCCTCAGATGCTTGACTGAACGTTTCCCATTAGGTCATTGTTTACCCTCATTTGAATATATGTTTATTTTCATACTTAGGGAGGCTTGGAAACATGCCCAACTCATCTACAGCAACTGACTGTAGCATTTGAAGCCCAAACATGCTGAGGCTTGTTGAGTGTAATTGGCCCGTGCTACATAGTGATGGCTTTGGGAGGGTGGAGATGCTAATGTTGCAACTTTGGGATATCAAGTCAGCTAATTTAACGAGGACCCAGACTCCTTATTATCAAGAGGCTAATGATATTGACCACCACCATTGTTTATCTCATTGTTAGCACTGAAATTTTACCTAAATATGGTGCTAATTAGACCAAAGTTGTTGGGTCAATTTGTGGAGGTGGAAAGATTGGCCTTGCATTTTTTAATTTTAATTTTCATACTCTGTGTGTTTGGTTCTGGTTAAAGATTTCATGGAGGTACATGTTTGGGAAATTACCTGTCATCTCTCTACCTATCTATCTATCTATCAGTTTATTTGGTTTGCCTAAGCCAGGTATGACACTATAGGTATGACACTACTATGCATATGGTTGGTGATATTTGTACTCAGTATTTTTACCCTGAATCTGGGTAGGTCATGGAGCTAACATTTTTCAGATGAAGCTGTGTATATACATAGACACTTCTGAAACTTTGTATTGATTTCCAAGGCAAAGGCCTTCACCAGCTTTTACAAAGGAATGTCTGAGGCAGAGCACAGAGTTGCTTTTGGCTCCTAGTCACGTATTGGAGAACTTTCGGTCCTTTCATTTTGTTTCCCAGCAGAATCCAATACACTCAAGATCCACACTTCTCTCATTCAGTCTGACTCTTTACACTGATGGTTGAATACGTTACCCATTTTCAGTAGCATTTTTGTTTGAAAGAGGCGGTATGGAGAGGGACGAGTTGATCTTGACACACTAGAATGAGTACTAAAAATGACAGAATTCCAGTGATTGGTGGCAAGGATACTTTCAGAGAAAGGGCCCTTCATAATGAGCATCAATTCTCTAATCAGCTTTGGGAAAGAGGCCCCTACTCTGGACCGTGACTGTAACAACCTGAGTCATGGGAATGAGTGGATGTATGAGTGTATGGTTTGTGTACTGGGGGAGACGAAGCACATGCAGAAGAAATAGTTACTGAAAATTAAAACAGCTCTATAAAACATTGTGAGGGATGACATAAGTGAAGCAGCCCTCTGAAAAAATGAATGATGTGCCAATGGCGGACGTGGAGATCGGCTGTAGCATTCTCACACGGCTAATAATAGCAATAATAAAAATAAAGATAAGCATTTACTGAGCTTTTATTAAGTGCAGGAGCTGTCTTAAGTGCTTCATTGAGTTATAAGTCCTTGAAACCACCCAGTGAAATAGATACAATTCTTATTTCCATTTAGATGGTGAACTGGGGCATAGGGAACCCACATAAAGTGTTTGACTAGTAAGTTGTTCAAGTTGTGTCAAATCCAGCTGATTCTCATGCCCAAACCTGAGTGTTAGATTTTTTTTTTTTTTTTTTTGCGGTACGCAGGCCTCTCACTGTTGTGGCCTCTCCCGTTGTGGAGCACAGGCTCCGGACGCACAGGTCCAGCGGCCATGGCTCACGGGCCCAGCCGCTCTGCGGCATGTGGGATCTTCCCAGACCAGGGCGCGAACCCGTGTCCCCTGCATCGGCAGGTGGACTCTCAACCACTGCGCCACCAGGGAAGCCCCAGAGTGTTCTTTAATTTTCATTCTCTTCTCAGAAAATTTTATAGGTCTTTTTAAGTCAAGGAAGGAAAAATGGCTAATGTCAGTATTGGGTAAGATAATGAGAAAAACGTTATTTTTAATACCCCAAAAAAGAAATTTTAAAGAAAGCACTGAATAAAATAAGTATAAGGCTCTACTTAGAAAGTCCTTGTTGATCTCTACATTTCCAGAGCAAAAACCATTACGTGAGTTTTAATCAAGAATATTATATATTTACTTCTTTGAACTTTATGTGTAAACTTATTCTTAAGAGTCTTTAAAATTCTGAGACTGTGAGGCTCTTCTGGGAACTGGATCCTTTTCCCTTACTGAATTTCAGTCTTGTACAGGGCTGGCCTTTTGAGGGAGTGGGAGAATGACTGACTCCCCAGCATGAGGAAGTGGGCTGCAGTGGACAGATTGGCATTGGATGCCTGGGTTCAATTCCCAGCTCTGCCTTTCCCATCTGTGTGTGATCTGGGCAAATCAAATTGCTTAAATTCTCTAAAGCAGTGATTCTCAAACTTTAGCACACTTGTTAAAACTCAAGAGTGCTGGGCATCTCCCCAGAGTATATCTGCAGTGGGACCACAAATTGGCCCTGGTGATACTAACACAGTCCAGGACCATACTTTGAGAAACGCCACAGTAATTCTCAGTGTTCTCATCTTTAAAGTGGGGACAATAGTATCTCCCTCACTGGACTGTTGTAGGGTTTGAAGACAGAACCTTAAGCTGACTTTCTTACCTGTGCATGTACACCCCACACTATGATCACCAGTTTGTTTAGTGCAGTTTGTTTGTTAAATCCACCATTCAAATTTTCCATTTGGATTGTTAAGAGGACATAGATAATTTAAGGTCTCTTAAAACATTTCAGGTACCAGATTTGTGGAGTTAACCTGCAAAAATCATAAGCATTGGGCTTCCCTGGTGGCACAGTGGTTGAGAGTCCGCCTGCCGATGCAGGGGATGCGGGTTCGTGCCCCGGTCCGGGAAGATCCCACGTGCTGCGGAGCGGCTGGGCCCATGAGCCTGCGCGTCCGGAGCCTGTGCTCCACAGCGGGAGAGGCCACAACAGTGAGAGGCCCGCGTACTGCAAAAAAAAAAAAAAAAAGATAAGCATCTGAGGAGGAGGGAGAACAGAATCAGAGATGGGTGCTTATTCAGTGTAGGGTGAAAGCTGGAACAAACCTTCCTCCCCTGCTGCGGACCATTGGGGAAGGTCTCTCCTGATATTCAGTATGTTCTAATGACTTATTAATTCGTTCACTTAGCGCTCACTGACTGTGCATTTCTTTGTCCCTGTGTTGTGCTGGATTCCTAAAATACAAGGATAAGAAAGATAGGATTCCTGGCCTCAAGAAACTTTAAAAACCCTTTGAATCTTTGTTTCCAGGCTAAATCCCGGGTCATCCACCGTGATTTTAGCGTATTTATTATTTTATAAGATTCACTAAATCAGTCAACTGTCCACATATATTGAACAGCACATTGTTCTCTGCCCTTCATTAGGTTTTGTGGATGGTACAAGGAAAGTGCAGTAAGGATCTCTGAGCTCAAAGAGCTGAGAGCTTATTAACCAATGTATACTTAAATATACACTGCCAGTGCTAAATTGCATATATTAACTAAAAGTTAATGAATGGTCAGAGAGGGAAGCCTAAGGAAGATTTCCTTGTGACTGAAAGTGCTTCCATCATGTGATGGGCCCCCTCCGCCCTACAATTCAGAGATGATTTAAGATTGAGTCATTAGAACTATGACTTTTAACCTCAATCCAAACTTGCAGTCTAACTGAAATCTAAAAATTGCTGAAGTATATGGCAAAGAGCAATTTGTTTGGTTTTTCCCCTATGAGTACTATTTTACACTTCTACGTTTATTTTTTGGGTTCTGGAAATTCCAATTCATCATGGCATTTACTGACCATACACATGAGGCTCTCTAAGTTTGTTTCTTGGCTCTGAATTTTAAAAGTGACTCTATCCAAAGTTGGAGAAAATCTTTACTTGTAACTAGCACTGCACATCAGAGAAAATGAGTGTACAAAGCTTTTTGTAGAGTTTAATTTTGGTCATAAAATCCTCTCAGTGAATCTCTGGATATTTAATAAAATGTAGCATCCTTCATAGGTAGTTGTGATATTATTGACATAAACATATCATTAATGTGTTCATTCAGTAGATGGGTACTTAACATCTATTATGTTTCAGCAGTCATAGAGATGGTTTTGTACTGATTTTTGCACATATTCTAGCTTGATCCCACTAGAATTGAGACTCATGTTTTAAATTTTCAGTTGGAACTTAAGAGACGAGCAAAAGGCACAAAACAGGAGATCTATCGTAAGTAAAACTAAATCTTCTAGGGACTTCCCTGGCAGTCCACTGGTAAAGACTCTGCACTTCTACTGCAGGGAACACAGGTTTGATCCCTGGTCAGGGAACTAAGATCCCACATGCTGCATGGAGCAGCCTAAAACAAAAAACAGAAAACTAAATCTTCTATAATAAACTAAATATAATTATATTTAATTATAGAAATATATAATATATGAATTATATTTATGTACAAATTATATATAACTAATATATTTTAATTTTAAAAGAATCATTACATTTATATAATTTAATATAGTATATTTATATAACATGTGATTATAATTTATATATTTATATATTATATATAATATATACATTTAATCATATGAAATTTATATATCATTATATATTCTATATTACATAATTATATTATATTTATATTGTATAAATTTATATATGATACAAATATTATAATTTTAATATAATATATTATATAATAATTATATAAATTACAATTACAAATAATGTAAAATATAATGTATTGTATAAGTTATAGTTATAATAAATATAAATATGATCATAAATCTGTCAGGCATTTTTGTTAATTGCTGATGTTGGTTTGAAAATTTATATAAATTATATATAACTTATGTCATATATATTTTATATTTTAAAATTGACTATATATTAAAAAATTGACTATATATTATATTGACTATATAATATATTAAATGTATATAATTTAATATGATATATTTATATAATTTATAATTTATATGTGATATATAATTATAATCATAATATTTATACTGTGGACAAAGAATGTCTTCTGCCATTCCAGTAAACAAAGGATGTTGTGGCCATAAAACTGTCAGCCACTGCAGCCACCCCCAGTGGTGCACCCTGAGGGGAATTCAGGAAGGAGAAAAACAAGATATTGGCCTTAGATAGTTAAGGTGCATCTCAAAGGAATGATTTCAATAAGCCCAGACTCTTGCATCTTCCCATATACAGAAAAGCAGTAAAATCATTAAGATGTTAGTTTTTGTGATTAGCAGTAATCTTTTGATGTTAGACTACATTTGTTTGGTTTTTTTCCAGCAAAAACTCCTCTATATCCCAGCTCCTCCCTTACCTCTTTGGAACAGTCCCTCAGGTATCTGAGAGGCTTCCTTTCCAGACTATAATCCTCAGTAATGCCCTGAATAAGACATAATTCTCAATTTTTAGGTTGTGCACTTGTTTTCAGTCAACAATATATAATTATTTACATATTATATACTATTTATATTTATATTACTGGTGCCAGAATCTTGGCTCTCTGTGCATCAATGCCAAATAGAAATATGGAGACAGAGTTATGGAGGAGAAAGAAAGAGTGGCTTTATTTCTTTGCCAGGCAGAGAGGGAACACAGCAGGCTAGCACCTCAAGAACTGTACCCCGTCACTGGGGAATAGGGAGAGGTTATATAGTCATGGGTAGTGGTCAGAGGTTTGTGATAAGGATCAGGGCAGTAACAGTCTTGCATTCTTCTTTCTTCTGCAAAGTTTCAAAAGGGTGGGGTTGCTGACAGGATTAGGTTGTGTGCAGGGTCTCAGGTGGTCTGGTTTCCTAATCTTGATGAGCTTCTCTGGTCCCTTTAATCTTGCCGCTGGTGGTTTCCTGGCTGCTCCTCCCTTGATTAGCAATTGTTCAAATCTGCTCTTTGGAACTCAGGGAAGGTCATGGAGGCTGGAGTCTTGCCTGCAAGAAACAGGGGACAATAAAAACCTCCATGTCGGGCTTCTCTGGTGGCGCAGCGGTTGAGAGTCCGCCTGCCGATGCACGGGATGCGGGTTTGTGCCCTGGTCCGGGAAGATCCCACATGCCGCGGAGTGGCTGGGCCCGTGAGCCATGGCCGCTGAGCCTGTGCGTACGGAGCCTGTGCTCCGCAACGGGAGAGGCCACAACAGTGAGAGGCCCGTGTACCGCAAAAAAAAAAAAAAAACCTCCATGTCCAGGAGCCCCACAGGGCCCTGCTCAGCATCATTATTTTATGATTTATATTGTTATACATTTAGATATAATTTATCTATGATAAATATAAATATAATCATAAGTCTTATGTCAGGCATTTTTTTTTTTGGTTAGAATATTCAAACCTGAAAGGGGAAAATAGTCAGGGGAAGAGTTGAGTGAAGCTAGATTATATTCCAGACCTGAAACTCTATGACCCCTTATGGATGGTTAAAAGATTACTAGCTAAGGAAGGAATATCATTTTTGTTAAAGGTCTTAAAAGTCCTTCTGAGTTTGTTTAATCTTCACTGCTTCATTTGCACTAGCTTTTTCTTTGTTTTGTTTTGTTTGTTAGTTCCTTTAGGAAACTATATTTACATGCTAGAAGAAATAGTCAGATTATGCTAGAAGTGAGTGCAAAGGTACAGTTCTTACTCTGATACCAGTTCAGCTTCTGATGTCAGATGGGAACCAGGAAGGACAGGAATAAGGAGGAGGTCCAAAATTGGGTGGTCTCCTATTTAGGGGTTCTTTGAGCATAATGGGTCAGTATGATAAATGAAGGTCCTGGGGAAACAGGAGAGTTAAGAAAGGATTGCCAATTGTAAAAAGAATTCAGACTAACCCTTTGATAGTTCTGCCTGGGGCGGTTCCTGTTCTCAGTAACTTACCCAGTTGAGTAATAGGTAACACCCTTAAACTTGAGGTCACACATTGTTTTCAAAATATAATTAAGAGCTTTTTAAAGTATTTCTGAAGATTTCACTCTAAAATTTTTGGATAAATTCCACTCAATTAATATTTGACTTATTTACTTAGAACAAAGGGAGAAAAATAAAGCCAATTTTTCTTTTTCTTGTTTTTAAATTTTATTTATTTATTTTTGGCTGCATTTGGTCTCCATTGCTGCGCCCATGGGCTTTCTGTAGTTGCAGTGAGCGGGGGCTACTCTTTGTTGCAGTGTGCCGGCTTCTCATTGTGGTGGCTTCTCTTGTTGCGTAGCATGGGCTTTAGGCACGGGCTTCAGTAGTTGCAGCATGTGGGCTCAGTAGTTGTGGCCCACAGGCTCTAGAGCGCAGGCTCAGTAGTTGTGGTGCACGGGCTTAGTTGCTCCGTGACACGTGGGATCTTCCCGGACCAGGGGTTGAATCCCCTGCATTGGCAGGTGGATTCTTAACCACTGTGCCACCAGGGAAGTCCCACCAACAATTCTTTTTGATATGTGCTTCTTTCCTTAAAGTTAATTCTGGATGCTTTAATCCAATCAGATTTTCATCAGGGAGCCACACCCTAAACCTGTTCTCCCTCTGCCTTATGTCCAACCAAAAGGATTTTTGTTTGCTCTTTTAATTGGTTCAGAAGTTTGAAAATGAGGTAACATTACTTTATAACATGTTTCATGTGTACAACATTATATTTTGACTTCTGTACACATTACAGTGTGCTCACCACCAAAACTCTAGTTTCCATCTGTCATCACACAGTTGATCTCCTGTACCCACCCCCGGTAACCAGTACTCTGTTCTCTGTAGCTACCTGTTTGTTACTGTTTGGTTTATTTATTTTATTTTGTTTGTTTGTTTGTCTTGCCTTGGATTTGCAAATGTAAAAGTATTATCTGCAATAAGTCAGATTGTACTCCATCACTTCAGTAATATGACTTCTATTTGTAGTCTTCATATACATTCTCTCCTTGGGGGTGTGTGTGTGTGTGCGTGCGTGTGTGTGTGTGTGTGTGTGTACGCACATGTGTGTGTATGTTAGGAATACGTAGGATGCTCTAAAATGTCGGACCTAGGGGGAGGCCTGGACTCTTTGGGGAGGAGAGTGTGAAATAGTAAGGTCCTTCGTAACATTAGTGCCCATTTTGAAGGCATTGGGTGATGGGCCTTTTAGGTGTGACTTTGTGGGGTTTTAGCATGTTGGCCAGAACCATCACTAATGTCTTTAAATTTCAAAAGAAGTATGGCAAGTGCTATAGACTGTGTGCCTCCCAAATTGATATGTTGAAACCTAATCCCCAGTGTCAGGCTGTTTGGAGGTAGAGCCTTTGGGAGGTGATTAGATCATGAGGGCAGAGCGCTTGTGAATGGGATTAGTGCCCTTATGAAGAAGCCTTAGAGAACTTCCTCACCTGTTCTGCCTTGTGAGCACAAGGGCTGTCTATGAACCAGGAAGCAGGTTCTCACCAGACACTGATGTGCTGGTGCCTTGAATCTTAGGCTTCCCAGCCTCCAGAACTATGAGAAATAAATGTCTGTTGTTTATAATCCACCCAGTCTGTGGTATTTTGTTATAGCGGCCCAAATGGACTGAGATAGCAGGTCTAAGGAAAACCCCTTTCCTTACCTAGTAGCCATTCCTCCTCTAAACCGTCCCCCTCACCCCTAACCCTGCACACTGCTGCTTGCCTTGTCATGGCTTCTTTTATCCTTCAAGGTTGTGACCAATGTCTATTCAAGTTTAAATCTAAGTACTGAGTAACAATGCTGAAACCCAGAAGACCTAACAAAAGGTTTGTTCTAGGCTTCAAGTCCTAGGAATTATTTTGAGTTCATTCTTTTGATGGAACCATAACCCACTTAGCTGGATTTTAAGCATCACCTATTTTTCCAACTAAGTTTCTAATGTTAATGATATTTCCAGAACACCCCAGGTCACATACAGCAAAGGATTAAAAAAAAAAAAAAAAAAGAAAGGAGTAAGAGGAACACTTCCACATTGCAAGATGGTGACATGGACCCCTGCTTAATCAAATTCCCAGGTAGGGACTTCCCTGGTGGCGCAGTGGTTAAGAATCCATCTGCCAATGCAGGGGACATGGGTTCAAGCCCTGGTCCGGGAAGATCCCACATGCTGTGGAGCAGCTACGCCCATGTGCCACAACTACTGAGCCTGCACTCTAGAGCCTGTGAGCCACAACTACTGATCCTGCGTGCCACAACTACTGAAGCCCGCACACCTAGAGCCCGTGCTCCACAACAAGAGAAGCCACTGCAATGAGAAGCACGTACACTGCAATGAAGAGTAGCCCCCACTTGCCGCAACTAGAGAAAGCCTGTGTGCAGCAATGAAGACCCAACACAGCCAAAAATAAATAAATAAATTTATTTTAAAAAAAAATTCCCAGCTAATCATAAATACCAAGGTCATCTGAACAAATTATTTGCTTTTGCATACTGAAACTCTGGTTTAAATTCCCAAGCCTCCATAACTTTAAAATCAATAAACATTTATTATTGTTCCTATTTGTTCCTCTGAATAAATCACTGTGTAATTTTACCTCTTAATTCTCAAAGGTATAATATAAAAATATTGATTTTAATAGGTTTTTGTGCTACTAAAAGGATATGTAATTTATACACACACGACCCTTTAGCACAATGCCTAAGGCATTGATATCACGGCTACAAGTAATGCTTGAAAACTTTTCTTTTTAAAAATCTTTTATTGAAGTACAACAGTCATACAGAAATGTGCACACAAATTATAAGTTTACAACTTGATGGATTTGTGCAAAGTGAACACATCTGTATATTCAGTCTCTGGATTAAGAAATAATAGAATATACCAGCCCCCTGAAAGCTTCCTTCTTCTCCTCTCCCAGTCAGTATCCCCTGAAAAAGATGACCACAATTTGTTTTCTAACACCATCAATTAATTTGGCCTGGGATTGAACTTTACATAAGTTGAATCCCACAATCGGAAAATTTCTGTGCCTGCTTTTAAATAAAAATGAGCAAGAAAGCCGTCAACGTTATCTTTAAGCAATTCATTCACATTTTTGCATTTAGTAATAATTTTTTCATTGCTGTGTAATATGCCTTTGTATGAATGTCACAATGACTTTATTCATTTTCTCTTGATGACATTTGTTTCCAGGTTTTAGCTTTTATGAATAGTGGTTATGAGCATTCTTAGGCATGACTTTTGATGATGCATGCATGACACATGCATGCTTTCATAACTGTGAATTGCTGCTAGGTCAGAATGTGCCCGTGTCCAGCTTTAGCTGATACAGCCAAACTCTTTTCTTAAGTCAGTATCAGTTTATACTCCTAGTAGCATCTTGTTTACTACCTTAAGCACTTCGTCAACACTTGTTTTTTGCCATCTTCGTAGGTTTAACCATTCTGGTGTACCTGGTCAAGTCTTCTCATTTTTTCTATTAGGATGTTTGTCTTTTCTTTTTGGCTGCGCTGTGCGGCATGCAGGATCTCAGTTCCCTGACCAGGGATTGAACCTGTGCCCCCTGCAGTGGAAGCGTAGGGTCTTAACCACTGGACCGCCAGGGAAGTCCCAGGATGTTTGTCTTTTAAGAAAAATTGATTTATATGGTTTTTTTTTTAAATGTCTAGGTTTGAATCTTTTATATATCTTACAAATATTTTCTCCAACTCTATGGGTTACCTTTTCTCTCTTTTAATGATTTTTTTGATGAACAGAAATTCTTAATTTTAATATGCTGTAATATATCCACTTTTCCTTTACTAGTGTTTTTTTTGTTTTCCTGTTTAAGACATCTTTGCCTGACCCAAGGTGATGAAGATATTCTCTAATATTTTCTTTTAGGTGTGAGATAGCTTTACTTCTTAAAAATAATTTTCTTACTAAGTACAGTAAAAGAATACAGTTAACTGTCATTGCTGTCTTTCATTTTTGTCCTTCTTAAGCAGTTGCAATTAACTTATGTATTTGCATTGTTATGCAATGCAATGTTTCTTGAAATGTTTCTTGAAATGCTGCCTACAGGAGAACAGGGAAGCTGATCTCAAGTAGCTTCACATCTAAGAGGGAGACAATATGTGTAAGTAAATGACTGTATAAAGTTAGAAAGGGATAAAAGGAATGAAAGATACAGATAAGAAAACATGGGATATATATATATATATCCCATGGGATAAGAATATATACATGTTCTTTTTTTTAGGTGGGTGGCAAGGAAGGCTGTATGGAAGAGATGGCATTTAAGCTAAACCTGGCAGTATGGATGGAATTTGGACATGATGAGGTAGAGTAAAGGTATTTCAGAGAGCAAGCACAGAACGAACAAATGACTAGAATTAAAAAGATGTGGTTTATTTGTATATATGTGAAAAGGTAGGAGTAATTTAACCAGATAGTTTATATAAACTATGACTAAAAAAATTACTGACCTTGACCATTGAAAAGCAAATACAACAGAAACCATACACGTAAATGAATGTCATGTCTTACAAAGTAGTTGTATTAATTAGCACATTCAAGTTATATTAACAGAAACCAAATCTAGCCAGTTTAAGCTCAAAGAGAAATAGGGTTAAGTGGGCATTTCATGGAATCTAAGGGTAGGGGAGCAGCTAGGCTTTGGGAACCAGTAGGAGCTAAAGGCTAGAGCACCATAGTAACCGAGGTAATTTTTTTCTCTCCTGATTTATCAGTTCGGCCTCTCAGAGCCTACCCGTTTCATTTTGTCCTCTTGCTGAAGAATGGTGTCTTGGTTGGCTCGGACTGCTACAACAAATATACCATAGACTGGGTGGCTTATAAACAACAGAGGTTTATTTCTCACAGTTCCGAGGCTGGAATTCCAGATATGGGTGCTGGCATGGTTGAGTTCTGATGAGGACCCTCTTTCGGTTTTAGACTGCTGACTTCTCATTGTGTCCTCACTTGGCAGAAAGAGAAATGAGAAAGCTCTCTGGAGTGTTTTTTTTTTTTAATAAGGACAATAATCTCATTCATGGGGGCTAAACCCTTATGATCTAATTACCTCCCAAAGGGTCCACCTCCTAATATCATCACATACTGTATTGGGTTAGGATTTCAACATGTGAATTTGGCAGGGGGCGGCGGGGGACAAACATTCTGTCCATAATAAATGACTTCCCTGCTTCGCAGGGCAGATATTAGAAAATAGATTCTAAGAGGTCTGAAGTAGATCTCCTCCATTCAAGAAATCAGACAGAAGTACCTGGAATCTCAATTTCCCTAAAGAAGGGCTCATTGGCTCAGTTTAGGTCAAATGCCCCTTCCTGGTCCAATCAGTTATGACCAGGCAGGGCATAGGATGCATGTGGTAGGAAGCATCACATTGGCTACTGTGATTCCCTGGAGTCTTCCCATTATAACTAAAGGGATTTGAGGCTGGGGAGGGAGTTCACAGAAAAGTGGAAAGTGGGTTGTTTAATTAGTTCAGGAGGTGTCACCCCAGAAGGCTGTGGTGATAGCTAGCAAGAGGGTAGAATATTGAGGATGATTTATTGAGCATGTATAGCAGGCCAAGTCCTTGTTTTGTTTTTTAACTTTTCTATTTTGCAGTGATTATAGATTTACAGAATAGTTGTACAGATAGTACACAGAACTCCTGAATAATGTTCATCCAGCTTCTCCTAATAGTAACATCTTACATAACCATGGCACATTTACCAAAACTAAGAATGAACATTGTACACTATTATCTAAACTGTAGACTTTACACCAGCATTCCACTAATTTCACCAGCGTTCCACTAATGTCCTTTTTCTGTTCTAGGATCCAATCCAGATACGAGACATTGCACTTAGTCATCACGTTGTCATAGTCTTTTCCAACCGATGACAGATTCTTAGTCTTCTCTTATTCTTTGTTATCTTGACACTTTTCAAGTGTACTGGTCAGGTATTTTTAGAATGTCCTTCAATTTGAGTTTAATCTGATGTTTTCTCATGATTAGATTGGGGTTATGGGTGGGAAGAATACTACAGAGCTGATATGTCCTTTTTTTTCACGTCATGTCATGTTATCAACGGTACATGATCTCAGCATAACTTACAACTGGGGTGTAAACCTTAATCACTTGGTTAAGGCGGTGTCTGCTAGGGTTCTTCACTGAAAAGTTACTATACATTTGTAAACAAATGCTAAAATCACCCTTGTAATTCATAAATATTTGGGGGGCAATACTTTGAGGGTAAGGAAATATCTGCTTACTCCATAAAGTTTCCCCCATCAGTTTGAGCATTCACCTACAGATCTTGCCTGCAGCAGGTGTTGCTGTGTCTAAATGGTGATGTTATATTCCCCTCATTCCTTCTCTATTTATCCGTTGGAATTCTTTTGTAAAGGACATTTCTTCTCCCAAAT
Source organism: Monodon monoceros (assembly GCF_005190385.1). Taxonomy (NCBI): domain Eukaryota; kingdom Metazoa; phylum Chordata; class Mammalia; order Artiodactyla; family Monodontidae; genus Monodon; species Monodon monoceros. The sequence continues at coordinate 90,808,668 of NW_021703772.1, forward strand.
TTATTTATGGATTCAATCATCTGTGTAAATCATTTTGGGCTCATGGATATTTACTTTATTTTGGGGGGTCATAATCTAATACTAACTTTTTTGTTGTGCTGTTGCAGCTCTGGCCATTTAGAGCTCTTTCAGGTTGGCTTTCATGTCCTTTTGCCATGTAGTCATCCTTTATTATTTTTTAAAAAAGCACTTTCACATGGTCAGATTTATCTGTATTTTCCCTGCTCCCATTCTAGTATCCTCCATTTCTTCAGGGAATCTTAGTTCCTTTTATTGGAAAATGGTATTTAGAAACTCAGATCTGAACGCTAGGTGTGCTGATGGCTACTAGGAAATATCTGTATGTATGTTAAACTATGTATACACATATTTCTGTAGTTATTCTCATATCTATCTGCAAATATATTAAAATAAACATGAATTCATACTGATATCTCTGACTCCAGTCCAGTAACACAAGATTAGTTTTTGCCTTCCCCTCTTACGTATTTGTAATTTCATTCTCCAACAGTGAGGAAAGCCCCACCAGGTGCTTTTTCTGTGATGTTGTATTAAATTGCTCAGCTATGCTATGAGGGTTATCTCAATCTGCAGACAAGTGATTGTCTGCAGGCACAAAGAAAGCAAATGGTGGAGCCAGTGGATTCAAAGTTATCTAAGTGTCATGCTTATACATTGACTTATGGTTAAGCCTATATGCTTAATATGATAAAACTATCCTTGCACAAAGTATTTTTAAAGCTAGTCTATTTTTAATATAGCAGCTTTTTTGAGATAAAATTCAAATCCTATAAAACTCTCCAATTTAAACTGTACAATTCATTTCTTTTTAGTATATTCACAGAATTGTGCAACCATCAACACTATCTAATTTTAGAACATTTTCATCACTCTCCCTCCAAAAAAATCCATAGCCATTTGCACTAACTGTCCATTACGCCTTAACCTCCAGACCATGGCAAACACTAATCTACTTCATGCCTCTATAGATTTACCATTTGGGGACATTTCAAATAAATGGAATCATACAATATGTGGTCTTTTGTGACTGGCTTTTTAACTTAGCATAACGTTTTCAAGGTTCATACACATCATAGCAAGTGTCAGTACTTAATTTCTTTTTTTAAAATGTATTTTCTATTTTTAGGTTCACAGAAGAGTTGAATAGAAACTACAGAGAATTCTCATATGCCTCCTACTCCAACACATGCACAGCCTCTGTCACTCTCAACATCCTACATCAGAGTGTTACGTTTGTTACAATTTATGAACCTACATTGACATCATTATCATCCAAAATCTATAGCTTACATTTGGGTTCACCCTTGGTGCTGTATACTTTACAGGTTTTGACAAATATATAATGACATGTATCCACCATCATAGTATTATACAGAATGGTTTTACTGCCCTAGAAATCCTCTGTGCTCTGCCTATTCACCTATCGTTCCCCCAGATCTTGGCAACCACTGATCTTTTTACTGTCTCCATCGTTTTGTCTTTTCCAGAATGTCTTATAGTTGGAATTGGGTAACATGAAGTCTTCTCAGATTGGTTTCTTTCATTCAGTAGTGTGCATTTGAGTTTCCTCCATATGTTTTCATGGCCTGATAGCTTATTACTTTTTTGTGCTGAATAATATTTCATGTCTGGATGTACCACTCACCTACTGAAGGACATTCTGGTTGCTTTCAAGCTTTATCAATTAAGAATAAAGCTGCCATAGAGCACCTAAATATATAAAGCAAATATTAGTGAACATAAGGGGAGAAATTGACAATTATGCAATGTAAGTGGGAGGTTAAAGATGGCTGTTCAGAGTCTTTTGTGTTTCTATATAAATTTTAGAATTATTTGCAAGGAACACAACAATGACAGAGAGAGCCAGAATTCTGCCTTCATACACTAACGGAAGAGACCATTGTGTAAACAAGGAAATAAAAATAATTTTGGGGAGTGTTAAGTGCTCAGAAGAAAATCATAGAGCAGTGTAGGGGCATAGGGGATGGTGAGGCCTGGGAACTCAGTTTCAGGTAGGATGGTCAGCAAAGTACTCTCTGGGAGAGATATTAAGCAGAGATTGAAAGAGGGACGGAATGCCCTCAGGAAGAGTTGGGGAAAGACAAGTCCATATAGAAATGCCCAGTGGGTCGACTTGGCTTTCCTGAGGTACCATTAGAAAGTTGAAGCTGCTAGAGAATAGAGAACAAGAGGAAGAGCTGTGGGAGCTGGGATCAGAGAGGTGATTAGTATCTGTAATTACTTAGGGGGGTTCACCTAAATTTTATACATTCTCACAGTAATCTATATGAATAAGTGAAATCGCTGAACAATTGCATATTTTTGTTTGAGATTAGAGACTCATTTTGAAATCAGCATATCCTTTCTGTTCTTCGTAAACCTGTGTGCCAGTCTCAACTTACTCTTTGCCTTGCATACCTCACTTATTCTCCTGGAGTCTCAGAGACAATTTTCTTTACATTTATGCAGAACTTGATACTATTTGCTCTAAGTTCAAAATTCATTGTAACCCACACATGAAAAAAAGTCTATTTCTAATCCCATAGTTGCTTACACAAAACTGACTGATAGAACTGGAAAGGTCCTCTATGTAGATTGATACAAGTTGTGACTTTCTTACACGATCATCTGCTGTTAAAATTAGTCTCATTATTTTAAATTTATACATAATAAAAGTGACACACTTTGCTCTCCCCAAAATAGCACCACATTGGGAATTGGAAGATAGGAGTTCCAGTTTACCCACCACCACAGACTAACTCTGTGGTCTTGAGTAGCTCTTAATCTTCTTAGGACCAATTTCTAGTAATCGATTAAAAGAAAATGTCAGGAATGTTTTTAGAAGGATTAAATTATCATTATCATCCCCAGCACCAGTTATAATATTTGGCACATGGTAGATAATCAATATTTTAATGAAAGAATGTATTCAATAATATTGCTTCTCAAGGGTGCAGTTAAATGCCTCATTAGACAACGTACTGAGTGATCATGACATTTTCTTCCCTAGGGTGTTTGAAGGAGGAAGGAAGGACCAGAATGGTGTGGTTGACTCAACAAACATTAATTAAGCCTTCATATGTGCCAAGCTCTATACTAGGTACTGGAATTCCAGGAAGAAGTAAGAAGAATCTTTGCTCACAGGTATTTGTGTTTGGACCCATATATGGAAACCAACTACCTATTTATTGATAAGTTTTCTGTTCTTCATATATTCTGTAAAATGTTAGGACTATTCAGAATCATCTGTATCACTGGCCTTTGAATTCAGATAAACCTAATAACTCTATGATCAGTTGGGTTTTAGTTTAAAGTATTTCTCTTCTGTTTTTTTTTTTTTTTTTTTTTAGTATTTCTCTTCTTAATTCAATAAAGCCAGATTTGCAATGCATGAAGATCAGGATCTTCATTGGAATTATCTGAGAGTTTTTTAAAAAAATAAATTTATTTATTGGCTGCATTGGGTCTTTGTTGCTGTGCGTGGGCTTTCTCTAGTTGCGGCGAGTGGGGGCTACTCTACGTTGTGGCATGCGGTTGCGGTGACTTCTCTTATTGCAGAGCACAGGCTCTAGGTGCGTCAGTTTCAGTAGTTCTGCCACGTGGGCTCAGTAGTTGTTGCTCGCAGGCTGTGGAGCACAGGCTCAGTAGTTGTGGTGCATGGGCTTAGTTGCTCTGCGGCATGTGGGATCTTCCCGGACCAAGGCTTTTAAACATCACCAATTCCTGAACCTCATCCTGAGAGATTCTGATTTAATTGATCTGATATGGGCCTGAGTCTCCAGTAGGATGATCATTGATGATCCTCAACAAGCCCCCGATGTTAAATGCAGCATATTCTACGTAGGTACTTGTGGGTTTTTTGGGGAGGGAAGGTCTCTATTTTAAATCAGATATTCAAAGGGGGCCGTGAAATCCTCTAGGAACGTTACAAGAACCACTGCCCAATAGTGTAAAAACACATGGAACACTGTGTTTGGATAAGAAAGTGCCGGGTGCTTGGGAAGAAAGTGCTTGATGTCTCTCTAAAAACCAGTCTGATCAGAGTTTGGAAGGTGGTTCTTGACACTCCAGAAGAAATTTGAGAGTGCCTCCTACTTCTTCCCACTATGTTTCTAAGAATGACTCCACCGCAGAGGAAGGTGAATATGAAAGGCTGCAATATATCCAAGCGTCTTTCTTTTCTGGAAGTGAGTCATTACAGTTTCTTCTTACTGCACTTTCTGTTCCTTCAGAATTTAAAACTTTTTTTCACTTCCTGTGTTTTGAACGTTTGCCATACACTTATTGTTGTTTGACATTATAGTTACGTGTATTTGTTTCTTTGCTTATTGTCTGTTTTCCTCAGTAGACAAGCACCATGTAGCCTAGGATGGTATCTTATTACACTTACTTTAGTTTTCACTGGTGCTGCTTAGGACAGTGCCTGACATGTATTAGATGCTCATGAAATGTTTGCCAGATGAACTGTGAATCCTTGTTCAGTGTCATTTGCTGCTCTCCACTTCCTCACTTGGCTCTGGGGAAATTCTTGCAATGTCCTGTCACTGTTCCCACTCATGGATATTTCTGGCTGAGAATTCCAACAGAAGGGATATTTCAGAATATGGAATAAGCAGATAAATATATATAGCAGCACAACTGGCACATGGTCATGGTTGATTCCAAGGCATATATAGTTAGGTCTGGCATGCTTCCTAAATGATTGATTGCTTGGTTAACTGAATGACAGAGAATGCTTGACTTTTTTCCCGGGAATTTATGTATAATGGCTGGTGGGAAGCACAGGGAAGTTCAGTAGGAAAACCCAAAAATCATTCACATGGGAGTCCACATACTTGAGATCTAGATTTTGCTCTGTTGCTGTGAAACCTGGGAGCAATCAGTCTATCTCTGAGTGAGTGAGTTGAACCAGCTGATTTATAAGATCCTTTCCATATTTAATTTTTTTGTGATTCCAGCCATGTTTGCTTCCCAAAGCAAGGAAAGATATAATAAATACTGGGGATTGACATAGAGTTCACATCTTTTGGAAACCTTTATAATAGTAACAGAGAGCAAAGGAATTTAGCTTACTGTGATTGGGCTCATTTATAAGCGATGTATGAGAGTCTTTTATGATTTAGTCTTTAAACTACACAGCCCTTTTGATAGACTGAGTTTCTATTTTCTTATAATTCCTAAACTATGTCCAGCCCTCTCTGGGATGTTGTGCAAATTAACTCTTTTGTCTTGATACAGTTTGATTCATCCTCCTTGAAAGAGTGGAGCTAGGTGTTCTTTTGCCCTTTCATAGGTTGTCATGCTGCTCTGAGCTTACCCGTATTCTAACACGACCCACAGCACTTTCCACAATGTACTATTTCCCACTGGAGAGACTAGGAGTGCCTAGGGGAATGCATAGTAAGTACTCAGCCCACAGTAGCTGTTCCTTCAATTTTGGTTACATGAATGAATAACTGAATGGAGCATTTTTCTATGGTTACAGTTAAATAAATTAATAAATCAAAATTTCCCCTAATTTATTGATATTGGAATAAAGGTTGATTTTGTAATAACACTATTAACAGTGGGATTTTTATTTTTGAAACCCCACTCCCCATGATCATCAAAACTTGACACTGGGGCCTCCCTGGTGGCGCAGTGGTTGAGAGTCCGCCTGCTGATGCAGGGGACACGGGTTCGTGCCCCGGTCCGGGAAGATCCCACATGTCACGGAGCGGCTGGACCCGTGAGCCATGGCCGCTGAGCCTGTGCGTCCGGAGCCTGTGCTCCACAACGGGAGAGGCCACAGCAGTGAGAGGCCCGCGTACCACAAAAAAAAATAAAAAGAAAAAAACAAACAAAAAAACTTGACACTGAGGTTCAAATGGCAGCTGAACCATATGGTATGATTTTATACTTCCACGTAAAAGCACATTACAGTGTCAGGTAAACATCTCACCAAATGTTAAATAGAAGAAGCCTTGAATATAACTTGGTCATTTCGGTGGTAAGGAAACATAAGCCCAGTAATTAAGGTAATTTGCCCAAAGTTCCTGATAGGGAATCCACAAATCTGAGACCATAACCCAAGCTTTCTCATTTCCGTCTTGTCCTTTAACCCTACTGCACGCACAGTATCTACTGCCTGTGCTTGGATTCCAAACGAAATAGGAAATTCCTGTTGCTTTTCCTCGTTCTCTACAGACTGGCCACATGTGGGGAATTTAACACGTTCAAGAGTGTCCTCTCCTTTATGTGCCTCACAGTATTTCCGTGCAGTTCCCTTGCTGCCCTAGGCTTCCTCCCTCACCTCTTGCCCTCTTTGTACAGTCTCTGAATGGACCTGCAATTCAGGAGCTGACAGGGAGTGTGAAAGGAGTGGAAAGGCAGCTGATGGAGTGGAGGACGGAGGGGATCAGGGAGTCTGGAAACCAGCTGGAGGCAGCCACAACCTGGTGGCCTAAGCCTGCAGATGTACATCCTCACGCATATGCTCATATGGCAATAGCATAGCACAGTTGCAGAGCCCTTTGCAGTCATCTCACGAGAGATGTACTATAGGGTGCGAGGTAGCCTGGGTTTAAGTGTTGGAATTACTAGTGTAATGATTTATTGTAAGTAATCTACTGTGAAACAATTGTGACTTTTTGACAGGCTATTTAACCTCTCTAAAGTTCAGTTTCTTGATGTATAGAATGAAGTGGATGGGTTTCCTAGAGCTGCTGTAAAAAAAGTACCAGAGACTGGGTGGGTTAAACAACAGACATTTATTTTCTCGCAGTTCTGGGAGCTGGAAGTCCAAGATCAATGTGTTGGCAGGGTTGGTTTCTTCTTATGAGACCTCTCTCTTTAGCTTGCAGATGGCCGTCTTTTCCCTCTGTCCAGAGATAATTTTTCTGCTGTGTGTGCATGTCTGTGTCCAAATTTCTTCTTCCTACACGGACATCAGCCATATTAGATTATGAACCACTCTAAAGACCTCATTTTAACTTAATTACCACTTTAAAGACCTTATAACTAAATATTACCTTGTGAGGACTTCAACATATAAAATTTGGAGGGACACAGTTCAGCCTATAACAGAGAGTATATCTTATAACCTTCTTAAGGTTGAAGATCCAATGAGTTTCTATATACAGAGTGCTTTTCAAAATATAATTTTCTATATAAATGAAGAGCCTGGCATTTGGCAATAGGAATGTTTAAATCCTTATTTTTAGAACTCACAAGCTGGATGGTTCTAGTGGCCATGTAAATGTTCACTTTCATGGATTTGTTACAGGGTGGTGATGTTTAAACATCTATATTAACACACTTCTATATATTATGACATTTATTTTTTCTTTCTCAGTATTTTATACACCTCCTTTTTTTCTCCATCTTTCACCACTCCAACCTGTCCCCTGATGTGGGTTGCATAAGGTTGACAGAGTAGGAGTGGGAAGTGTGTAGACACAGATGGGATCTCCCTGCATTTTGCCACCCTAGTTGCAGAGAGCAAGTGAGTACACACAAGGTCTAGGCAGAAAGCACCTTGACAACCCCACAGACATCTCTGTCCCCAGTGCAGCATGGAAACAGCAGCAGAGAGAGTTACAAGACCTTCAGGGTGAAGTGGACAAACATGAGGGATGTCGCTGCGGAAACCTTGTGGTCTGAATACCAGGAACCAGACAGAATGAAAGGTGTCTCAGAATTGCTATGTGGACAGTGGACATCTAGGACTGTATCACAGCAGGAAACAGCTGGCACTATCACAACAGGATAATTTGAGGAGGGATTGTTTACAAGAGGAGTGATTACAAAGGTGTGGGCACAGGGTAGAGTGCAGGAACCCGGGGCTCACAGCTGCGGAGCTGTTATCACTGCTGGGCCCGATGGGATGAAGAGAGGGCAAGATTCTAGAAACTAGAAGAAAACAGAGCACAGAAAGAAGGCTGATTCCATCTGGAAGCCAGAGGGAAGAGAACCTTGTTCATGTGCTCCATTCAGTTTAGGCTGAGGAGACTGGAGATGGGTGGAGAATGAATCTGGAGGGGGCAAATGGAAGATTTTGGGGGGTGCAACTCCAGTTTCTTGGCACTACATGTGGCTCTAGAACTTTGCCATAATCCTGGGGAAAGGGAGGAGTGTGGACACACACTGGTTAATGTTGAATTTCCACCGTTATGGCAGGATGCAAACTTGAAAGAGAAAGTCAGCTGAATTACAGAAAAAGACATATGTTACACTTCTTGTAAAACATAAGTTTTGGACCGAGAATTGTATTCACCACATAAAATCCGTAAGTCCAGTGTTATATATACCATATATATGTGTACACACACACACACACAGAGAGAGAGAGAGAATACATGGGTTTTATCTCCACCAAATGACAATGGAAATAACATTTACACTGGGGTATAAAATAGACGAAAAAGTCTGGCAAAGAAAAAGGAAGACTGAAATGAGTAAGAAATCAGTAGGAGTGCATTAAGTCAGAAATGTCAAGCAAGGAACGAGGAAATGGAATTTGACATGGCAGGAGCCACTGGTATTAGGAGCAGGAGACTTCCTGATTGACAGCAGGCCTTTCCAGGCAGCAGCAGAGCAACTCCTCGCCCTCGTCCAGGATGAGGCCAGGAGAGGGTGCAGCACTCAGCCACCCAAGGAGAAGATGAGAAGCGGGGTCTGCGTCTCTCTGAGACAGAGAGAAGCCTCATTTTCCAATTTCTCGTTCTCCCTTCCAGTGACTTTGCAGGCTGGCTGTGCCTTTATTCCTCACAGTAGTCTCCTATTTTAACCTAATTTGAGTGGGGCTCAGTTCCACGAGTGTCTATCATAAATTTTACGATTTTTTTTTTGTAGCTTATTTAAGTTTTTGGAACTTAACCCCCATTCTTCATCATACAGAAAGTGAAATCTAAAAATTGAGACAAATTTATCTGACTGATCATTCAGTCACTTCATGTTGGAAACTGTCATAATCAGGATTCTTTTACCTTCTTCTTTCACCTGGGTTGAGGCTCTCAGGGCCGTAAGCTTTGATCACTGGTGGCATTAGTAAAGAGGGAATGTCCATTGTCAGTATTCTGTTTCACATTGAACTTGCATCCTTTAAGTTATATCTAGTATTACCTGGTCCTAATGTTGTCCTCATTAACCCTGGTGATCTGTTGAGATGTCGCATCCTCATCTAACCTGTTGTGGGACAGTCACACCCTTTGTTTCAGGGTTCCCTCATCTCAGCCATGAGAGTGTTTCCTTCTCATCACTTCAACTTCACATGCACTTTTATTCTTGAAAAGTATAAAAGCTCCAAATTATAGTCTATGCTCTAGTCTGCAATTATGAAAATAATATTATTCCAGGAAAGGAATGATCAAGAGAGAGAGGGAGAGAGAGAAAGAGAGAGAGATTGATTCTTTCCAACTAAGGGTATTTTTCAACAAACATGATTTTTGATTCAGAGTGACCTAGATTCAAACTCTATCTGTTTTGGCTACTTATCGATTATACAGTGGTGGGCAGTTTAGTTAACATTGCCCAATGTGTTTCCATAACTGCAAAGTTAGGAGAGAATGTCTATCTCATGGGGTTTTGAGAGGACAAAAGGACCTGGAACCCTGTAAGCCCTTGGTAAATGTTACCTCTCTTCTACCTCATTCCATTAGTGATGTAGGTTTATTGTGGGCAAAGTGAGAGGAAGGGACTGATGGTGAATTAAAATGTGGAAAATTTGTTTTCTGTTACTCTCTATCCTCCTTTGTGCATCCTTCTTTCTTGTCTTGGAAATCTCCACAGCCCAGTAGGTAAGGGAGACAATCTGGGGAGGGTTGCAGAGGGATCTTTAATTGTGACTCTTCTTCCAAAAGCAGACCAGGTACAATGGATAATATCTTTGATACATTTTAGTGCTTTGTAAAATTAAACTTTATTATGTATGAAAGTTTTATACATCATAAAGGAGACACTGTGAGTCGATGAGAAAGAGAACAATCATTTTATAAATCTTATTTGGGCAATTGTTTAGCTACTTGGAGAAAAACTCAACTTGGATTCTCATTGAACAGCATAAACCAAAATATCAGGATTAAAAAGGTAACTGAACAATGTCAAACTTAATAGACTTAAAAGAAATAAAAGGTAATTATTTTCCAATTTCTAGATAAGGGAGGAATAATTCATAAAGAAAAAGAATAATAGTTTTGACTATAGAAAAATATAAAATTTCTCAAAATCAGGAGTATTATGAACAAGTTTAAAACTAGAGAAACTAAGTTATTTAACTACGTATATGACAAATTATTAATAACTTTAATATTTAAAGCAGTTATATAAGTTGATAGGACTCCAACATGTACAAAAGACATGGACAGATAACTTATTTAAAAGGTACAAATGATTAATATATGCTTAAAAATGTATAATGTTACTAAATGCTCAAAAATTAAAGGTAAAATGAGGTAACATTTTCATCTATTGAGTTATACAATATGAGAACACCCAGTGTTGCTGAGGATCACTTCTCGTATAACACTGGTGAAAGCTTCCATTGGTGTGCCACTTTGGAGAGTAATCTGACAATATTATGAAAAACCTTATAAATGCTTAGATTGTTTAACCAAGAAACCCAATCCCAGGGCATATATGATAATACAATGTTTTGAAATTTAAAAAAACTTTATTATAATAATAGCTTTAATTCATTAATAGCTTACCATGTGACAGGCTTTACTTACGTCGTATAATTCACTTTTCAGCAAAGCTCCTAAGTAGCTGAGCCAGGATTTGAACTTACATCTGCATGCTTCAAATTCTGATTGGACTCTTCATTACAATTTTATTCTACTCATAGATATCTTTCATGATATAATTGGAAATACTTTAAATCTATTAATAATGTAATATTGTTAATTTTCTTATTAATTAATTTTCATAGTAAAATAAACTATGGTGGACCCACTCTATATATTGCCATGCAGCTAGAGATGGCATGGAAACTGCATTTTCTTTTTTCTAAAATTTTTTTATTGAAGTATAGTTCATGTACAATATCGTGTAAGTTTCGGGTGTACAGCACAGCAATTCAGCTATACATATATACTATATATATATATATAACATATGTGTGTGTGTATATATATATATATATATATATATATTCTTTTTCAGATTCTTTTCCCTTATAGGTGGAAAGTGCTTATTCTTAATAATTTCAAGTGAAAATAGTGTAAAACAAATTTGTGTATTTCTAAGATTGTAACTATTTAAAGAAGATAGATACAAGGAAGGAATACAAGTTAATAGTAGTTGCTTTGATTTGTGAGACTGTACTGGTCCATTTTGTCTCTGAACTTTTTCGGGCTTTTCAAATTTTTGCAATCAGAATCAATTATCTTATGCTCAGGAAAAAGTAAATTTGAGTTAAAACGTTTGTGGAAGCTTTTATGCTCTCAGGACATAATTGGGAATGTATTGTCTTCATTAGGTTAAATGCTTAGCTGGTCGCCAAAAGAAAAATGCTATAAAGATCGACAAATTCAATGAGAAGAGGCAATGGTTCTGAGGTTAGGTTATTATTAAAATGTGTAATTAGACAAAATTTGTTAGTGTCATGTAAATAAACAAGAATATCTGTATCAGTATTACAGAATGAAAACATATGACTTACCTCTTGAAAATACAGGTAAGGGATTGAGAAACAAGTTATAAATCTAACAGTTAAGTCTCCAACATAATCAGAAAACAGTTTGTCTTAGTAATGACTTGCCCTGTGAGTATATATGACGTCTAGGAAATTAAATATCTCAACAAATTGATTGAGAGTTTCCTTTGTAGACTTACATGGCAACACAAGGATAAATATTTTTTAGGTGCTATCATTAAAATCTGCTTAACCTGATTTTTTTCGGAAAAAAAATAGAATAAAGTTCTATCTTTTTTGAGCTCCATGTATTAGCTTTAGAAAATAGCTTTACCATAACACATGTAGAACAAAAACAGTGATTTTATAATTATTTTTAACCCGTATCCCCTGCACTGGCAGGCTTATTCTTAATCACTGTGCCACCAGGGAAGTCCCAACAATATATATTATATACCAAAGACTCAGAAATATTTGTTCACTAAAGTAATCTATTAACTTAATCATTTAAAGCATATTATAAAGCATATTTTGTTTTATTCTTACATCTTTCTTTCCTTTTGTTTATTTCAGGGTTTTTTGTTTTTTTCTTTTTGCTTCTTGAGTTAAGCACTTGATTCATATATTTTATTTTATTTTATTTTTTAATATTTATTTACCTTTTGACTGCGTCAGGTCTTAGTTGCAGCACGTGGGATCTTTCATTGCTGCACCCCGGCTCTTCTTTGCGGTGCATGGGCTTCTCTCTAGTTGTGGTGTGAGGGCTCCAGAGTAGGTGGCCTCAGTAGTTGCAGCACGTGGGCTTAGTTGCCCTGTGGCATGGGGGAATCTTAGTTCCCTGGCCAGGGGTTGAACCAGTATCCCCTGCATTGCAAGACCAATTCTTAACTGCTGGACCACCAGGGAAGTCCTGATGCATATATTTTAAATCTTTATTGTTTTTCAATCAATGCCTTAAGGTTATAAATTTCCTTCTAAAAAACTTTTGAGTTGTATCCCACAAGCTCTAAAATGATGTGATTCATTACCACATAGTTCTAAATATTTTGACTTTTGCATTGGGATTTCATGCTTAATCCAGAAATTACTGAAGATATTTTAAGAAGTATTGTATGACACTGTGTGTTCCCAAAGGACCATAGCTAATTCATCTCTTAGATATAACATGTCATGGCATACAATGGTTATTCCATAAAAGCTGGTTTATTCAGTGAATTGAATTTTTTTTCAAAATCACTCAGACTATGGCAGAAATGAAGCTAAAATATGTATCTCTTAACTTTCTTAGTCGGGTTTATTGAGGTATGATTTATATACAGTAAAATTCACCCTGTTTATGAACTTGATGAGTGTATACAGACGTGTAACCACTGCTACAATTAAGATTTAGAAGAGTTACATCCCCCCCAAATTCCTTTGCGCCTTCTTCTCCCTCAAGGCAACCAGTGAGCTCTCTTTTTGTCACTATAATTTTGCCCTTCTAGAATATCATATGAATAGAAGCATATAGTATATAGCCTTTTGTGTCTGCCTTCTTTCACTTACTGCATTTGTGATCCCTTCATGTTGTTGTGCTTAATAGTAGGTTATTCCTTTTTATTGGTGAGTAGTATTCCACTGAATGCCTATCATATAGTTTGTCATCCATTCACCAGCTGATGGACGTTTAGGTTATTTCCCTTTAAGTTGTTAGCAATTTTATGAATTGCTAGGTTGTTTTAGCAAATTTATGAACAAGACTGCTATAAACGTTTATGTATAGGTTTTGTGAGGACGTAAGCTTTCATTTCTTTTAGACACATACCTAGGAGTGATATTGCTGGCTGTTCTGATTGTTGTATGTTGTTGGTGGCAGTTAGGGGAGGTAGAGGAGGACAATGTAGTTTCTCTGCTGTCCTGGTGCGAAAGAGAGTTTCCTGGCCCTTGCCAACAGAGACAGCACACCTCTAATGGCATTAATATAGGATTCTGGGGCTGGCTGTCCTCCAGGGGTAGAGGATTTTTTCTTCTACATTCTTCTGTCAGCAATGGGTCTTCACCTCTGCTCTTCTCACAGCAGCTTCAGGCTTTTGCTATTTGTGAGAGGATGGTCTGGGCCAGGTGCCTGGAGTTCATGCTTTCCCCATAGCAGCAGCTGTTTCTCTCCTGCTGGCCCGCACCCCCCCAGGGGGACTCTCTCAGGGTGTCCACTGTGCCCTCATATTTGTCCTGAGCACCTGCTGGAATTTATGGGAAAGAACCTGGAGTAAGTATTAACACCTCTTGTGTCTGGGGCTGCCAGGGTGCTTCTATCCTGTCATACTACCCACACTTAGCCCTTTACTGGCTCTTTAAAGGGTCAGTTGATTTTTTTCTTACTCAGTTGCATGGCGGCCAGTGCCTTTTCTCCCACGTTCTGTTACCTGTGAGCTAGTCCACTGGTGCTTGATTTAATTCAATTTCTTTCAAATATAAAATTCAGTTAAAAGCAATTCCACACAGTTTAATTTCCTGTACGATAATTACTGTGGATTTCCTATTGGGGCATCCATGGAAGAGAAGTTAGATGATAGAGGAGGAGCAAAGTCTGAATCCAAAGAAATGTGCTTCTCAAACTAGTCTCCCACACGCCCATAAAACAATGGGGTTTTGCTACAAAATTTCACTAGGTTGGTATGTTCCCAAATACTCAGAAAATAGTTACGTTTGTGAGTAGAATTTTCTGAATTCTAAGTTTTTACCTCATAATTTGTTATTATGGTAAAACCTTGGCAACTGCTGCGGATTGTTTGCTCAGTGGCTCATGCAGCTGGGTAAACAATGAGCATGAAAATGGCAAATTGGACAGCCAATCAAGCTCTTTCATCACATCATAAAGTAATTGGGTTCATCTTATATGGTTTCAACTTAACAAAATGTTTTCCTGAAAACTTTTGTGTGTTTTGGGAATGCGGAGACCTATATCATTTTAGAGATTAAAAGAATTTGCATTGCCTACAGGAACTCAGAGTAGTCTTGTGGAGAAATACTGCAAAGCAAAGGAGAGGATGTAGCCAAAAATTAGGGTCAGCAAAAGATCTTTGATTCCAATTGCATGTTATTTCTGTTACTGTGTAAATTTTTACTGCGTGTTATTTCAAGTCATTTGAAAAGCCAAGATTTCAACCAAATCTATTTGAAGACCTACAGGGAAGACATGTCGATCCTAAATTACAAACCTTGTACCTAATTTTGAGGGGGTGGGGTGTCACATTTTAATTCATGCTAACTTTTATCTTGGAGAGGGTGTGGGAAGGCTTCCACACTGATTTGAAAACAGCTGAAACATATCCAGAAGAATTTTCAACTTTTGTAAAATTCAGTGAGTGAAATACATAATTCTGCAAGACATCGGGTCTGTACGTATTAGAGTTGAAGGCATTCTGGGACATAAGATCCCTCTCCAAAGCTGGAGTTGATTTATATATTACTTTTATGTTTAAACATATACAATATAAATATAAATTGGTTGGTACCCATATTATTTTATAGTAATATTTTCTGCTAGAAAATGTGTTTCTAGTTTATAAAATGGAGCTAAATATATCAATTTTGTGGCGTTCAATGAAGAGTGCTATGATTTCCAAGCAATTGCTCACCTGTCTAATGACCTCTAATGACCTCACCTGTTTGAGTTGGCTTTAGGGAGTTTTCACATGACTTACTTTGGATGTTGGGGCATAGTCTTGAATTTGGCCCTGAGAAGTGATCCTGCTTAATTTCTTCGTCTGTGCAATGGGAGTGATAATAGTGCCTCGTTCGTAGGATTATTATGAGGATTCAACTTAACTTGTAAACTGCTTGTTTCAATGCCTTCATTTAGAGTTTAGCTGTTATTAATATTTGAAGCATAGAAGTGGTCGTGGGCTTGTTTCGCAGGCCCTGTAAAAAAAGCTATGCATCATTGTAGAGATACCTCCATTTAAAATGGAGGAAACAAGAGTTATAATATTCCATGGCTTATTAACTTACAGCATCTATCGTGAGGATCAACTGAGATAATGCTCATTTTTCTATATTGCAACTTTAAAATACTTTACACACATATTGTTTTGGGGCTGCAAAATTAACATCCATTCACACCAAGAAAGAAACTGTTATTTTATACACTCATTACTGTAAGAGAAACTGTCAAGTTTTATTTTATTATATATTTTTTACTGTTTTATTCTCCTAGGTTTCATTTTTTTTTAAAATAATAGCTTTTCTAACCTTGAATAAGGTTGGTAAGAGATCTCTTTTCATAATGTCTTTCACATCTGACAAGCATGTGTATTAATGTGGGGTTTTAGGTCAGTTAAGATTGTATAGCAAACTCGGTCATTATGTAGCATCCCACACCCCAGAATTCCAAAATGGTCCTTCAGGTAGGCAAGCCTCCCTGCCCAGGGTGTGAGCCTGACTCTGCCAAGGGTTTTCTGTTATCATCTTTCTCTGTAGAACCAGAAGAGGGAGCACTGGTCTCTCTCTATCTAAACAATCATAGTAGCTTTTTAACATATGGTGGGCCTTTCATGATTAAATTTTTTTTTTAAAAAGATAGAGTTTGAATAAAGATGTAAAATTCAAAATATGAATGTCCATTAATTATCTTAATAATTCTGGCAAGTTTAACCGGATTCAAAGTGGAAATGTTCTTTTAAAGACTACACGTTTTCATGGAGTGAATCTGGGTGCTACTGAATAACTTTACCACAACATAATTTAGAATATATTAGTTGTTGGAAGTAGAGGGGAGGAGGAAGCTGACAATGAATGAAATCATTTAATAAATATTTATTGAGTACTTGCTATGTTTTGGATCATGAGCTAAATTATGGCGCTACTTAGATGAATCAGACTCAGTCTGAAGAGGCAGGCAGGGAGGAGAAGTTTGGGAAAAGTCACTTGAAGAAAATATTGTCTAATTTCTAAGTAAGAGGCTTAAAATAGAATGTTTGTTGAATGAATAAAAGAGGGACAATAGTAAGTATATTAATAATACAAAATTTAACATTTTAACATGGCACTCTAGAGTTATGGTGCTTCCACATGCATTACTGATGTAATTAGACTTAGTAGAGGTTTAAAGTTTCGCAAAGAGTAAGTTGCAAGCTAGGTCTCTGATTGCAAACTGTAGACCTTTTCACCATTGCTTTATTCTTACTATATAAGGTTTTTACAATTTGTCTTTTAAAAGTAAAAAATAGGGACTTCCCTGGTGGCACAGTGGTTAAAAATCCACCTGTCAATGCAGGGGACACAGGTTCGAGCCCTGGTCCAGGAAGATCCCACAGGCCACAGAGCAACTAAGCCCACGAGCCACAACTACTGAGCCCATGCGCCGCAACTACTGAAGCCCACACGCCAAGAGCCCGTGCTCCACAACAAGAGAAGCCACCACAATGAGAAGCTCGCACACCGCAAAGAAGAATAGCCCGCGCTCGCCGCAACTAGAGAAAGCCCACATACAGCAACGAAGACCCAATGCAGCCAAAAATAAATAAATTTATAATAAATAAATAAAAGTAAGGAATATCTGCTTGCAAATTAATTCTTATAAAATGAACATATTGCTTTAGTATTGGACAATAATCTCTTTCAGAAGTTATTTTCCCAATTAGTGGAAACTATTAAGTACTTATGCTTAGAAGATCGAGAAGGTTGACCAGGGGAAATATATCTATTTCCTGTAATAAAAAAGCCTACCAAGAGTTTCCTTATGGTCATTAGACAAATCTTAGTTGAAGGGAGCACAGGGTCATAACATTCAGAAAATTTCATATACTGAGAAGAAATGGTCCAAGAAATTTTAGTAGTAAGACTGATAGTTCAAATGGGATAATATACCATGTATATCTGTGTTCAAAAATTTTTTTAAAATTGGTTAGATTAGACAGTTTACCCAATATGCAGATCTAAGTTCTGGACCAGAAGAAAGTTACCTAAATAGTTAACTTTGAATTCATTAAACTTTGTGAATAAAGCAAGCTTTGGGATATTAAAGAAGTGAAGTAAATTGATATTATGATACATTTTGGAGGCAATAAATAGGCACCTGGATCTTTCAGACTTACTCTTACCAAGGATGGATAAGAACTCAAGATGGATCAAATGCAACTAAAGCATGTGAGGTTATGAGAATTTGATGTGGGAATAGAAAAACTACAGCTGACCCAGCTTTATGTTATTTTTTTTTAATGCTTTAGTGAATAATCTTTTATTTATTTATTTATTTATGGCTGCGTTGGGTCTTCATTGCTGCGCATGGGCTTTCTCTAGTTGCAGCAAGCGGGGGCTACCCTTTATTGTGGTGCACGGGCTTCTCACTGCGGTGGGTTCTCTTGTTGTGGAGCACAGACTCTAGGTGCGCGGGCTTCAGTAGTTGTGGCACATGAGCTCAGTAGTTGTGGCTCGTGGGCTCTAGACCACAGGCTCAGTAGTTGTGGCGCAATGGGCTTAGTTGCTCCGCGGCATGACCCAGCTTTATGTTAGATACAGGTTATTTCAATTTTACTTGAGACAGGACATGGACTTTCTTTTTCTTTTTTTTTTTTTGGCATAAAGCAATCATTTTATTATCTCTCTCAGTTCTGCTGGCTGCCTGGGCTCAGTTGGGAGGTTCTTGCTCAGGGTTTCCTTTTATTTTCTTAACATCTTCACCCATTTGTCCCACTCCCGCCCCACCTCCGGCCACCTCTGGCAACCACCAATCTGTTCTGTGTCTGTGAATTTGGTCTTTTTAGATCCTGCATAATAAGATCATACAGTATTTGTCTTTTACTGTTTGACTTATTTCACCTAGTATAATGCCCTCAAGGGCCATCTGTCTTGTCATAAATAGCAGGAGTTCCTTCCTTTTTATGGCTAAATTTTATATCTCTGTGTGTATATCTATATATGTATCTATCTAGTTATCTATCTATCTATCTCACATCTTCTTTATCTATTCAACTATCGACAGACACTTATATTGTTTCCATGTCTCAGTTATTGTAAATAATGCTGCAGTGAACACGGGTACACAGATATCTCTTTGAGACAGTGATTTTCATTTCCCTCCAGTATATGCCCAGAAGTGGGATTGCTGGATCATATGGTAATTCTGTTTTTAGTTTTTGAGGAATATCCATACTGTTTTCCATAGGGGTTGTACTCATTTACGTTTCCAGACCCTACCAATTTTTAACATACTTCAAACAATTAAATATTTTCTAAATGGGTATGGGTTATAACATACATGTGTATAATCACATAAGCTAATGTTCAGTAATCCCTGGGTTTCTGGATTATGGCCTTCTCATATGCTTCTGCCCCTCTCTGAGGGGTAGTATAATTCTTGCTTTATTTTTCTGTCCTGTCCCCCAGCTGCAGTGGGTTTTCACCAGGGCCCTAACATTATGGTTTTCATGCTCTTCGTCCTGCAGATTAGGCTTTCGTTTTGTAGGGAGACGGAGGTGATGGGTAGAGCCAGGATTCTGGCAGCAGCTACTGTTTCCTCGCATACCCAGCCTCCTAAGGAAAATTTTCTCAGGATTCTCCCTGATCTTCCCTGTGAGTGCCTGGTGGGGTTCATGGAGTCAAATCCTGCAAGAGGGTATGAAGGCCCCTTGTAGCTGAGATCCTTAGGGACTTGGCATTCTCATGCTAGCTCACCCTTATCCTCTAGCAATTTGTTAAAAAATTAGCTCCCTCTTCTTTCTGGCTAAGACGGTATCTAGTGTTGTCTGCCCCAGGTAAGCAAATACTTGGTCTTATTTCTCCCCAAAAGCACCCGTGTCTCCCCAGACTTAAGGTTATTTGGCGGCCCTGCAACCTCAGTTCTTTAATGGGTTCAAGAAAAGTCATCAATTGGCGGTTTGTACAGCGTTGTCCTTGCTACAAAGTTGAAGCAACACACTTCCGCTCTCTTTACGTCTCTGAGCTGAAAATCCTTATCTTGTTAATCATCATTTGTGCTCTTTTCTTGTCTTTATTCCCCACTACCATGTTTCTCAGAATTTACTGTGCATAAAGATCAGCTGAGAAGCACATTAATAATACATATTTCTGTGTCCCATCTCTAGAAATTGTGATTCAGTAGTCTGAGGTAGACCAAAGGAAGTTGAATGTTGAAAATGCTCCTCAGGGGGTCCCCGTGCTAATAAAGACTTTGAAAGGCAGTATCCTCTCAAAGGTAAACTTTCTCTGATTGTGTCCAGGTTGATGCCTTATATATGTTAGCCTCTCAATAAATATGTAAAACATGCATTGAATGTAAACTAGTTAGATAGGAGCAGAGGTGGGAAGAAACTTCTCTTGAATATCCTATCTTTTTCACATGTTTATGAAACCTAGCCATAATTCAAGGTTCAGTTGAAGTTCCAAATCTTCCCACCATCTTCTTGGAGTATATATAACATTGGAGGAGTTTGAGGGCAGTGAATCAATAAAACTGCTCTTAGCTCCTAGTTCTGTCAGTAACTAGTTGTGTGATTTGGCTAAGGCACTTAAGCTTTTCTGCAATTCATTTTTGTTTTTTTTTTTTGAATTTGATTAACAAGATATAAGAATGAAGTCGACTTGGATCATAAACATGAGCAATATAAAAATCCCTTGGAGAGGTGTTTATTTTTACCCATAATGTATGAATACTTGTATATACACACATACACACATTATACATATATACCTACCTGTATATATATACATATAAACCTGTATATATACACATACCTGCGTATATGTATGCACATACAGCACCTATGTGTATATATATAAATTGCAGATCTCAGTCCCTACAGCCTTGGAGATGTTGAATCAGTAATCTGAGGTATTTTTTTGTAACCTTCCCTAGATGATTCTAATGATCAGTCATGACTGGAAACCACTGGACTAGATGCTTTCTAAATTCTCAAGTCCAAACAGCTGTCTCCCTCAATGGAACTCCCTCTGATGGTCATATACCACCAGAGAGTTGTGACTAAAAATATAATACATTACATTTCAGTTTTTATTTGTATTATCAAATTAAAAATTCCTAGTACATTAGAGTATACTTGATGATAGATACTATGTGTTATCCTTTTCTCTTGAATAGACTTTCTAGTACAGTTTATAGAATACTGCAAGCAAATTAGTAAATTTTTGTTGATTGATTGATTGATTGAAAGTAGCCAGAAATCTGAAGTCAGAGAGGGAAGGGTGGGAGACATAGAGAGATTGGTAGGAAGACACAGCTGTCTTGGGCTTAGCTGTGTGAATAGCATATCTCGGCAGAAGGGTTTTAAATAGATTGGATAGGTGACAAAGGAGAACTGGGAGAGAAGAAGATGGCAGTAGTCAGGGTAACTAAGCAGTTGATGACACCTTAGTTGGGAGTTTCCAAAATGCGGAGGAGGAAATGACACGTGAGCATGTGAGGGAAGAGCATACAAGAGGAAGGGAGAACTAATGAGGGGAGGCAGCTGCATGTCTAAGGGCTAAGGATAGTTTTCAGACAGATAGAAAGTCTAAAGTTCAGGAAGGGACAAATATGTGTAGCACAATGGCTTCAGAAAGCTTTAATTCTTGGAGATAAAAAGTCGAGTTTTACATGGAGGGCAGCTGCCCTGGAGATCAGCAGCCATCTTTGTGAAAGTGAGAGATGAACTTCTGTGATTTGGGAATCAATGGCATAGCCCAATCTTATCCTATTCTCACTGATAAAAAACCTTAATAGAGTTTATATGGGATGTTATTTGATTAATCCTGATGCATGTCAGTTTGAGTTAATAGTAAAATATAACCCCAGATGTCTAAATGGATTTACCTGTTGAGTGAATTTGTGTAATTCTTTGATTGTTTGAAGAACACTTGCTCAGAATGAAAAGGTGAAGTTTTAAATTTTGACTTAGTTATGAGAAGTAAATTCTGTTCTCATCAGGATAGTAAATGTTTACTATCAAGGAAGAAGGTGGGATTTTGATTTACTTCATTGATTCTGTTAGTGGAATAACTTCCAGGAAAGAAGTGTATCCCATTTGATATTTTAAAATATTTGTGACCTAATCCTGAGGTCTCACTGCAAGGACGGGAGTGAACAAAGATCAACGATTTTGAATGTTCTTGTCCAGAAACTATCATTGTGTCCATGTTTCCTTGCAAAGGAGAATCAGTGTTCAGTTGTTATGCCAAAGAAGAGCTGATCCCCCTTTTAAAAGGTATATTGTGTCATGTACTTGCAGCCCAAAGATGACTGATCCTCTGAAGAGAAGGTAGCCATCAAAGAAAACACAGCCACAGACTTAGAGAGTGCCTGTCTGAGAGGCAGAGGGCTGCAGTATTATAAAGCTGAGTGCAACAGAATACTCAAGGGAAGGCAAACCTTAACAACTATCCACTGATAAAGGTGGTGACTTTATTTTTTAAAATTTTTTCTTTTTAAAAATTAATTAATTAATATTATTATTATTTGTCTGTGTTGAGTCTTCAGTGCTGTGCACCAGCTTTTCTCTAGTTGCATCAAGCGGGGGCTACTCTTCGTTGCAGAGCGCAGGCTTCTCATTGCAGTGGCTTCTCTTATTGCAGAGCACGGGCTCTAGGTGTGCAGGCTTCAGTAGTTGTGGCACGCAGGTTCAGTAGTTGTGGCTTGCGGGCTCAGTAGTTGTGGCTCGTGGGCCCAGTAGTTGTGGCTCGTGGGCTCTAGAGCGCAGGCTCAGTAGTTGTGGCTCACGGGCTTAGTTGCTCCGCAGCATGTGAGATCTTCCCGGACCAGGGGATTAAACCTGTGTCCCCTTGCATTGGCAGGCGGATTCTTAACCACTGTGCCACCAGGGAAGCCCCGAAGGTGGTGACTTTAAATAGGTGCAGGAGCAGAGTTGTGGGACCCTTAAGGCAGAAGTACATGTCCCAGCATAGAAAATATGGAGCCTGGAGAGAGATGCTGTTCGGGCCATACCACTCCCTTAGCCTCCCGGTTCCAGGTTTATCACAAGTTCTATGTGAGATAAATAGGTTGTCAGAACCTCCTACGTATCCTTTCTAGTTCGTTGTATTTTAACATATATCTGGGTAGCATTACCAAGTATGGAATTCTTTGATCTCAGTAAATCCTTTTGTCATCTTCGTGAAGTTCTGAATAAAAGCACCTCTCCAGGTGCCATTAAATGTAGATACTGAAACAGAATAACATACTGAATACTCATGATCAAGAATGTAGTACTGAAGTCAGTACTGTAGAATAGACCTTGCTGTGTTGTTTGGCTGCCTAACAACCATCAACCATTCTTAATTTTCCCGTGACTTTTGGGGGAATTTCTTCTTTATATTTGTGGGCAATTTAAGTATGTCAGTCATGTGTCCTGCCCTGTCCTAACTGAAAGCCAGACTAGCTGATTGCTCTTACCTAGAACTTTTGGCTGACTGAGTCAAGAAAAAGGTTATTTGAAACTCATTCATTCCAGCATTCGGGCCCAGGAGTTGGTTGACTCACTGAGCTGTCTTGGTTTGTGATTCTGCCTGTTCTGTCTTGGAGGCTAGTTTCCTTTCCTTCCTCCCTCCATCCCTACTCCCTCCATCCCTATTCCTTCCTTCTTCCCTCCCTCCCTCCCTCCCTCCCTCCCTCCCTTCCTTCCTTCCTTTTCAAATAAAACTGTAATATTTTTAAGTGTACAGTGTGATTTGATATACGTGTGCATTGTGAAATGATTCCCACAATTGAGTTAATTAGCACATCCATCACCTCACACAGTGACTTTTTTTTTTTTTTTTGGTGAGAATGCATAAGATCTATTCTCTTGGAAAATTTCAAGTATACTGTACAGTATTACTAACTATAGCCACCTATAGTCACCATGCTATATAATAGATCCTCAGAACTTATTCATCTTATAACTTAAAGTTTGTATCCTTTTATCAACCTCAAGGCCTTTTCCAGTTTCCAGTTTCAACACCTGGTATCCCTTCAATAAATTATATTTTTATCAAAATTTATCTTTGATGTTTGAACTCTCTGCAAATATAGTGCAAATTCTTTTAGTAAACACAGTGAGAAAAACCAGATAACTAGCCCCAGAATTCTCAAGAGGAGAATAATTTATCTTAGGCAGTACTTCATATCATAAAAGGTCAACAGGTAAAAAAAAAAAGGAGGTAAATATTAGAGACAGTTTTGTTACTTGTGGGTCCTCTGGGTACCTGGTAATGTTAGTTCATTCAGGGTCAGCTCGTGTTTGGCCCATCCTTCTGTTGTCAGCTTGTGGGATCAAGTGCTGCAAATATTATCTGGGCAGATTCAATGAGCATTAGTTTACCTTTAGTCACACAGGTCATATAGACAAAGATGGAGCCAAGGTAGGTAAAACAAGGAGGAGCAGTCAGGCCCCATAGGCACACAGGCTGCAGAGCTCAGGCAGCAGGAAATACAGACTCAAGATATGAGAGTGGGTATTAAAAAGGGCAGGCACCCAGGTGCACAGGTGATATAGAATGTACTCAAGAGTCTAAGGCAGAGCATCCGAGCACCATGTGTTACACGTCTAGGGAAAGGTACAGAGGCTGGAGTGTCATTTCCTCCATCTGAATCCACATTCCTCTACTTATTAGTTCTGTGACCCAGGCAGGTTATATCAATGTAACCTCTCATCCCTCTGTGCCTCTGTTTCTTCATGCATAAAATAGGGACAATTGTAATACCTACCTTACAAGTGTTTACTGAGGATTAAATGAGTTAATACAGGTACAGTGCTTAGAATAGAGCTTGGTGCATAGTAAGTGTTTAATGCGTATCAGCTATTAAAAGGCATTGGTAAATATGATTGGGGTGCAACTGTGAGCTTCTCTTCAGGCGCTTGACCCCGAGTGCAGGTAGAAGGAACAAAGAGCACATAGGTGAAATCAGCAGGGAGTGGGTGAGGATCCAGGAATGCTCGCCTCCCAAATTCAAGACTGAATTTGGAGACAAATAAATGTGCCATAGTATACCCAGAAGGAAAACTTGCTAATAAGCCCACTTCAAAAAGACCTAGATATAATTCTCATTCTTTCCCTCCCCTTTTTCTATTAAAAAAATTCTGCTCCACTATAGAGGCAGGCAAATCTTTAACCTTTGTCCCCTCATCCATAAAATAGGCACTTTCTCTGTGCAAAATGAAATTATCTGTATGACAGCATTCTGCACAGTTATAGAAAGTTTGTATTATTCAGGATCCTTTCAGTTGCAAGTGATGGAAACTCAACTCAAACTAGCTAAGAAGTTAAGTGGAGTTAATTAGCTGATGAAACTGGACAGGATACTGGGTATTTCATGGACTGAAGGACAAGCTGTAGGAACCTGGTCCTTAGAGACTGGAACTAGGTACTCAAAGTGACCGGGATTTTTTTTTTTTTTTTTTTCTCTTAGACTACTTTGTGGCACAACTCTAGAAAGCACTGTTCACATGGTATTGCAGGGGAGTGGCCCTCCATCAGGAAGAAGGGCAAGTGAGGGGTGAATGGTTCCCTTTGGAGATGTGACAAGCTCTCTTCTCCCCTTGATTTTGCTTCTCTTTGCACCTTATTCTCTTCTGCACCAGGTAGGTTTCCTGCCCAAGTCTGGGAAATATGGCCACATGCAACTGTAGCTTGTATCCTTCCAACACTGTAACAGAAAGAAAACAAAACCTTCCTTTCAGTTTCAGTAGAAGGTTGCCAAGGAGGACTCTGATTGGCCCGGACTGGGTCACGTGCCTATTCTTGATCCACTGTGGCCTCGAGGATGGAGTCTTCCGATCGTAGGAGCACAGGTCAGGTGCTCACACTTACGAGTATGCACAGAGGGAGATGGGTGTGTGGAGGGAAGGTTTGTGATTGAAAGCCCAAAGAAGGGAAATATGAAAGGCAAGCTAGAGTTACCACAGTCCACCATAAACAAAAGCTTTATTATTTTATGATGTTTGAGATTATTCCCCACCCTTCCACCCTGCATTAATGTGAAGAGTGTGTTGAGCAGTAGTAGTAGTTATGTGCCTATGTGATACATATTAAGCCTAGATTTTCCTATTGGGAAAACAGACTTCTTGCTGAATTAAGATATTTCACTACAGCTGTACTATATTTCTTCACCATTACCCTTTTGGAGCACTCTGACACTGACATGAATGAGAAATTATTTTCCATATACTATCATCGTTTTTAACAGTTCTGAAAAGAGCTGGTAACTACTTCTGTTACTATAAGGGCAGTAGGTGAAAGCAGGAATTCAACGGGTTCATTCACATAGTAAGTCTCCTGAGTGTGCTCACAAATACCAAGAAGTCAGCGTGACTTCGGGAAGACAGCGTGTGTTTATCAGATATTCTTGCCCAGGCACATAAACAAATAGAACTGGGACTATGGAAATGATATGTAGATATGTTTCTGGAAATTTAAACAGAAGTAGTATTCAGTAAGCAAAAGACTTGCGTTGGGAATTGGTAACCCTTTGAGGGTCACTACAAAGATGAATAATAATGTATATAAAAACCAAAGGTGAACTTTGGTAGTCAATTCAAGTTTAATATAACAATAGAGAGTGCCTCCTCTTTCCCCCCAAATTTCTTTACTCATTCTTTCTAAATTTCTGTCTATTTTAAAGACCATTCTTTCTAGTCTATATATAACCTTATTTATTGATAGAGTTTTAGTCTTCATTTTCTTCACATCCAGAATTTTTGTTGCTAATATGATCCCCGCCTTATACAGAATAAGGAAGCTGATGCACAGAGAGGTTAAGTAACTTGACCAAGCTTGCAAAGCTCCTTAGTGGTAGAGCCAGAATATGGACCAAGGCAGGCTGGCTCTAGAGCACATGCTGTTTATTATTCCACTTCGGTGCATTTTCACTAAATTCAAGGTAAATGTTTGAAATCTGGTGTATTGTCAAATTCTCTTGCAGGAGAGCTTTTGTGTCATCAGGATCATTGTATTCAGCCACTTGTTAAACATTAGCAACGAGATTATAATTCTTTTGAACATAGATGTGCTCTGAATACAGGGATAATCTGAGTGCTAGAACCGTCTCATCTTCTTACTAGCTGTGTGAATACAGTACACTCAGATTCTTCACTTTCAATAAAGGGAACATACTAGCTGCTTGACACTCTTTGAAAATTATTGGGAGAAAATGAGACAGGAAGTGTGTTGTGAATCCAGGAAGCATGAAGAAAATTGCCGGCATGAAAATGAAGCAAACTGAAACCAACACCAGCTTCTCACGATCTTCTGTCATCTCATTTTCCCAGTTTTGTCCTAATTTAGATCATAAACTCTCCAGATCATAAAATTTTTTATTTTAATAAAAATACAAGAAGCAGCAGCAAAAGTTTGAAATTAAATCCACAGACCTAAGGTGAAAATTATATTGAGTTCCAACTTTAGTTCGTTATGGCAAAGTTAAGGGCATGGATTTATTTCCTTAATTTTCCTATAACTAGTGTAATGTGGCAATTAAGAGAATGTGGTCCAGAGTCATATTTCCTGGGTAACAATTCTGGCTTGGCCTCTTAACAATTATATACTGTTTTGAACACACTATATTTTATAGATTCCAAGAAACACAATACTGTACATTTTCACATCTCAGAAATTGAGATGACTCATACAAAGAACAGTATTTTATGGTCACCATTGGCCTCATGGCAGCTGAGACACAGCTGGCATTGCCTGAGCACAGACACGTACTTGGTCATTGCTGTTCACGTTGTCATCTCTTTACCGTAGTTATGGGCACTGGTGTTATTGCACATGCTGAGTTAATGTGCCTTTTAAGTTGTTTTCAGAAAGATTACACAATGCACTTGGCTTTAAGACAAAAAGTTACTGTATACACGAAAACAGAGCAGGGGGCTTAAATTTGATATTTGTGAAGCAAATATTCATCATGAAAGGAATGACCATCTTGCCAGGTTTTCTTCCAAAGAAAACAATCAAGTGCTTTATGATATCCAAAAGAGGAAGGTACCCACATGTAGCTGAAACTGTGTTTATTTGTTGCTGAGGTGCAGCAAAAGGATTACTTATCACACACCAAGTCATGCAGCTGAACTGCACACAGGAGAAATTCCAAATCCCTTGGAATACTGGGAAAAAATTGCAAAGCAGTTTTTGGTGGTATGATACAAGAGTGCTTTCAACAAGTATAAAAGACAAATTCCAAGTGACAAGAAAACATTACATCATACTTTATTTGGCAGCATTTTCCCTATTTTTTATTGGTATATTTTAAAAAATCGTAATGTGCTGATGGCCTCCTTGAGATGATGAAATATAGAATCTATCTCATAGGCTGTGTGAGGATTCAGTGAAATAACATAGGTAAAGGGTTATTGCTGTGTTTGACACACGATGTGTGTAATACACAGTTGCCATTTTATTAGCATCATCAAATGACAAAGGTCTTCCATCTTCGTATCTGCTCTCTAATAGATTAATGGGGATTGGAAACAATTCAAGAGGGATACATTCCATTCGAAAACATGGTTTTGTGATCTTGGGGAGACTGGGGAAAATTTAAAAGGTGATGCTGGGGGAGCTTCCCCGGTGGCGCAGTGGTTGAGAGTCCGCCTGCCGATGCAGGGGACGCGGGTTCGTGCCCCAGTCCGGGAAGATCCCACATACTGCGGAGCAGCTGGGCCCGTGAGCCATGGCCGCTGAGCCTGCGCATCCAGAGCCTGTGCTCCGCAACGGGGAGAGGCCACAGCAGTGAGAGGCCCGCGTACCGCAAAAAAAAAAAAAAAAAAAAAAAAAAAAAAAAGGTGATGTTGGGAATCCTGTCAGGTGCTTCGCAAGTCAAAATGATGAGTGAAGCAGAAGACTTTACAGCATGCCTGACACCGGGTTGCTTTTCTTGTCTTTGGAGGTTACTCCAGTGCTACCTTAAGAAATTGCTACCCAGAATCCTGATAGACACAGCTTCAGCTGTGTTTTCTGAGCCAAGAAGATTGGAGACATTTCTATGTACCACCTTGGTGTTTTTATTCAAAAAGTGTAGTGTAAATTTCAGTGTACCATTTCACACAAAAGATATTCATAGCTTTAGAATTTGTGATTTTAGCAGCTCTTTGGAACTGCAAGCACATTATAAGACTTTATTGAAAAGTCCTCAAGTAAACAAATGTGGGCCTCAGCTCAGTGAATTTACACAATGTTCAAGTACACAGCTGAATTCAACCTCTGAATTATAATTTTCATCTCACTGAAGCTCTTGCATTCCTCAAAACATAAAAGGAAGACTTTATAAAGTCATGAGTGACACTAATTGGGCTGTGAGTTTTTTTCAGGATCCATTTCCTGGTTAGAAAAATCAACATTTTGAGAGACTTTTTCCCAAAGTGTCTCTTAGATTGTGTTCAGACATCTTTATTAAAAGTTAATGCTTTTTTTTTTAACAGATTAACTTCTGAAGTTGGAAATATTTATTTGACTATATTTGACTTTTATTCATCAAGATAACTAAATATAGAAAAATGGAGTAAGTACAAACACACCAAGTTTCTCTCACACACATGTTTAAGTTACTTTTTGTGAAAGACAAGCAAAGATGATGTGTACCTGATCTTTACAACTTTTATTATTTTGAGAGGGCAAGATGATAACATATGATATTTGAGGTCTTAGGAGTGAAAATCTCTCTTATGGCCAGGGAATTATTGACAATTCAGTTCAAAAATAATTCTGGGCTTATTCATTTGGCCAAATTATTTTGTCTTGTTTTTGCATTATAATTGTGATTGCTGCACTCCAGTTTTTTTTTGGCCCTGAAAACTATCTAGAAATGCTTTGGCTAATGAGTACCGTAATAACAGTGTCATGAGATAATTGCTCGAGTAGTCAAGTTACCAGTCATGATACAGTGCCTCTGGACAAGTGGACTTTTGTGCATGTGATTGAAAGTTAATTTGGTGTGTTCATTTATTGATATTTTTAACAAAGTTATCCTTTAAAGTGGGAGGGGAGAAAAATGCTGCTCTGAGACGTCTTTGCTGGCTTAAATTTGTTTCTCCATGTCCAAGTAAGAACAGCCTTTTTTAGTAACGTATGTACTCAAGAAGAATCTTCCACTTTTCACATTCAGCTTGTTTTCCCCAAAGGGTCAGATAGATGAAAGAGGAATGGACATGATCGGTGAATATGGTTTAGATCTTCGAATTTATAGGGTCGACCAAGATGGAAGAACTTTCTTTTTTTTTTCATTTTTTACTTTTTCTGTATTTCGTTTAAGCAAAAAAAGTGGTACAAAACTCTATTCCATGATGGTAAAACTTTCTCCAAAATGTTGCCTTTCACTAATAAATATTTGATATGAAGTACTTTGACTAGTGTTAGATAAATCACAGAATGGAAGGGAATTTTAAGAAAACAACAATTCAAGTGTTATATGGTCTCTCTGTGTTTGATAGTCTACTCTATTTTTGGAAGTCCTTTTTTTTTTTTTTTTTTTTTTGCGGTACACGGGCCTCCCACTGTTGTGGCCTCTCCCGTTGCGGAGCACAGGCTCCGGACGCTCAGGCTCAGTGACCATGACTCACGGGCCTAGCCGCTCTGCGGCATGTGGGATCTTCCCGGACTGGGGCACGAACGCGTGTCCCCTGCATCGGCAGGCAGACTCTCAACCACTGCGGCACCAGGGAAGCCCATGGAAGTCCCTTTTAAGCTCTGGGAACGTAAAACAATTACCTTTCAAACCACTGAAGTGCAACCTGAATATAGTTAACACCTCATCTGGCTTCCAGGGTGTAAATTAACCTTGTCTACAGGCCATCAGGAACATTTAATTATCTTTATTTGTGAATCATCAACTTTCCAAAATTTGACTAACTGTGATAAAAGCAATGTAATAAAAATTCTTGAATGCAGTTAGGAAGCAAGGTATTATTTTCATGATTTTATTATAATATGCAATACGCTTTTCCTTGATCCCCAGATTGATTGGTTTCTGCGTTAATTCCTCTTTAGAAAAGCTCTCTAATAATATAAGGAATTAGTACTCACCCACCTACTGTCACTTCAAATGCACACACATTGACAGGAAATCTAGGGGCCCCAAAATATTCCCCATCAGTCCATAGGTCTTCTGCTGGGAAGGAGACAGCAGTGGGCACAGAAGAGCACATCTGGAAGGGAGATAGAGTCTCAAAGACTCTGCACAGGAATGTCCCACCAAGATAATTTTCTACTGGAATGCTTGAACAATACATGGATTTGACCTTAGAATAAAGATACGGTTAGCCCTCTCTATTAACTGAAATCAAAAATCTTTTTCTTTCTTTTCCTCCCTCCTCGTGCTTTCCCTTCTTCCTCTTTCTTTTCTCTGTTCATTCTTCATCTGTCTCTTTCTACTTTTGGTCTCCTTTCCTATCTTGGTCTTCTACTATCCCTCTTCCCCCATCCCCTCTCCATCACTCTCCCTTTGAGAGCACAGATAATCTCTGACACATTAGTGTAGACATAATCCCAATTCTCCATCTCTAGCCCTGATCTCTTTTCACCTCCAATCCACTATTACCTGCTGCCCACTGGACACTGGCAGCTATGGTCATTTAAATCCCATAGATTCCACTTGTTTTATGTTGAACTCATCTTCCCCTCATTCCTCAACCCAGCTTTTGATCCCCTCTTTCCTATTTCAGTGAATATCCTCACCAACCTTTCAGTTATCTAGGCCTCAATCCTTGCAGTAATCTTGGACTTCTTTGCCTTTTCTTCCTATGTCCAATTAGACATGAGTCCTCCTGACTCTACTTTTGTTACATCTTTAAATCTGTCTTTTCATTTTTATTTCTAATATTAAGTAGTAGACCCTTGTCATCATTCATCTAAATTGGTTTTCACTTCCTTTCTCTGGTCCTTACCAATCCACGCTTCACACCATGTCAAGATATCTATGATACCACAGGATTCCAACATACCACAATGAGCCTTTCATCTCCTTATCAAAAACCTTACATTAGGACCTGGAATTGTAAGCCCATCAGAGAGATGAAAACCAAGTTGAGTACATATAATACTAGATATCAGTATGGATTAGAAGCGATTTATACTACAAGATATCAAACGTAATTCAGACAGTATGCTACTTGAGCAAGAATAGACAAATGGACTTGGAATAGATGAAAAAAGCTGCAAAGCAGTGAAGTCTGGTATGATGAAAGAACTCTTTCAATAACTGTAGACATAACAGAGATTCCAGGAATGAACTCACACATATATAGCTCCTTGATTAATGAGAAAGATAATGCTAGAGTGCAGTGGGAAAGGATGGTCTTTTCAATAAGTGGTGCTGGGTTAATTGTATATTCATATAGAAAAAAATGAAATGTTGACCCCTCTCTCATATATGTAAAAAACAATGGGGCATGGAGCTAAACATGGAAGCTAAAATAACCAAAGGGACACACACACAAAATCATTAGCTAAAAAGGAAAGTATTAGTTAATCAGACTGCATTAAAATTAAGAAACATAAAGAAGTGAAAATGCTTGCCACAGAGTAGAAGATGTTGGCAGTACAGCTGACAAAGGAGTAGTATAGAATACATAACAAACTCCTACAAAATAATAAGACAAAAGCAAGTAGCCTAATAGAGAAATGCACAAAAGACTTTAACAGGTACTTAACAAAAGAGGATCATGGCCAATAAACATATGAAAAGGTGCTAAATCTTATTAGACACTAAGAACTACAAACTAAAACCTCAATGAAATACCACTACATATCCACCAGGATGGCTAACATTTTTAAACGTGTACAATACCAGTGCTGGGAGGGATGTGGAACAGGTAGAACTTTTATAATCCCTGGCAGAAATGCAGAATTTATATAATTGCTTTGAAAGACTGTTTGGTAGTTATCAACTAAAGCTGAGTGTATGCATACCCTCTGATCCAGCAATTCCACTTGTACATAAATACCCAGCAGAAATGGGTAATGAGTGCATTTCAAGATGTGTACAAAATTATTTATAGCAGCACTATTCATAATAGTCCCAAACTGGAAGACCACCTCCATGTCCATCAATAGCAGAGTAATAAATACATTTTGTTTTACTCCTTGATATGCATACATTCTACCGACACATTTTGGAAACCGTTGGCTTCCATACTATACATTCTTTGTACTCACTTTGCATCCCCCTGAACTCCTATGCATGGTGAGCCCAGTGGAATTCCTTGCTCTTAGGGCATCATGAACACTGTATGCAAATGGGGTGGTAAGGAACACTAGACACACATATTTTGTCAGTCTCCTCTGCTTACACACATGCTCCATTGTTCTGTTGGACTTACTGACAAAACACAAGTTCAAAGATAAAATTATTAAGAATTTAACAGTAGAGCAATAAACTGGGCATGGCCCTTCTGAATGAGGGGCATTCCCATGAAACCAGCCCTTCATGTTAATGATACTTCAATACAAAGTTTATTAAAAGCAAAGTGAACAAATAAATATCCTTTGCTGGCTTCTTCACTGATGAGCAAATAAAGTTAAAATTCCTTAGGCTAAAATAAAGTTAAAAAAATTTTGTCTCAACTCTAGATTTCTCGTCCCTCAGTCCCCTCCCCACAAACCAATTTATCCTTCTCTAATACTGATCCATTTAAAAACCTGAGATTCTCTTACACCACTTTTTCAACTCCTGACAGCAGGTTTGGTTGCCTTACTTTCACAAATGCATCCACCTTCACCTAGAAATTGATCACTGTAATGTAAGCCCCGTGGTACCTGAGCTCCTACAATAGGCACCTAATCTAGTAAGCAGCAAAATGCTCTAAGCAAAATGAAAGCCAACACCAAACAGCCTGGTGTGGAGGGGAGGGGAGCTTCCAGTCACCCTTCCTCCATGACCCTCCACAGTCATTCCCCAACCAGCAGTCAGATTACCCTTTACAAAATGTTCGTCACTCCCTCTCAGTTCCTACAGGGGCTTCCCACTCTATAGAGAATGAAATCCAGACTTCTTACTCTGAACCATGAGGTCCTCCCTGCACACCTGTCTGTCCTTATCTCTCTCTCCTCCTCACTCATTTTGCCCCAGCTTTCCTGACCCTCTTAGGATTGATTCATGGCTTTTACATTTGGTAATTTCTCCATCTAGAATGCACATCTTTGCGTGGCTATTCCCATCTGTTAGTATTCAGATCAAAAGTATTTTCCTCGGAGAAGCCTTTGCCTCCCATTAAATATAAAGCAGCTTTCTCCCACCAGTCCGCATCGTTGTTATCATAACATCAGACTGACATATGTGCTTGATGTTTAATGTCTGTATCTTCTCTCTAGAATGTAAGCTCTAGGCTCTGTTGTTCATGGTTGTATCCCCGGATCCAAGAACAATGCCTGGTACATAGTATATGCTTAAATGTATTACATCTCATCACTTGCTTTTGGAAGAGCGATTGAAGGCTCTCATTCCCCGGGTTGGTTTGGCTTTGTTATTTATTTTTCCCCACTGATACTCCTCAGCCAGCCAGCAGGATTTTATTTCAGTGAGGGGTATTAAGAGGCATGTGTGGCAGGAAACCAGGGCTCAGGGTAGTTGGTGGGAAGATAGAGAGGAGATATGCTTATTCTGGAGAGAATTTTTTTCTTTTCTCTGGGAAAGAGAGAAGTAGGTTTTGGAAACTTCTGCTGTCTTGCCATCTAGCTCTCTCTACCTTCTCAGAAAACCATCACTAAAGTCTGCATGGCTCAAGTGTAGGTTTTGGGGGAGGGGAGGATTGTTCACCATGTGCTGATACGGGGTTCGTATACAAGGCAAGGTAGGGAGCCTCAGCAGCCTGGCCTCCTTCAGTTTACACCTGTTCTTCAACTAACATGGACTGCTAAGTTTGGTAAGAAAAATATTTTATGCTTTCTTTGGCTATTGCTTTTGTTTGTCACATTGTTGCCAACCATCCCTCTCTAGGCATCCTC
Organism: Monodon monoceros; assembly: GCF_005190385.1. Lineage (NCBI taxonomy): Eukaryota > Metazoa > Chordata > Mammalia > Artiodactyla > Monodontidae > Monodon > Monodon monoceros. Next base: position 90,843,181 of record NW_021703772.1, read on the forward strand.
ATATGGAAAAGACCTCGTGGGTAAGAGCAAGGGTACTGGAGATTGACTTCTTTCAAAGCCCGGCTCTGCCCCTTTCTAACTGTGTGAACTTTGGCAGGTTGACTAGCTTCTCTGTAAAATGGTTGTAATACCACCACTTTTCTCATCGTCTGCTGTGGCGGTCAAATAAGATAACACATTTACACAGTGGCAGGCAACATATGCATACAACAAAGGTTAGTTTTGATTCTCCCTTCTTTGGGAGGCAAACACCTTGAGAACAGGGTAGGTGTGATGGGATTACATCTGTCATGATTTCACGTCTCGTGGAAGAGCCCTGTAAGTCGTTGTATGTGGCCAATTTCAACAAACACTTGTATGAAATCTAGGCTTTTAACATTCAAACTTGAAACAGTCTTGTTCTCTTTTATAACACCCCTTTAAAAGGACCAGTATCCTATTGTCATTTGTTTGAGTTTTATTCTTTTCCCATGCCTCTCCTCAAAAAGAATGTCTTGGAACACCTAACAAATCAAACAATAGACACATAAAATCTCAAATGAATTAAGATGACTTTGTCTTGAGAATATTAATGATACAAAAATAGCTTTGGAAATAAAATCTTTGGGTGTTATTCTTCCACCTTTCCCTTCTTTTCTCCCTAGGAAAACCACAACTCATTATCATTTACTGCTTAGTATGTGAGGTCTTTCTTTAGTGCCTTATCTCTCTAAGGCTCCATCACAGAGGGTGAAGACGTCTTCTACTTAGTATTCCCTACAATTCCTAACTCTATACATTCAGCCCTTTGTATCTGTGGGCTCCATATCCATACGTTTAGCCAACTGCAGATTGAAAATACTAAAAAAAAATTTTCCAGAAAGTTCCCAAAAGCAAAACGTGAATTTGCTCTCGCCCAGCAACTATTTACACAGCATTTACTTGCAGTAAACTATTTACACAGCATTTATATCGTATTAGGTATAATAAGTAACTTAGAGATGATCTAAAGTATGGGGGGGGATGTACATAGGTTATTCAAATACTATAGCATTTTATACATGGGACTTGAACATTCTTGGAACCAGTCCCCCACAGGTACCCAGGGAGGAGTATAGTTTGTACGTGGTGCGTGCTCAAGAAGGGGCTGAGCTGAATTTCATGGTGTTGAAGAGCTAGGAGATCCCAGTACCTCAATGTATTCTCATTTAAATACGTTGCACAGACCTCAAAAAAACTTCTGATTATCTTCTGGTTCTCTGAGGAAGAAGGCCCATTAATGAAGACCCTTTGCCTAGTCAATAGGTGTCTGCCTGAGGTCTCCTAGTGGCTGGAGAAAACCTTGCTCACTGTCCTCCCACCAGAGTGACAGGAGGTTTGCCTCTGTGAGTCTCTAAAGAGTCTCATTGTGCATGGACCCCCAGTGAGCTTTCTCCCGTCTCATCAGCTTCAGAGCTGGTGGGTGTTCATGGAACGCCTCTCCGGAGAGAGCTTCGGGGTCTTGGACTTTTGGCTCTGCCTTATTCACCCATTCATTCTTCCATCCACTTACACATTCCCCACTTTTTTACTGAGTGCCTCCTATGTGCAGGACTCTCTTCTAGGTGCTGCAGGTAGAGCAGTGAATAAGACACACCAGATGTCCGCTTTCTCTGTAGAGCTTACATTGCAGTGCAGGGAATGATGGTGGAGACAAATGATGACTAGATAAATAAGTCAACAAAAGTTCCAATGGGCTTAGGTTTCATGAAAGCCTTAAATGGAGAAGATTTTAAGGATGTGTCAGTGGCAAATTAGCTTAGGCAAGACAGAAATACATTAGCTCATTTGACCAAAAACACTACTGGGGAGGGCTCAAAAAATTGAAGGAGGACTTCCCCGGTGGCGCAGTGGATAATAATCCGCCTGCCAATGCAGGGGACACAGGTTCAAGCCCTGGTCCAGGAAGATCCCATGTGCCGCAGAGCAACTAAGACCATGCGCCACGACTACTGAGCCCACGTGCTGCAACTACTGAAGCCTGCGCGCTTAGAGCCCGTGTTCCGCAACAAGAGAAGCCACTGCAATGAGAAGCCTGTTCATTGCAACGAAGACTAGCCCCAACTAGAGAAAGCCCGCATGCAGAAATGAAGACCCAGACAGCCAAAAATTTTTTAAAAAATTGAAGAGCTGCACCCACAGAGGTCTCAAGCACTTGGATTTCCCCTGCTATCAGCTAGGAACCTGCTGAAAACCTGGAAGATTGAAGACCCCAGGTTCACATCTTCTTATTTTAGAAATCTCACTTGATAGAGAACTTCTTTCTCTTAGTACCTGTGCAGCAAATCCAGGAAAGGATTCTGATTAGCTTCCCTTGGGTAGCTAATCAGAGATGTGCCCATCTCTGAGTTAATCACTGTGTTGAGGGAAATGGATTTTGTAATTGATCAAGTCTGGATCATAGGCTGAATCCAATGGCGCTGAGGTAGAATTTGTTAACAGAAGGCAGGGCTCACAAAAGGTGAAGGGCAATCAAACAATAGATTTCATAGTCTCCTAGAGTTCTCTTTGCTGGGTCAGAAGATCTAGCAATCAGGGTACTAATGGGACAGACCACCAAATAGTATCTTATCAATAGCCTTCTAAAATTCTTGGAATTCTCAGAACTAACCTTAAGGCATAATTCCAACTTGGGGATGGATTTGCATGTCATGTAGCTATAAGGGACCAGGACAAAGAAGATGCTGAGCACGGCAAGAAAGACCTGGGATCCCGGTTCTTATTTCTACTCTGTGACCTTGTGCAAGTTATATATCTTGGGACCTGAGTCCTCTCATTTGTGAAGGATTTTTGCATGGATGAAGAACTGTAAGTTAAAAAGATTACGCAAATGCGATGTATTAAGTTTCCTTACCCTTGGTCCCCAATCACCAGGCTTAACCTTTCTGAGGCATAACCATTCAGCGTCTCTAGGATCACGGGACTGCAACTCCCAAGGATAAGTTTAGTGCTAAGTGTAGATCTAGACACAGAAAACCAGTCAGTTGGGAATCTTGGGATCCAGAGTGTAAAATAAAGTGAATTCCCCTATGCCAGCCAGGAAGGAGAAGGATTAGCAGAGCGTTGAGACTACCAAAAGTCAGGATGGGGGCAGCTCCCCTGAACCCCAGGTTGCCTGGGATCTTCTGTAAGCAGATCTTCTGTAAGCTTCTTAAACCCTTTCTGTCTCCATTTCTTGTTTTGTAGGGCTTGGTTCTCTGGAGGTTTAAAGATAGCTATTGATTTTATAGGATCTTATTTTATGATTACAGTGTTTCTGCCTATCACTGTTCAATAAGATTATCAAATCTTCAAGAATAAAAAAATAACTACCATTCATTCATTCATTCATTCAATAAAACTAAATTAGAAACAGTATGTGTAGACTGGAACCAGAGTGCCAGGGTTAAGTGCCATTTTACCACTACACCTGTGTGACCTTAGGCAAGTTACTTATCCTTTCCGTGCCTCAGTCTTTTTCTCTGTAAAATGAGGAGAATCATAATATCTAGCTCACAGGGTTATTTTGAGAGACAAAAGTGTTTGTGTGTTTTTTAACATCTTTATTGGAGTATAATTGCTTTACAATGGTGTGTTTGTTTCTGCTGTATAACAAACTGAATCAGCTATACATATACATATATCCCCATATCCCCTCCCTCTTGCGTCTCCCTCCCACCCTCCCTATCCCACCCCTCTAGGTGGTCACAAAGCACCAAGCTGATCTCCCTGTGCCATGTGGCTGCTTCCCACTACTTATCGGTTTTACATTTGGTAGGAGAGACAAAAGTTTTTTAATAGTAGGTTGTAAGCCCTCAATACATGCTAGCTATTAATAGGGCAACAATTACAATGTGACAACCGGTACTGTGCTATATTTATATCATCTGAGTTGTTCCTCACAATGGCTCATGATAGCGTTATTACTATCCCCATTTTACAGATGACATATCTAAGAGGTGGAGCTCTCTGACCAAGGTGTTATACATCTAGGATACAGTGGATCCAAGGTTGAAATCCTTGTTCATCTAACAAGAGCCCTTGTTTTCAATGACACCTTACCATTACCTCCTTGCTTGTGGAGTTCCTGCCTTCAGTTCTGGGCACCCAGATGCTCCGTTACAGAACCACGTGTCTGGAGCAGATTGATTCTCCTGGAGTTTCCAGGTTTGATTTCAGTCTTATCACAAGCCCGGGGATTTTTCCAGAGCTAACTCACATCGTGGTTTCACAATACATAGCTGAGGTACAGAGGCTGTGTTGAGGCATTTTTTTTCCTCCTTGTCATTTAAGGTCAGGATTGGGTACAGCATGTTGAAATATATACTGTTCACAGCCTTTTTCTGTTCACTGAACTTTCCAATTAGTGTCCACTTAAATGGATGCCGGGGAGAATTTGTTACAAGTCATGGTGTCATGTTGAATTGTGGTGATTATGAAGGCTACAGTGACAGGAAAGGCTTAAGATATTTTTTATCTCTCCTCATGCTCCTTGGTTAAAAACTGGCTGTGAAAAATAACCCTTAAGTTAAGAATTCCCTGATAGAAAAGGACATTAAGCCTCTTTTTCTTTTTTTGCCATGTTGTTTTATAAAAGTCCTTCTAATTTAAATGTTCCATTTCCTTGAGTTTTGTTTTAAAGATTATAGTTGTATATAGCGCCCTCGGGGTAATGTTTTATTGATTATCAAATGTCTCCAGTGCATTTCTGCTCTCCGTCTATTTAAGTAGAGAACAAAATAGTGTGGGTTTTCTGTCTTTCATTCCAAACGTCATTTGCTGTGAGCTATTTTCTTGTATCCGGTTGCTTTCTTTTCCTCTTGTTTACCTTCTTTTGCATACACTTTCCCTTTTTACAAAATTGGTTATAATATGGGATTATGCTGTGTTCCGAGGGTGAATTGGAACATTAGGACTGATATTTTATTTAGTGACAGAAAGATTAGGGTATTTTTTTTCCCTCTTTTATTCTCATTCAAAGAAAAAAAAAAAAAAAAAAAAAAGAAATGCTCCAGTCACTGAATAATTTAAGTCCTTGAATTCTGAAGAACATATTTGAGTATTTTATGGTACAGGCATCTTTATTTTATGTTTCCTTCCCCAAAGCAGGAGAGGTACAAGGCATTATAATATGAACTCAATCAGTCATGTCGTTTCCCCGGGCTCTGTGGTGATGAGAGTCTCATCTCTAAGAGGATTTAATTCATGGACCGGAAGAGAATTCAAGGAAGCTGCTGTCACCCTTATTTAATCTCCATTGCATTTTAGGTTAGTCTAGGAGTACAGACTTGCAGTTTCCCTTGTGCTAAAACCAAAAAGGTGGGTTTTCCTATGAAAATACAGCTGTCTCTGGAGTTTGCTCAAGGATGGCCAGGTTTCTATCAGAGGAGTAGAACAGGTTCTCTGTGTAGTTCCCTCCTGGCTCTACTAACAGCTCAGTGGGAGGTATGAGGGGAGAGGGGTGTTTCTAACCGTGCTTTGGTTCTGTTCTCCAGCTCAATTTTATCCAGATCTATTATGGCATTTCTGGCTATCTCAATTTTTAAAAAGGAGCCTGCAAACATTAAAGAAAAGTGTTGATTTTGCTTATCAGCCATTCAGAACATATTGGTAGCAGAGGACAATTTACGCTGGATTGTATCTGCTTCCAAGTTTCAAGGCCATTTCAGGGCGTGGCAAGTCACTAGTATAGCTAGTTTGCCTCTTAGAACTGAATTGGGCTTCTTTGTAAGTTGGTTGTTTGGAATTCAGGAGGATAATAATCTATACAAAGCATTATTAAGAATACGGACATAATTCCTAGGCTAGCCCTGCAACATCTGTGGAGCTTACAATGCGATTGTAGCGTGATATAATTGCACTGATGAAACCAGCAATCGTTTACATTTGGAAATGTGTTTGGAGTTTCAGTTACCTCCATTGTGGCCCTGGTTTTAGGAGCTAGTATTTTTCCTCCATCCCCATCAACTCCACCGCTTCCTTGGCTTACCACATAGAGACATGTACGTCTTCATCTCATGCCTTGGAACTCCTACGTTTAATCTTTCTCAGTTCTTTCAGGTGTTCAGTGTGCCATCTTTCTATCAAGTCAAGACCCTCATTTTTGCTAGCCCCTTTACTTAAAATCTCCCCCATTCATTCACCTCTTGACTGACTCCTATTTGTCCTTCAGTGTGGGTGTCACCTCTTTGCAAGAGGTGTCCTCCTTCTCATGCTTCACTTTGTCTTAAGCCTACCCATATTCAAACTGCCCAGGACTTCTGAGTATATATAGGTAACCCAAAGAAGAGAAGATGGCCAGTCGAGCTTCCATACTTACACGGAAAGACAACTGCTGTTTCCACTGGCCCTTGCTTGTACTTGTCCCTGATGAGCACTGGCCCTCCAGGTATGTCAGAAGATGCTCTTCTACTCTCCTGACAATGATGGCGAGATCCCTCCAGGGACTTCCATGTGTCTTTGAAGAAGATGACACCACCAGCACCAGTGCTAAGCTCAGTCACAGCTGCCCCATTCTTGGCTCCCAGGGTTTCAGATCTTCATGCTCAGCCTTTCAGTTCACATGGGTAGTTCCCTCCCAGGGAAACAGGAGGCCCCAGAAACACTGGGTCCTGACTGATTCTTGTCCTACACCCCACAGATCCAGGCTACCCTTTTTTCTTCTTTCCCAGAGATTCATACCTAACACTTGAGCAGTATATTAGTTTCCCAGTGCTGCTATAACAAATGAGCACAAAATGAGTGGCTTAAAAAAGAGAAATGTATTCTCTCACAGTTGTGAAAGATGGAAGTCTGAAACCAAGGTGTTGGCAGCGCTATGCTCCCGGTTAAGGCTCTAGAGAAGAATGCTTCCTTGCCTCTGGTAGGTTCTGGTTGTTGCTGGCTATCCTTGGCCTTTCTTGGCTTATAGATGCTTTATTCTAGTCTCTGCCACCATCTTCACATTGCTTTCTGCCCTGTGTGTCTGTGTCTTTGTGTCCAAATTTCCCTCTTCTTATAAAGATACTAGTCATATGGAATTTAGGGCATATCTTAATCCATTATGACCTCATCTTAACTTGATTACATCTGCAAAGACCTTATTTCCAAATAAGGTCACATTTACAGGCTCTTAGTGGACATGAATCTGGGGGGATACTATTCAACTCAGAAAAACAGTTTTCTCTTAAATGTTCAAAATCCAAACAGTCTTATTATGCCTCTTTCCTCACAATATGGGGATCATTTCCCACACTCCTAAGGAGGGTTACTCTTAGTAGTTCTAAGGTGACTCATCCTCATAAAGAAGATTCCCCAACAGAGCTGGGAGGTAAGAAGGAAACTAGAGTACAAAATTTAAGGAGGTGCTCATTCTCTGTGTCTTTCAAGTACAGGGTTGTATTTACATGACCCTGAGAGTGGGTGCCTCCTTAAACTTTGGGTAAATGTCTCTTATTGCCTCACCCAAGTTTCAACCCTGTGCCCAAGGTAATATAAGGACTATACCCATGAAAATGGCAGGTGGGATGAGCAACATTCCTGGGCCCTTTGTCAACAGAAAGAGAAGAAAAATCTACAGTTTCATCTGTGGTACCACACCCCGAGACATAATGATAACAAATGATGGAATAGTTCCTTAGCCCCGAGCTAAGGTCTCTATCTCATTTATTCCTCATACCTCTAAGAAAGTGTTACCATTGTTCCCATTCCATAGATGCAAAAACAGGTAACTGCACTTCTCTTTTCATTTCATAACACTTTGACTGCCACAGTTCCTGCCACAGCAAGTGTTCAAAAAATGTTTGAACCAGAAAGCCTGGAATTTTTTGAAGAAATTATTTGTTCATCTGACAGCTAATCAGAGTGGTTGTTCTGTGTATCAGTTCACTCAGGCTGCTATAACAACATACCATAGACTGGGTGACTTAAATAACAGAAATGTCCTTTCTCATAGTCTGGAAGCTGGGAAGTCCAAGATCAAGGTGCTGACCAGTTCAGTTTCTGGTGAGAGCTTTCTTCCTGGCTTGCATACAGCTGTCTTCTCACTATGTCCTCCTATGACCTTTCCTTGGTGCAGGCACAGAGAGAGAACAAGGTGTCTCTTCTTATAAGGACACTAACCCTGTTGGGTCAGGTCCCCACCCTTATCTTATTTAACTTTAGTTACTTCTTTACTCCAAATACAGCAACTCTGGGGAATAGGGCTTCCACATGTGAATTCTGGGGGGCCACAAACATTGAGTACATAGTACTCTGTGTCAGGTACTGTTATGAACGGTAGCATGCAGAGATGAATTAGACATCACCCTGTCCTTAAGAAGCTTAGGGCCCAGTGTAGCAGATCTCAACTCATCAGTGTGGAAGAGGGAAGGACTGTTAGAGTTACCTGTGGAGCTTCTCCCAAACTAACAGACAACCACTCTAGGAACCCTTAGGTTTCTCACCTTACAATTTGATTACTCTGAGAAGCACTTTATTTTCTGAGCCCCAAATGATCCTAGTGCCCACATGATGAAAATGCTGTTATGCAAAACTCCCTCCTTGCTCAGTAATTGAGCTGTGCCTAAGGGTCATGTAACTTTGAATTATGCTTTTTCCTTAATAAAAATAAATAAATAAAGAGATTTTAGGACATACTCCCTCTGAAATCCCTCTGCGTTAATTAGACTTAATTGTGTAAAGTGATTTGATGATTAATTTTTAAAAACTAATAAACTATTACTATTCTAATAAATAATAATATTTAATATATGCTAATGAGGGCTCACATTTGTAAACTATTCAATTTTTAACACCACCCCTATAATTTATTACAAAATCTCATGAAAAAATACTGCTTACAAGAAGCTCCGCACTTGGATCATGGTTCACTGTAGTCTATATCCCTGGTTCACTTTTTTGTTGGAAAAGAACTGGTAAGTATATTATATTGAAAAAATCACACAGAGAGAGAGAGGAAGTGGAACTTATTTCACATGTTGGAGAATCTTTTCAGGTCTAGGTGGAGTTGGGGGAAACGGTCTTCTTAAGTTACCACTTAGCTTCCTTGAATCACAAACTATTGCTTAGACTGTAAGTTTTCTACATCACAATGTGTCAGTGGCTAGCACACTGCCTGACGCAGAGGAGATGAGTAACAAATATGTGTTGAATGAACGAATAAACAGATTGAGGCTCTGCTACTTAACCCTCTTCTTTCTCTGTCCTGGTATTTCTCCAGTGTTGTTGGCTATGAAATTGGTTGCTCTCCCATCAGGAGAAGTATAAGGAAATTGTTCAATGGCTTTAGAAAAGTGCCTTAAATATGATTCCTTTCATCATATGGGGAGATCTAAAATGTGTGTTAATAAATACATAATATACACACTATAACTTAGATTGAAAATTAAATTTCTTCATGTAGAGTTAATTTTTATTACACTGTAAACTGGTTATCTGTTCATAATATAGTTCTTGAATGCTGTCCCAGCATGTTTTCCCACAAAAATAACTTTTCCCCTAACTACTGGACAGAAATGAAACATTTTGGCAGAAAATAACATGCAAGAGAAAAGCAAGACTTTTCTCTTTTGGGGGAATGGGGAGAGAATAGACGATAACTGGTTTAGATATTAATATAATGCAATTTGCAAAGAATAAACAATTTTATTTCCTTCTAAAATGTGGTTTTATTACTTGGCAAATTCAACCTGTATTTAATCAGATCACTAAATATTTCTTCTTATACGGTGTTAGAAAGATAATAATGTCCTTAAGGAATTTTCTTCAGGCAGTAATTATGCAGGCAAACATATGTAGTTGCATCATACCTTTTAGTAATGAGATAGGATTTTCCTCCACCCACCCCCAAGATACTAGAAATATTGTAAATAGGGCCATAAGATGGACTTTCCCTTAGACTTAACACCTGCTGATGAGAGGACAGGCCAGAAACTAGAAAGGCAAAATTGTTTTGCCAATCAGTGATGTTTCAATTTCAGCTTAAGTTGTTTGGTACAAGAAGTGCCTCAGTTACTACTAGTGATTGATGGGGGTTGTTTCTCAAGTGCTAAACTGTAAAACTATTTTATATAGCTGAAAGATATGGTAATTTTTTCCCACTGATTTGGGAAAAAGAGAAGTTTAAAAAAATAAAATCTGAACTTGCAGAGTTATTTCTGTGGAAATGAAGAAAACAACTTAGGATATTAAGTGTTAAAAAATTCACGCCCTGAATCTTGAAGCAATGATAAAAATGTATTCATATTCCTAGGTGGTGTGTTTTTCTTTCTCTCTCTCTCTTTTTTTTTCTATAATGAGATGCACCGAGTTTATTTGGGTTAGGTAAAACCCCACTTTCAAATGTAGGTTGGAAGGAAGCTCATCTTCTATGTTAATGTTAAAAAAGTGAGCAAATACAATTCTGTGTTTTGAGAGACCTCTCAGGGCCACTGTGACCGGTTTAAAGAAGAAGAGGAGGATATAGGTGATGATTTGACTGGGGGTGGTCCTAGCTTGCTGGGGAGGCAGTAGGGATCGTTACTCCTTTGTCAAACTGGACAGAATCACATCCTGTTCCCTGTTTCCTGACCTTCTGCTCATTCCCAGGATGCAATGTAGAACTCAGGAAAGCACTTGAACTATTTCAGTATCTAGTATTGTGTACCTTAAAAAAGCTCTACCCTTAAAGACTTACTTTGGAGGAAGCGTTGAAGGGTTTACAGTGTTGAAATCTCCTGTGAACATGCAAGTATTTTAAGAACACTCTCTAAGTCTTTTTTTGAGCCTAGGCTCTAGGTAGGGCCTAAACAGCAAGGAAGGTTATCCCTCACTTCCCTTTAGTACATACCGAATGCCTATGGTGAACCCAGTGTGGTGTGATGTGCTAGGAAATGAGATTACTAAGACTTGGTGTCTCATCTTCCAGGGAAGGATGGGGCAGGAACTGATCTGTGATATGTATAAAGCAGGAATAAGACCCTAGAGAGAGTTGGGGTTTGAGAAAGTGAAAGATGCCTGCCAAATCCTTCAAATTCATTTGTTTACCAGTATTGCGCTGGCCAAACAAATGAGTCAGTGGCATGATTTTTGACCCCTGGGATGACCCTTTGCAACCTTTGACAGAGGGGCATGGGATGAACAGTCAAGCCACTAACTCTAATACAGTACAATGTGGTGTGTGTTACAATAAATACAAGTATAAGATTAACTGCTATGGAAGCAGGGAAGAGACAATGGTTAGTTCTTCCTGGGGATATTTCACATGATCTCAGAAAAAAATGACATATGAACTTTGTTTCTGTTTTGAAACTAGTATTTATTGTGGGCTGACTGTGTTGACACTAGGCACACACTGTCACATATGATCGAAATGAGGTTATTCAAGAGGCAGGAAAGCCCAAGTAAAAGCTGGGGGATTTCGATGTGTGGAGAACGACATTCTTGGAGGCATGTTGCAAAAGTTTTTTATATCATTTGAGGCAGCACTTTGGTCACTCAGCAGCCTCGGGAGGTTACGTGGGGAGAGAGTATACAGGAAGAAGACAGTGAGCAGAGGGCAGGACTTTGGGGAGTGGTCACAGGGCTGAGGAAAGGAATCCATTTAAGATGACTGAGAAAGAACAATCAGCAAGGATAGAAGGGAAACCAGAAGACAGTTTGGCTAAGCTAGCTTCCATAGAAAGGCTGCAAAGAGAGAGATGACCGTAAGTCTCCCAGCTTTTCTAACCCTCTCTAAGTACTGGACATGAGAGTAAAAATGCCATCTTGTATTTTCCAGGGTTGGTATGGTGGCTCTGATCCATGAATCATCAAGAACCCAACATCCTTGCCTCACTGCCCTACTGTCCTTAGGGTGTTGCCCTCATCCTTATGGTCCAAGGTAGTGGTATGATGTTCCTGGCAGGAGGATGGGGGAAGGAAGGAAAAAGAAACAAAGGGTATATGTCAGCTGACTCTTAAGATAGGTTCCTGCAAAGTTGTGGTAGATTCCTATACCAAAATTATATGTAATCATATCTTATTGATCAGAAGTTAGTCACATGGCCTTACACTCCTGTAAGGAAGACTGAGAAATGTAATATTTATTCAGAGAGACCATGTATCCAGTAAAAACTTAAATTACTATTAAAGAGATATTACTATCTCTTCTACACCCAAACAATGATATTGGGGAGATCAGGATTTCACTGAAGTTCAAGCATTCATAGAAAAGAGTAAGGGTATAAGGAAATTTTAGCATTTTGTAAATAAAAGACAAAAAAGCACAGTTAGCCATTATCCCAAATTATAAGAATTTGAGTTCCCTCTCCACTTTACTGTAAAGCTTCCTAATATTTCCAGGAGTTTCTCTCCCTAAATATCTCTGAGGGCCCTCGGGTAGTATAAAAATATTCATGAACCATTTCTTACCATCTCTCATGCTTTTCCTGCTAGGGGAGCAGAAACTGATGTTCTTGAGGATGAACACCATGATGACCACCCTTTCTGGTCCTCCATTACCACCATCAGGGGATCCAGAAATCCACCTTGATGGCTCTGTATTCCTTCCTTTCATGGGTGCCAGTTGATTTATTGCAACAACAATATCTTCATGAGTGGTAAAATCTCTTTCAATTCAGAGCCTCTCACTCTGCCGTGGCCCATGAAATACACTCATATTACCAAAATTAATTGTGCTAGTAGTAATTTAATTTTCAGTGGTGTATGTGGGCAGAATTAGTACTCTCACCTCACCCATAGCTTTGATAGACAGACATATTCATGCTTCCAAACTCCTTCTATCTTCTATGGCAGGGGTCCCCAACCGTGCCCCCCAACCCTCTGCCGGGCTGCACAGCAGGAGGTGAGTGGCAGGTGAGCGAGCAAAGCTTCATCTGTATTTACAGCCGCTCCCCATCGCTCGCATTACCTCCTGAGCTCCGCCTCCTGTCAGATCAGCAGAGGCATTAGATTCCCATAGGAGCGCGAACCCTACTGTGAACTGTGCGTGTGAGGGATCTAGGTTGCATGCTCCTTATGAGAATCTAATGCCTGTTGATCTGAGGTAGAGCTGAGGCAGTGATGCTAGCGCTGGGGAGGGGCTGCAAGTACAGATTATCATTAGCAGAGAGGTTTGCCTGACCAGAGACCATAATAAAACAATTGCTTGCAGACTCATATCAAAACCCTATCAGCGAGTAGCAAGTGAAAACAAGCTCAGGGCTCCCACTGATTCTGCATTATGGTGAGTTGTATAATTATTTCATTATATATTACAATGTAATAATAATAGAAATAAAGTGCACAATAAATGTGATGTGCTTGAATCATCCCGAAACCATATCTCCACTCCCCCACCCCTGCCCCCGTCCGTCCGTGGAAGAATTGTCTTCCACGAAACCGATTCCTGGTGCCAAAAAGGTTGGGGACTGCTGTTCTGTGGTAAGCTCCGTCCCAGGCATCCTGTTACTCTTAGTTAGAATCTGCCTTGGGCCAGACCCTTATCAGCTCACTGACTTATTTTAATATCTTTGAATGTCAATGGAGAGGAGTCATTTACTCATGGATTCAGCCCCCTTTTTCTCGTAAACCTTACTTGTCCTTTATTCAGTTGATTTCACAAATAGTTACAAAGAAGAAGGCAAGTTGCTAGCCTGGCAGCATCCAACTATAAAATGAATGCACGTTAGTCTATTGGGAAAGGCTTGATAGAACTTCATGGGTGAGCAGAGTCTAAGCCCTGGGTTCAGTCTGTGCCCTATGACACTAGAGGTGGAAAGAGAATTCCACAGGAGTTAGAGCAAGGGACTAGGAAACAGCAGGCAGCAGGAAGTGGTGTGGCCAGGGAAGGAAAGGTCTGTGACAGGGGTGATGAGATGTGATGGATACAGACAATGGACTGGAGAAGTATCCCTGCTGGGTGGTGATTATGCATCACAAAAAAAGGGATAGCATTCATGAACGTGACCAGGGTCACCAGAAATGAGAGAATAAGACTGACAGGAAAATTGGGAGGACTCCTAGGTGATTTCCTTCCTTGGTTTTCCCCAAGGTCAGTAATATGTATGAGCATTTTGAAACTGTTTCCACAAGTATGTTTTGTGGAATGCTTATAATTTATAATTAGTTAAATTTTAATATGAGTTCTAAGGAAATGACAGTTTCCCTGTGGTTTTAAAAAACTATGCTGTTAATCAACTACTTTTGAATATATTTATCTGTATTCTGAAGGGATGTTAGAAATTCTCCCCACTCCCAATTATTTCTTATCTTATGTATTTGTGTATCTTCTGTATTTCTTATCTTCTGTAAGTGTACATTGTGTTTGTCTTGGGTCTTTAGAGTTTTAACGTTTTGACAAGGGTTAGTTAGCAAAGAAATTAATTACATTACATTCTGGAATAAAGGGATTGCATATGATTTCATTACTACATCCACACTTGGTAGAATGGTGGACATCAGAACCTACCGGCCTATTTTGTGGATAGAGAGGAGGGAGAAGGAGTAGAGTATTAGCAGCAAAACAGGGTGCCCCCAAACTTGATTACTGACAACTTGTTGTCATTGGCAAGATCACTACCACTCATGAGAGGTTTCTCATCAGGTCCGCAGAGCACAGCAACAGGGAATCCAGTATTCCCTTACATGGTGTGTCTTGGTCCAGGCAGGTAGAGAAGGGGAGAGCTGGCTCCAAGAAGGGGAACTAAGGATGCAGGTATCAAAACTATAGTCTCTGAGGTGAGCTGGTAAGAGCAAGGCAGGAGCCAGTCCTTGAAGGATACTAAAGCAGAGATTCAAGTGTACAAAGTAAAGGGGAAAGGATCTTGATAATTACAACTGAATGATGAAGTCAGGGGTTGAAAGAACCATGAACTGAACTCATCTGTAAACGTTTCCATCAGTTTTAGAGGACTCGTCATCAAGTACAGGGAACTGGAGTGCATTCCGGACCCTAAGCCTTAGGGGATTCCATTGTGCAGGACTGCAGCCCCTCCATATTCACTTCTACTGAACTAGGCACCCTCAGACTGAAAACAGAGAACACACTCTCTAGTGCCTCTTCTCTCACTACATGGTTGTGCAGCGGTGATGGAAAAAAAAAAGACTCATTAGTATAATAATAAGTAATATTTGAATACAAGACTATGCTAAATGTTTCATATGCTTTACCTCATTTAATGCTTAAATCCTAAAACCATTTACATATTAAGAAACTGAAATAGAGGAACTGGGATTTGGGTTTTTCGTGAAGGCTCTTACCACTTGAGGTTTCTATACATAAAAATATCCTGTGCACCCACTGGAAAATCAGGCCACCACTTTCTTACCCTACCTTCCTCAAAATCATGCAATTAAAAAATTATTTGACATTTTTGAGACTTCCTTTCATGTTGATTTTAGCTCATTAATAATTTTCATGGGGAAGTTCCCTTGTATGGCTGTGATTTTGGACATCTCCAGTGGGGAATGTTTGTGGAGGGAATGATACGGTATCGTAAATAACAATATAGCTCTCTGCTTCCAAGAGACCTTGGTTTATATCTAGTTTTTCATCATATCAGGTATGTGTCCTCAGGAAAGACTCATCTTCTCTTAAGTCATATTTTTCTCATCTGTAAAATAGGGCATAATAAATAAAATAGGGATGTTCTGAGTATTGAATGAGATCATGTGCATAAGGAGACATGGTCCCTGATATATGCAGCTTAAGGTCTAGTAGGGGTGGATAAACAGCAAACCAATAAAACCAAAGCAGAAATGGAGGCCACTCATATAAAATATATTAACAAATTATAATGATTTGTGAAAAAACAATGACTTTATTTGAGATGTAAAGGTGGCAAGGGATATGATTCAAATTGTACTCATACTTTATCTTAAATACAATATCAAGTCTTTGAAGGCTTTTAAGAAAAAGAATATCACATAATTTTCACTTTAAATGGATGATTTTGGCTGCTCTGTGGAGGATGGATGGAGGGAGGAGGGCAAAAAAGGGCAAAAGCAGGGAGACCAGATAAGCAATTAGAGTGAAAAGAGAGATGTAGGTGGATTCTAGTAATGTTTTGGAAGTTGAATTGATTGGATTTTATAGCGGACTAGATATAGGAGTTAAGGACAAGTGATAAAATATTAAGGATGATTCTCAGATTTATGGCTTTCCAATTGAGGTTTGAAAGACTAGGGATAGAACAGATTTGGTGTGGGAGAAGGATGATCAAGAGTTCAATTTTGGAGCTGTTGAATTTTAGGAACATTTGAGATATTTAAGCAGATGTATAGAATAGGCAGCAGGCTACCGTGTCTGAGGTCTGTACTGGACATATACATTCAGGAAGCACCAGAATTTGTATATGGTTTCATAGCCATGAGAAAGGATGAGAGAAGAAATGTGTAGAGAAGCAGGTGGAAAAATGAGCCTAAAGATATCCCATATTAGAAGGTAGAGGAACTATTAAAAAAAAAACTTGAGTGACAAAAATAGAAAGAAAGGAAATGAAGATCTATTGTCTATATGGCACAATTTTATACTTCAGTAGAAAGTTTAATTTTCTACTATTTCTTACCTAGTTTTATCTTATTTGTCTAATAAGGTGAACATTTCTCAATAGGGATTGAGATGCTTTATATTGCAAAAGTCCAATAAATATTTTTGATTGATTTGAGAAAAAGAGATGATAAAATAAAGATTCTGCCTTACATCAGAATACTGAAAGTCCTCTTACCTTCTGTATCAAATCCTTATAGTCTTTTAATAGACCATTAGGAAGATTTTAGCCCATCTCTTTGCGTAAGAGAGAAGGAAATTTTTCATAGCAAAACCATTTTCTTCCTTGTCTGCTTAAATAAGATATCTTATTTGTTAGTAGATTAAGGCCATTCAATTGCAATAAAGACTCTAAATCAGAGGTTGAAAAAATAGGCAAATATCTGATTATGATTCTGGACCTGTTCAATGGCTAATCAAAACTATAATCTTTACTTGATTGCATTTAAGAGTGGTAACACTTCAGGTTTGTATCAGTTAATCATGAAACCAAAAACTCTGTTAAAATACTTCATAGCCTTTGTACCACCTGCCCACTAGTACAGTAATTACTGAAAGGCAAAAAGAAGAGTAGGGAGGAAGATTATTTCTAAGAGGATTTTAGTTTTAATACTTAGTTAAATTATGGCTACATGATTGTCGAGCCAGAGATCTACGGGAAAAATGAGAGATTTAGTAGAAGATAACACCTGAAGTTTAAAAGTAAGAAATATAGGCAGTCATGTTTATCACTTGACTGTGGTGATGGTCTCCCCTCTGGTTTTTCATCTATTTTACCTGGGGAACTGGACATTCATGGGATGAGCCTTTTGACCGAAAACAAACAAAAACGGAGCAAACAGACAAAAAACAAATCCCCAAACCCCATTCTTTGGATAACATCTATTGTATTGCTCTGGGTTGGTTCAAGTAAACTTCAAGGCATGTGTGTTTTTCCTTTGATTTCTAACATTATAGAAAAAGTAGTCAATAGATAATGTTGTGTTTCTTAATATTTCTTAATATTTTAATGTAAGAATGTAAAGCAAATATGTCCTATAATACTGTTTTCTGGATAATTATGGTTGACGTGGAAAAATAAGCAATATATGAATACTGGGAAAAAATGCAAACAATACCAAGAAATATAAAGTGAAAGTAAAAGCCTTCATCCCTCAAACCCAGGCTTTCTATTGAAGGCTTTTTTGAACAGTGCTTGTGTAGCTTTCAAAAGCATATATGTATATATTTCATTCATTCATTCAACGAATACTATCAAAACATTTATTATGTGTTGATACATGCATAAATATATATGTATGTACACATATAATGCAATGTATTATATGTGTGACATACATATCTGTGTATACATAATGTATTGCATATATAGTCCATGCATATATGTATATGTAATATATCTACGAGATATAAAGATATGTGTGTGTATGTGTGTGTGCATTCCAAAAACTACTAAAAATGATTTTCAGTTACTGAGATTATCTGCACACCAAAGATTTTTCTGTGTAGATAAGCTTATGCATTTTTTTCTCTATTTCAAATACTTTTCTTACCTTCTTTTCTTTTTCCTTTCCAAACTTCCTTCCTTCATTTCCATATTTGCAAATGATACATGATATAATAGACATCATTGTTTTCTAACTAATTTCCTAATGATGCCTCTACTTTTCATCTTAAGTGTGATTTTAAAATATTTTTTATAATATTAATGATATCATAGTGGCTTTGGAGCCAGGATACCTGAGTTCAAGCCTCAGTTTAACGACTTATTAGCTGATAACTTTGAACAAGTTTTTCTGAGTCTTTGTGACTCGGTTTCCTTGTCTATAAAATGGAGATAATAATAGTGCTGATCCCAGAGGATTGTTGTGAAGCTTAAATGAGCACATAGAAAATGACTAGAACAAAGTGCTCAGTATGTCAATACAGGTAAGCTAGTGGTATTTTCCTTCCAGTCTCACTTGCTAAAGATCTTTTATGTTGTTGCTTGAAATGATGTAATATGGGTTTGAATTTATTAGTTGCTGTAGTGAATCTCTGCTTCCTTTTTATCTGCTCTGCATTTTTGCTTTTGGAAGAATTCTACCTTAAACAAAGCCAGTTGTCCTACTTATAAATTCATCTAGTCATTACTTTGCCTAAACTAAAACCCCCTTGATATTTTTACTTTTATATTTTTATTGAGGTAACATTGGTTTGTAACATTATATAAGTTTCGTGTGTACAGCATTATATTTCTGTTTCTGTACACACTACAGCATGCTCAACCACCAAAAATTTAGTTTCCGGCTGTCACCATACAGTTGATCCCCTTTACCCATTTCACCCTCTCCCTGCCCCTTCTCCTCTGGTAACCACCAGTCTGTTCTCTGTATCTATGGGTTTGTTTTTGTTTGGTTTGTTCATTTATTTTGTTTTTGTTTGTTTTTATATTCCACATATGAGTGAAATCATATGGAATTTGTCTTTCTCTGTCTGAAATCTTATTTCACTTAGTGTAATAACGTCAAAGTCCATTCATGTTGCAAATGGCAAGATTTTATCGTTTTTATGACTGACCTAGTATTCCTGTGTGTGTGTGTGTGTGTGTGTGTGTGTGTGTGTGTGTGTGTGTTTTGGCATCAGCTTTACATTCCAGCACCATTTTATGTCTTATACTTATTTTGCTTTCTTCTTTCTTACACACTAATTTATATTATTTTAATAAAATATGCATGTTCTTATAAAGCAAATTTAATCAATTTTGAACAGGATGAGGTTATCAATTAATTACAGATTAATAAATAAAAATAAATTAAACAATTTAATTTAAAAATTAGGGATAAAGTAAATTAAGACAAGTGATTAGGTTATAAATAACTTTGCAATTGGCAAGAGGGTTTTATCATTATTAAAAAGCAACGAACACCCCATGAAAGATAAAATCCTGTGGGGAGAGAACTTTGTTAAACTGGAAAATACGTCTTCATTTTGTTCATTTGTGGTTCAAACCTGTTCTAATGTGAATGTGGAGAGGAAGGAAAGGCAATGCCAAAGGAATAAATGAATAAATAGGTGGATAGCATTAATATAAGAAAGAGATAAAGATATTCAGGATAGTTTTAGCTGCCCACTGGGTGGTCCCCAGTGCATTCTGAAATCACTTGCATATCCCCAAGGGACTAGCTGACATCAGAATTAGGCATCCTAGGTAACACTTTCCAGGTCGATAGGAAAGGTGTTGAAAAGTTTTGTCAGAGCCACATAATAGCTGAATCCCTCCCCTGTCGGTGATTGTGTCTCATCACACTGGACTTTAGGTTTCTGAATTCTCACAGAGGTGACTCTCGCGGTCATCTGAAGAGCCCCATTATTCACTTTTTAATTACTTACCCAAATACCACCTCCTGGAATAGGGGCTCAATCTGAAGACTGCAGCCTGGGCACATCCATGGATACTGTGTTAGCCTCATAGCCTGTGTAGGACAGGTGAGGCTGGATATGAGGATTTAGAACAGACCTCAGGATAGTCTGTCTGCCTGAGTCAGCAGATAGGTCAGTCCTTCAGGCCCCAAGGGAAGGCTTAGCCAGGCAAGTGGTAAATGGCCAAGGAGATTTCTGCAGGGCTGTATTTCTTTGGGACTGGGAGGCAGATGACCTTTAGATTCCTGAGAAAGTTCCTCATAAGTAGTATATTATGACTTTACTGCACCAAATTCCCCTTTTCCTCCTAAGCACTCAGCTAGAAACTCCTCCTTTACTGAACTCATAAAATTTTCACTAATGGATGGAACTAATTGTCCCCTAGTTTCCGACCCAGGTTCTGATGCTTCTACTTTTTCCTATTACAGGTGAGATTGGGGCCAAATCATTATAGATGGTGCCAAGGTGTCCAGTCACATACTTGAGAGGTCAGGGAGTGTCTCTTTTCCCTTCTGAAACATACAAATCAATTTATATCTTAAAACCACACTTAAAAAGAGGTTTGTTTTGAAGTGCTACAGAAAGCCGCAGTGTTTCCTTTAAACACTGTTTCCTCTCAGTTTTATAAACTCTCTGGTATGAAGCTCTGGTATAATTAAGAAATAATATTGGTTTTATGGTCTTGGAGTCCCTAGCATAGAAAACCATTTCCTTGGATTTCTTCATTTGTTAGGGGTTTTTTTCCCCTCCTAATTTTAAAGTAGGAAAGAAGGGAAAATCATCAAGAATCTCAGCATTTAAGCACACCATTGCTCAAATTTTGAATTTTGGCATGAGGTCGAGCAGTGTCTTCAGGTAAGGGGGATGAAGGGGGAAGGGCGATATAAACATAATCTGAATTGCTTGGGGGAACTTTTAAAAATGTAATATCCATTTTTTCTATCCCTTATCATTTGAGAAGGAGAAATGAGGAAAAGAATAGTAGTGGTGAACAAGTACTTCTTGTGCACTCCATTTTTCTGGTTAGAAAGCATTTGACACTTTGAGATAAGATATTTGCTGATTTGTAAATATTGTTTGTGTTGGGCTCATTTGTGTTCAGATGCATTCATGCTTTACTTAATGTCACTGGATGTGGGAGTGGGAGGGGGGAGCAATCTGTGCAGGCTGTGCTTCCCAGGCTCTTGTGTCAGCTGATTCCCACTTGGGCTTGGCCAGTGAGAGGCACTGACAGGAGGTCAGAGGAAGGGTGAAGGGGAAAGGCCAGGGTATTTCTCCCCATCTCTCTGACTCAGGCAACATGGCTCTGTCAGTGACTGAGTCTCTTCCACCCCTCTCGTTCTCAATGGATAGATCTCCCATGGTTTTAAGTTCCTCCAGGTAATGCTGGCTGTTGGGCTTCAGTAACCTTCCTCCTCTAGGCCCCTTGCTGCTAATCATCAGGTTGCCACACCCTCCCCTCCCTGTTTGTCTTTCAGCTCTTTCATCACCTGGGAAACAATTCCCTGTATTGCTTCCACTGTTTTCAATACTTAGTGTCATTTTTAAATTTTCCTGCTTTAAGCTCAATGATATGCCATTATCGCACTTAACTTTTGCATAAAATAAACTGAAAAGTATAAGTAGACCTTCTGTACTAGTTAATATCCATTCAATCACAAGATGGAGAAAACCAACCAAAACTTCCTTAAGGCAAAATCGTACGTTTAATGGCTCTCATAACTAAAAGACCAAGGATTGTAGACTGATTTGGAGGTCTCACAGTGTTACCAGACTCCATCTCGCTGGGTTGATTTCTTGTTCGTTATGTACCCTCTGGATTGACATCATTCTCAGTCTTAGTCTCACTTGATCATAATACATTCCAAAAGGAGAAAAAATTTACTTTCCCAACAGCTAGCAGCCTCCTGGAGGTGGCTAGTCTCAGTGCTGGGTCGGGTCCTTGGGCTCTGCCCACTTCATTGATGAAACCTCTACCAGTCCCAGATTGCTCCACTTTCTGTCCAGCCCATAGAGCCAGGCTCCATCCTGTCCTGGTCCAGTTTTTCTGCTTATTGACTTCATCAGAATGATGCTTCTCTTTGAAGGTGCTGACACAGCTTGTCATGTGATTTGTGAAGTTCAAACAAAGCCTTAGGAAATGAAAAGAACTGCAATTCCTAATGGTCACTAATGGTTTGTAATGGAAACATAACCCATCAGGCAATGAAGTAAGTGAATAACCATTTTGTTTTGAAATGTAAATAGAGGCTTTGGTAATTATCCATCCCTAGTAGGAATCAAAGGTGTATTTAAACCTCAGTGTAATATGAATTTACCAAAAGAAAGTCCACAAATCTGGAAGCAGAAAAACCAGGCAATAAGACTGGTGACATTTTAGGGGGGCTTTAAATAGCACTCTTCGCTTCCTCTCTTGAGTTTTGAATAAATTTATGTAAATAGGCAAAAGGGAAAGACAGAGAATGAAATATTATTTTTATTATTGGAAAGCCTGGAATGGTCTTTCCAAAACAGACATACTCACTGAGGACTATTGCTTTATACTTTTGAGTCCCCAGATAGGGAATGAGATGGACCTTCAGAACTGCTTCTGGAAAATAGGTCTTGGTCTGACCCCTTCATGATTGCCCCCTGAAACAAGAACAGAGAAGAATGCTAGTTACCCCAGAGATAGGAGAAAGGTGAGCATACCCAACTGCTTTTCAGTTCCACTAATGAGATATCTATCAATCTTCCCTTCAGGAATGAGTAGAAATTATCAGGTGGGTAGATGCTTATATTTTCTGGGTGCAGGCTGAAATGCTGAGGCACAAATGAAAGGATCCCTCTCCAAACACCTGTGAAATATGCGTAACATTTTTTGATCTAAGAAAGTTTTACCATTGGATAAAGGCTTCATAAATGTAATACATTAAAATGTGAAACATGCAGCAAACGATTCCCAAAAATTCAGCATAATGACTGTCACTTAAGTGGGAATTCAATACCAAATCCTTAGTGGACTTAGCACAAAAATGATTGTGGATAATAGACCAAGCCATTAGTATTATTGTCTGGTGATTGTAAGAAGCACAAACAACCCTTTTTTGCAACTTTATTCTAGAAGCATGGTATATCAATCAAAAAAATTATTTTCACATTAAATGTTATGGTTCTCCCACAGGGAATTTAATGTGATTTTACATGACTAATGAAAGTGAAACCTATATTTATGAAATAGAGGGGCAAGTCTATTGGTCGGGTAAGTACAACAAAAACCAGAGAGGAAGAATCCTTAGGATCCTGCTTTCTTCCACTGGAATAATGAACAGAGATTAAGTCATTACCCCTTCAACTAAGACATTTTAATTTCTTCTCAGATTTCTGAAATGTGTTTTAATCCCTAGGAATGATTGCCATAAAATTAAATATGTTGGGTGGAGAAGTAAGGTGTATTTTGCAGTGAGCATGCCACATTTTCAACATGGCTCAGATCTCATTGCTTACAAAGCCTTGTCTACATTTAAGAATAGCTCTAGTTTGTGTTAGCCTTTCTGTTGTTGGCAGTCTTTTTAGAATAACTTTTTATTTTGAAATAACCTCAAACTTAGAGAAATTTTTAAAATAATATAGAGAACTGCTGTATAACGTTTACCCATATGCTTTGATTAACTTTATTTTATAAATTTATTTTATTTATTTATTTTTGGCTGTGCTCAGTCTTTGTTGCTGTGCGCAGGTCTTTTTCTCGTTGTGGCGAGCAGGGGCTTCTAACTGTGGTGGCTTCTCTTGTTGCAGAGCACGGGCTCTAGGCGTGTGGGCTTCAGCAGTTGTGACATGTGGGCTCAGTAGTTGTGGCTCACGGGCTCTAGAGCGCAGGCTCAGTAGTTGTGGCTCGCAGGCTCTAGAGCGCAGGCTTGGTAGTTGTGGCATGCAGGCTTAGTTGCTCTGCGCATGTGGGATCTTCCTGGACCAGGGCTTGAACCCGTGTCCCCTGCGTTGGCAGGTGGATTCTTAACCACTGCGCCACCAGGGAAACCCTGATTTTTAGTATTTTGTTGCATTTGTTTTATCATTCCTTCTCTCTCTCTCTCTTCCCCATCTCTTCATATTTCTTTACATATGCCTATATTTCTATGTAAAGTTTTTCTGTGCCATTTGAAATTTGCAAAATATGATGCCTCTTTATCCTAAATATTTCAGTGCACATTCCTTAAGAACAAGAACATTCTCTTATATACCCATAGTGCAATTATCAAAATTGGAAAATTAACTTTGATACAATATTATTATCTAACCTATGGATCTTATTCAAATTTTGCTAATTGTCCAACTACTGTCTTTTACATCGTTAGGCTTTCTGTTCTGACTCTCCCAGACTTTAGACAAAGTGTAGGTACAGAAAGCAAGAGGCACCACTTAGTGAGACATCGATAGCCTTTCCTATGTTTGAATTGCTTGTTCTCTTGTGTAAATACAAACTTTGACCTGCAAAGGAAGTCTCCTAAGACTTGCTTTCAGAGATGCTTTCCTAGCACGTCTTCTAATTCACAGCTAATGTTAAATAGCAGACCAAGACCTCCAGTTTCCTTAAAGAGTTTCCACCAACTTCTGACCTCCCCCACGCATGGTCCTGCAAGTACTTCCTAGCAATCACTCCATCCTTGTGTGAGGATTCTGCCATTATTCTTTTCGAATCATCTCTGGTTCCCCGGTGGTATCAGCCCTTCAACCTGCAACATCTTACTGCCGATGTTGGTCCTTAGATTTTGTTGCTTCCTATTAATGATGTTGAGAGATTTCACTGGGATGTGTGATCTCACAGAATTTGGATAAAACCTGATGTTATGTCCTCAAATTATCTTTCCAATATACAGTAAGTTTCCACAGTCTTTTGTCTTCCCAGTCAATCCTCCATCTCCTCCAAGGCATTGCCATCCCATTAGAGCTCTAAGCCAGTCCTTTGGGCCCAAGGCTCCTAATTCACTCTCAGCTTTCACCATCTCAACTTATCCTACCAGGATGAGGCTGGTCTCTTTCATCTTCTCAGGCTTGGGATGCTGATCATGGGGGAATGGCCTATGTGTCTGCACATTGTAGAAAATACATAAAAACTCATGTGTATACATGCACACACACATATGCCACGTGAATAGACTTAACTGAGACTCAGATTGCTAGCATCAGAACCTATCTTATATTTCATGTGAGGCAGGAGTTGGAGTCAAGATCAGACAGCTGGTCTAATCTTCTTGCAGATAGCCATGCCCAATCTCATGATACATATATAAAATTAAGCTATCATTTGACAGCAAGCTAGAGTGAGTCGGCTGTTAGCAGGACAGGCAGAAGATTAGCCTGCGAGTCACAGAGCTTGGAAAACTAGGTCCTTAATACTTCTCTGTTGAATAAATGATAGATAGGATAAAAAGCACTTAATTTAAATATGATAGGGCTAGCTCCAAGAAATTAGAGCATCTCAAACAAAATGCCTGCCTGAAACTTTAGTAAGATTCTTCTGAATGACCCTTGTTAGGTTAGCAAAAGTCCAGGAGATAAACAGAGAGTAAAGCTTTCAAATTACAGTATTTTTATTAAAGTCATATATTTATAACTATTAAAAAAACTAGATACATATTGACCACTAATTACCTATATTCACATGCTTAGAAAGGGATTTTTAATTGAGTACTACAACTTGGCCTAGATAAACACCCTCATTTCCATATACTTATTTTAAATTGCTACTTAAATTCCGCTCAGTCTGGTTTTCTTCCTAGAAGTCAGAGGTCTTACCTGTCATTCTTTTTCTCCCCCCCACAAGGGTAACTAGTTACACTTATTTTTATTTCTTAATTTTTGTATTATATAAGTTTCAAGTGTATAGCATCATAATTTGACATCTGTATACACTATGAAATGATCACCATCACAAGTGTAGTTTCCATCCATCACCATACAATTGACTCCTTCACCCATTTCACCCACCCCCAACCCCTATCCCCTCTGGTAACCACTAGTCTGTTCCCTCTACCTATGAGTTTGTTATTGTTTTATTTTGTTTGTTTCTTTGTTTTAGATTCCACCTATGAGTGAAATAATGTAATATTTGTCTTTCTCCATTTGACTTATTTCACTTAGCATACTACCTTTAAGGTCCATCCTCGTTGTCACAAATGGCAGGATTTCATTCTCTTTTATGGCTGAGTAGTACTCCGTTGTGTGTACCACATCTTCCTTATCCTTTCGTCCATCAATGGACACTTAGGTTGTTTCCATATCTTGGCTATTATCAATAAAACTGAAATGAACATAGGGGTGTATATATCTTTACGAATTAGTGTTTTGTGTTTTTCAGATTTCTTTTTCAAATACCCAGAAGTGGAATAGCTGAGTCATATGGTTTCCCTGTCATTCTTGTAGTAGGCAGCAATGCTACAGAGCTTTCTACATGAATGACCGTGCTATCTGTTTGGCCTTATCTATATCACTGTGTCTGGCCTATTTGGTGCTTCTCATGCTTCTGACTACTGGATTTCTTAGAAATTTTCTCTCTTTAACTCTCCACTTGACTTTACAGAAGGAACCACAGATCTCCTGATGTGGACTCTCTGGTTCTCTTTGATTGATTGATTTGATTTTTTAAAAATAAGATTTATTTATTATTTAAAATATTTATTTATTTATTTATTTATCTGATTGCACCGGATCTTAGTTGCATCAGTGGGCTCCTTATTTGTGGCATGTGAATTCTTAGTTGCGTCATGCATGTGGGATCTAGTTCCCTGACCAGGTATCGAACCCGGGCACCCTGCATTGGGAGCGCATAGTCTTAACCACTGCACCACCAGGGAAGTCCCCAAGATTTATTTTTTAGAGTGATTCTAGGTTCACAAAAAATTGAGGGAAAAGTAGAGAGAGTTCCAACACCCCCCCCATCATCCCCGCCACCAATATTCCAGATCAGTGTGGTGCATTTATTACAATCCATGAAATAGCACATATACAACATTATCAAACAATACCCATAGTTTACATTAGGGTTCATTCTTGCTGTTGTTCGTTCTATGGATGTTGACAAGTGTTTAATACATATACCTACTATTTTAGTATCCTACAGAGTAGTTTCACTTCCCTAAAAATTCCCTGTTCCCCACCTATTCATCCTTCCCTACCTCTACCCCCTGGCAATTACTCAACTTTTTACTCTTTCCATAGTTTTGCCTTTTCCAGAATGTCTCATGATTGAAATCATACAGTATGTAGTACTTTCAGATTGCGTTCTTTCACTCAGTAGTGTACATTTAAGGTTCTGCCATGTCTTTTCATGCCTTGATAGCTTATTTCTTTTTAGTGCTGAATAACAGTCCATTGTCTGAGTGTACCACAGCTTCTTTATCCATTCACCTACTGAGGGACACTTTGGGTGCTTCCAAGTTCTGACAATTATGAATAAAGCTGCTATAAACGTTCCTGTTCAGGTTTTTGTGGATATAATTTTTCAACTCAATTTGGGTAGATACCAAGGAGCACAATTGCTGGACTGTGTGTTAAGAATAGGTTTGCTTTGGTAAGGAATTGCCAAACTTTCTTCCAAAGTGGTTGTATCATTTTGCATTCCCACCAACAGTGAATGAGAGTTCCTGTTACTTCATATCCTCACTAGCGTTTGGTGTTGTCTGCGGCTTGGATTTTAGCTATTGTTATTTTAATGTGCAATTCCTTAATGAAGTATGATGTTGAACATTTTTTCATATGTTTATTTGTCATCTGTACTTCATCTTGGTTGAGGTGACTGTTCAGAACTTTTGCCCGTTATTAAACTGGGTTGTTCATTTTCTTATTGTTGAGTTTTGAGTTTATTGTATATTTTGAATAACATTTCTTTATCAAATATGTCTTTTGCAAATTTTTTTTCCCAGTCTGTGTTGTGTCTTTTCATTCTCTTAACAGTGTCTTTCACAAAATGGAAGTTTTTAATTTTAATGATGAACAACTTGACAATTTTTTCTTTCATGGATTAAGACTTTTGTGTACTATCTAAAAAGTCTTTGCCAAACTTAAGGTCATCTAGATTTTCTTTTATGTTATTTTCTGGGAGTTCTATAGTTTTGTGATTTACATTTAAGGCTGTGATCCATTTTGAGTTAATTTTTGTGAAGGGTGAATGATGTAACGTCTGTGTCTATATCCGTTTTTTTCTTTTTTGGTATGTGGATGTCGAGTTGTTCCACCAGTATTTATTGAAAAGACTATCCTTTCTCCATTGAATTGCTTTTGATCCTTTGTCAAAGATCAGTTGACTATATTTGCGTGGTCTATTTTTGGGCTGTTTATGCTGTTCCATTGACCTGTTTATTTATCCTTTTACCAGTACCCTACTGTCTTTGATTACCATAGCTTTACAGTAAATTTTGAAGTTGGGTAGTATAGTGCCTCAGCTTTTTTCTTTTCCTTCAATATTGTGTTGACTATTCTGGGTCTTTTGTCTCTCAATGTAAACTTGAGAATCAGGGAGCGCCCTAGTGGCCTAGTGGTTAGGATTCCAGGCTTTCACTGCCAGGGCCCAGGTTCAATCCCTGGTCAGGAAACTGAGATCCCACAAGCCACACAGTGAGGCCAAAAAAGAAAAAAACACTTTAGAATCAGTTTGTCAATCAATCCCAAAATAACTGTCTGGGATTTTTATTGAGGTTACATTGAACGCTTATATCAATTTGGGAAGAACTGATATCCTAACAATATTGAAACTTCCTTTCCATGAACATAGAATATATCTCCATTTTTAAAGTTCTTCTTTGATTTATTTTATTAGAGTTTGGTAGTTTTCCTCATCTAGATCTTGTATATATATTTTGTTAAATTTATACCCAAGTATTTTTTTTCTCTCTAATGTAAATGATATTGTAATTTTAATTTCAAATTTCAATTGTTCATTGCTGGTATATAGGAAAGCAATTAATTTGCATATTAACTTGGTATCCTGCAACCTTGCTAGAATTGCTTATTAGTTTCTGGAGAGTTTTCGGTTGTTGTTGTTCTTTGAAATTTTCTACGTAGATAATCATGTCATCTGCAAAGAAAGCCAATTTTATTTCCTTTTTCCAAATCTGTATACCTTTTATTTCTCTTTCTTGTCTTACTGCTTCAGCTTGGATTTCCAATACAATGTTGAATAGGAGTGGTGTGGGGACAGCCTTGCCTTGGATCTGACCTTAGTAGGAAAGCATCTAATTTCTTATCATGTACAATGAGATGTTAGCTGTTAGTTTTTTGTAGATATTCTTTATCAGGTCAGGGAAGTTCCCCTCTTTTTATAGTTTGCTGAGAGGTTTGTTGTTGTTGTTGTTGTTGTTGTTTTTGCGGTACGCGGGCCTCTCACTGTTGTGGCCTCTCCCGTTGCGGAGACACGCAGGCTCAGCGGCCATGGCTCACGGGCCCAGCCGCTCCGTGGCATGTGGGGTCTTCCTGGACCGGGGCACGAACCCGCATCCCCTGCATCGGCAGGCGTACTCTCAACCACTGCGCCACCAGGGAAGCCCTGCTGAGAGTTTTTATCATGAATAGATGTTAGATTTTGTCAAATGGTTTCTCTGCATCTATTGACAAGATCATGTGATTTTTCTGCTTTAACTTGTAGATGCGATGAATTATATTATTTGATTTTTGAATGTTGAACCAGGCTGGCATACATGGAATAAATTTCATTTGATCATAGTGTAAAATTCTTTTTATATATGTTGGATTCAATTTGCTAATACTTTGTTGAGGATTTTTGCATGTATGTTCATGAGAGAGATTTATCTATAGTTTCCTTTCTTGTAATATCTTTGTAAGGTTTTGGTGTTAGGACAGTGTTGGCTTTACAGAATGACTTAAGAAGTATGTCCTCTTCTTCTATCTTCTGGAGGAGATGGCAGAG
The DNA here is from genome assembly GCF_005190385.1 of Monodon monoceros. Taxonomy (NCBI): domain Eukaryota; kingdom Metazoa; phylum Chordata; class Mammalia; order Artiodactyla; family Monodontidae; genus Monodon; species Monodon monoceros. Next base: position 90,872,967 of record NW_021703772.1, read on the forward strand.
AATTGGTATAATTTTTCCTTGAATGTTTGGTAAAATTCATCAGTGAACCCATCTGGGCTTTGTTTCTTTTCTTCTCATAGTTTAGAATATTCTTGAAGAGAGAGATGAAGGCCATCAATTTAGGGGTTCAGTCCTCTTCCAATTAATATCAATATTAACCTTTGTTACGTTTAGTGGCAATCTACTGATATGTCACATGCTGCTCTAAAATCTATCTTAAAAAAGAAAAGACCCTACATCTTTTGCAATTAAGTTCCCCCTCTCCTCTCATCTAAATGGACTTAGGATTTCTGTTTCAGGCTTCTGATCAACATGTTTACTTTTAGTTCATTCTGGACCTGAGTTTTTGAAGATGGAAGTTATTTATTTATTCTTCCAGTTTTATTAAAATATAATTGACATATAGCACTGTGTAAGTTTAAGATGTACAACATAATGATTTGAGTTACATACATCATGAAATGATTATCAAAATAATTTTAGTGAACATCCATCATCTCATATAGATACAAAATTAAAGAAACAGAAACAAATTATTTTCTTGTGATGAGAACTCTTAGGATTTATTCTCTTACTAACTTTCATATATAACATATAACAATGTTAATGATATTTATCGATTGTACATTACATCCCTAAGTACTTATTTATCTTATAACTGAGAATTTATGTCTTTTGACTGCCTTCGTCCTATTCCCTCTTACCAAGAGAAAGACAGAGGCTCAGCAATATTTTTTAAACCAATTACTAACGAAGCCATTATGGTTGTAAGTTCAGATGCCTTTGGGTGAGCTGTCCTTTGTACCAGGATAAATCCAGCCTATGACTGCATATGAGTGCTTACTGCACTGTAATTTAGGACTAATATGGTAGTTTCCTATTTACTGTATCCTTACGACATATAAGGCGTGTTATATACAACATCTCATTTACCCTTACAGCAACCCTATATTCTTCATTGTTCAAATGAGGAAAATAAGGCTGTGGTTACAAAGCTTGCCTCACATCACACGATGACAAAGTCAGAATTTAAACTCAAGTCTGTCTGACTCAAGCTCATGTTTCTAATGACTATGGTATATAACCTCATTTAGTAAGTAAGTATCAGGCACCTCAAATGCCAGATACTACTATGGTATGATACAGATTTTGCTAACTTTGTATCTATTCTTTTATGGATCTGTTCTTTGGATCTATTCTTTTATGATACTTATAATTTAATTAGAGATATGGAGAGATACAAATGAAGTACTGTAAAACACAAGGAAGGAAAAAAGGATAAGTCTGCAATGGTTAAAGAAGACATCATGGAGATCGTGATGCCTGGTCAAATGTTTGTATGGAGGACAGAGACATGGATATGGAAAGCCGTTGCAGGATGGCACAGAATGAGCAAAGATGAAAGTAAATGAGCAAAATGTGCGTTCAGCTGTATGTAGCTTCATGAGAGAAAGGTCTGTATTTTATTTCTGAATACAAAGTACCCGATGTAATGCGTAATAGTCAGGTATCCAATGAATGTTTGTGGGCTGAGACATTGAGGAATTGTGCCTAAAGGAGAAGGGGTTTGAGTTGAAGGGTGAAAAGAGAGAAGGTTGTAAAGGTAATTGGAATTAGACTCTAAACAGCTCTGAAGGTCCTTCCTAGCCCTAAAAAGTATGCTTCTCTGAATTGTCAGCTTATAGCATAAGAATTGACTGGTTATGAAATACAGAACCATTGACTATTTTGGAGGAGGGCATAATGAAACAGGCATTGGAAAAAATAGACTGAGATGGGAGAGAGGAAGACGACAGGGAAACTAATTAGTAAGACAATTGCAAAAATCTAGTTATGAGGCAAAAAGAGTATCTCCCAACTTAACAACAAGAAAAAGCCAGACAGACTACAAGATCTTAACTTTTGCTAATGCCGTCAGAGTGGTGAGTTCACAGGGTAGCTAATTAGTCTGAAATGTAAGAAAATGCAGGTGTCTCCAAGAAGCTCTAAAGTGAGCATTGGCTTACCTGTGGCAAAGTGTGGGCAGAATTAGGGCTGCCATACAAGTGAGTAAGAAGCATTCAGCTAAAATTTTAAGGAGTTGCTAAATAGACCCCTCTGAGCTGCAGACACAGGGGTGCTGGCCCTCACTTGTAGGCTCTTCTCCATGACTCTCCATGGGGTGCTCTAGAGAAAGATTGGATGGAAGAAAGATGAGAGATCTGGGAAAGAATCCCAGGAAAGGGTTGAATCCTGGATGAGACCTTTGTCTCCCATGGAACAAAAGCCTGAGGCCACTGGGGGAAAGGCAGCAAACCTTGCTGTCCTGGATGGGAGAAGACCCACTGCTGCTTGGAGGAATGTAAAAGAAAAGCCTGTCCCTGGGGGAAGGACAGAAAACTTTGCTGGGCCAAGGACATTTGAGACCTCCTTCTGCTGGAGGAGGGCAGGAAACACTGTTCTGCAGAAGGACCGCCTGAGACACAGGGCAGAGTTTTAGCTGCTATAGGTAAGAGATAGTATCACTAAGCCCCACCACCAAGACCCAGTGACACAGGACTTACCTGAGACTGAGGCTGGACCAGGACAACAGTGAGCCTCCTGGGCCTCTGTCCCCAGGTAAAAAGCAGCCTCTGTGCACCACAGGGAGAGAGCAGCAATGTGGACAGAGACACTCTCTGAGGTACAGGCAGGGATGGCTGAAGGCTGAGTGTAGAGTGGGAAGAGAAACCTTCTCCAGCAGCCCATGATTTTGTGTGCTGAGTGGAGGATAAACTGTAAGGAGGTGGGAATCTTGGCAGAGAGATCAGGTGAGCAGCTCTCGCAATAATCCAGCTGAGAAAGGATGGCGGCTTGGCTAGTGTGGTAGCAGTTGAGTGAGTGTGAAGTGATGTGGTTCTGATTATGTTTCCAAGCTAGAGCCTGCAGGGAGGGCTTGCTGATATATCAGATATGAGATGGGAGAAAATAACAGGAACCAAGGATGACTGAGGCTTTTGGACTAAGCTACTGGAAGGTAGTATTATCATTTACCAGGTTTGGGAGGACTGAGGTTTGGGGGTAAATGAAGAGTTCCCATTATTTACTCTAGACAGCTATTTGTAATCATTTAGAAGCTTCATAATTATCTCCACATTGCCCATCATATCCTGTGTATATGGGAGGCCAGCCCTGCATATGAGGTGCAGAAGAACTGCAGGCAGCTTCCTTCTCAGGAAGGTGCTTCCTCCATGGAGAACGGAAGTTTTTCCTCGTCCTTTTATATCAGCTGCCCTTGCTTTCTTGATTTGCAAGATGAGGAGCTTTTCTCTTTATCCATAGTCTTGATTGCCCCTTTCATAGGGTAGAAAATGTAACCTGAGACTTTAGAGATGATATTTACCATTGCGCTTCCAACCTTGTTAACTAGATTTGTAAATTTCATGGTTCCTTAGTCTTTTTATGCCATCCTCCCTTCTCCTCAATCTTACAGAGTCAGCAGTGCCTGCTGATTCATATGCTAACATGTCTTTGCAAGTAGGAATTACAAACTTTATTGGAGGAAAGTGGAGAATTTGAGGATCCTGTGAAGCAGTTGCATTATTTGGTCCCTCAGAACCCTTTAAGATGCACACAGTTGTGTTCCAAAATATAACAGGTCTGCCAATATTATTTCTCATTGGTTTAAAATGGAAGGGACAAACTGCCCTTTCTCAAGCTAAATTTTCATGGTGTTCTGGCTAAGCATAGGAAATAAAGTAGCGCTTAGTTGCTGGGGGTTGGGAGAGTGGTAGAAAGACTGTCTTCAAAGTGGGGACTGTTTAGGAGCATGGAAACTCACATACAGCAGCCTTCTAACCACCGGGACTGGGGTCTTGAAGGCCGAGCATCTCCAAGTGAGGGTTTGCTGGCAATACTCATCAAAAACCTGAAATGCATGTTAAATATTCAGCTTTTTGGGCCCCATCCTAGATCTCCTGCTTCAGAGTTCTGGTACTAGGAGAGGACTTGGTATTTTTAAAAAGTCCAGGTGGGCTTCCCCGGTGGCGCAGTGGTTGAGAGTCCGCCTGCCGATGCAGGGGACGTGGTTTCGTGCCCTGGTCCGGGAGGATCCCTCGGGCCGCGGAGCGGCTGGGCCCGTGGGCCATGGCCGCTGGGCCTGTACATCCGGAGCCTGTGCTCCGCGGCGGGGGAGGCCACAGCAGTGAGAAGCCCGTGTACCGCCAAAAAAAAAAAAAAAAAAAAAGTCCAGGTGATGACCCCAAGATCAGGTCTCTGCAGTGTGTCCTGCAGCTTCTGGTTTTCTATTTATGTCTCCCCCAAATAGTCATACTTGCCAGGCATTAAATGTTAACTGCATATCAAGCACCTTGCAAATATTATATCTGAAATTTCGCCCTGAGAAGAGTGTATATTCGCGCTTTTCAGATAGGAATCTGACTCAGAGAGGTTGAGTAGCTTGCTCAAGTTGACACAAGTGATGAGTAATAAAGTCCCCACGGTACATGTACTTCCAAAAACTAGAATACATTTAGAACATAAAATAGTACTGAATGAGTTTAATCTTCCTTTGATAATGCCAGAGGTACTCGTAGTACCTTAAGGCTATTATTGTAAACCTCAGTTATCATTAAATGGTACTGAACAAAGGAATTCTATTCATTTTAGTGTTCTTGTTCTTTGGATAATAACAGACAACACATAGAGTTGGGTATGACAAAATTGAGTGTTATGTTCTTCTGTAGATTCAGAGAACATTCAAATCTTCCAGCAGATTTAGAGAATTCCCTGGCAGTCCAGTGATTAGGATTCTGCACTTTCACTGCCAAGGGCACGGGTTCAATCCCTGGTCAGGGAACTAAAATTCCACAAGCCCCACGGTGTGGCAGAAAAATAAGTAAATAAAATTAAAAAAAAAAAATCTTCCATCAAATCTAGTCATTCTACAAGTAAGGACACCTTATTTTTCACAGGCTTTATGCTACCTGATGTTAGGGGTTTCCAAATCTGGCTTTAAAGCAGAATCACTCAAATGGATCATAGGTTTTAAAAGCCTGAAAAATTCTTGAAAATACAGATTCCTGGGTTTTACTGCTAAGGGTTTTGATTTGGTGGGTCTTAGGTGGAGCCAGAGAATCACTGTTTAGAAATCTTCCAAGTGATGCTCGTGGAAGCCACGTGTGAAGTACCTGGTTCATGAAGAAATTTGAAGATGATACTAGGAGTATATAGTCACTCAAAGTGCCTTCCATTTGTAAGTTCTAGAACTCTAAAAATTTGGCCGGGGGGGAACAGCTACTCATTTGGATTCTTCCCTTTAAAAACGGCTTTTACAAGGATCTCGACTTTGTGAATACGTGAAACTAGGGCATAAGGTATTGGTGGCTTCTGGTGCTTTCTGCCTGACGGGAGTGAGAATGCATAAAAGAGCTTGTGAGAGATTAAGGAAGTAGAAGACAGCAGGCATGTGGAAGGGTTCCGAAAATCAAATGAGGACTACCCCAAACCAAACTGGCCCATTTCGTATATGTAACTAAGGTTGGTGTTGTCTCCACATCAGTATTTGCTGTTTCCAAGTTAATCCACATATTTCCAGGATCCTTTGAGGGTAACTCCTTTCTTAATGTTCTTGGAAAGAAGGGGGAACATTGCTTCCTGCTATTACCTTAAACCATTTCCAGTGACTAGGAATTATGAGACTTGGCATCCTGTTTTGTGGTATCAATAACTCCTACTCATTACTTTTCAACTTCAAGGAGAACATGATTTAGGGACTTTGAGAAAGTAGAAAAAAAAAAAAAAGAGAGAGAGAAATTACGTTCACTAGTGAATGTCTCCCTGGTGTGATCTGAAATGAAGAGGCACTCCAGACCACTGATGAGGATACATTTTTAGAGGGGGAAGGGTCTTAAACTCCATAATATTCCAAACCAATAGCATTTTTTTATGTGTTGTATGGTACCCTGAATATTTTTTATCATGAATCCTATAGGTATATTCTTTCTGAATTCTTAATCAATGGCTCTGTTATTCTTATGTCATATCCCAGAAATAAAAATGTTTACATATATATTAGTCAACACACAAACCATTTTCCCCAATCTGATGGAAGTACTTTATCGATGAAAATTAATTTAATCAGTTTTTTTACCAAAGGATAGAGGGAAGTACTGGTGATCTGCAGCTTGGGGACTGTTGCTAGTTTCCAGTTTACCAATATGACTTAGAGACATGTTCCATCTTCTTATCAGATATCGCGTGAGGGAGAGCCAGCAGAATCCAGGTCCACCAATGACCCCAAAGCATCTGGATTCAGAAAGACTGACTTGGGAAGAAAGAAACATTAGGGACAACAGCAGGAATATTCTGAAAGGTACAGTTGTTTCAGGGCTGGTTTTTAAATATTTTGATAAAGAATGCTGCTCTTCCCTTTTCCCTCAGTATTTAGATTTTCAAGTAACAGGGGACATGGGAATAAAGAATAAAGTCTACACATCCCAGACTCCATTACGATCATGTGACTAAGTTCTGGCCAGTGGGGTATATGCAGAGTTACTTGTGAAGCTTCTGAGAAGAGTCCTTCAAAGAAAAGAGCTTGTCTCCTTTTTTTTTTTTTTTTTTCCCATCTTCTGGCTGACTGGAGTGGTTGGTACTAAAGCAGCCATTTTGGAATATGATTAGAAGTTGTATATAGAAAATAGTGGAACAACAAGATAAAGGAATCTTTGGACTTGGTAATTGTGTATTCACATATCAGTTTGGCTGGTCCTACATACCTGGAATTGTACGTGGAACAGACTACACTCTTATTTAGGTGAGGGAAATTTACATCATGGTAAAGAATAAAGGCTCAGAGACCAGATTGGGTTTGATTGAGTTTTGGGTCTATTTTTTACTAGCTATGTGACTTTGAGAAAATTAAAGGAATGAATTGTGCCTCTATATCCTCATTTATAAAATGGGCTACTGATAACACTTAACCCACAAGATTGCTATAAGAATTCAATGAAATAGTGTATATAAAATGCTTAGAACAGTGTCCGGCACATGGATTGCACTATATACATAGTAACTATTATTATTATTTGAGCCACCATTATTTTCACAGTTTTGAGATCACAGAATAAGCTAATACTAGTGAATGCAAATGTTTGGTACATATAAATAGTGCCTGGCAAAAAGTGGGTGCTTAATTAATATTTTGAATGAATGAGTGAACTATTTCTATTTACCTTTAAGCTCACATACTATAATAACCTGAAAAGTGACCTTAAGAACACTGCAGCTTTCATTCACCCTTGAATTATGAGCAAAGCAATTAGAGATTAAAGAGTATTATTAACCTTGTGTTCTGGTGACATCTAGATACAATAGTCATTCACCACTCTCTAGTTCATCAACTTCTCCAGAGGGTCACTGCTTTCAGTTCTCAGTCCTGTGCATCTGTCACAGCATCAGGCTATTGACCCATTGCAGGTTCCTCTGCTACTGGCATGTATGGCAGGCTACCCATGTGCCGCCAGCCATTGGCATACACTCAGAAAAGACCAATCTATTTAATATTACCCAAACAAAGACCACGGTTAGGAAGAAAGCCCACCTCCAAGAAAATGCCATAATGTACTGAATTAAAAGAAGTACTTAACTGGATTATTCAATAATTGAGGAAAAGGCTGCTTAGCCATCCTATATCTTTCCAAGCACCAATAATTTGGGGTCAGCCAAACTTTAAGAATGAGTTCTATTTTGTTAGCTCTGCCTATGTTTATACTCCATATGTATGACATACTTTTTCAAGTAGTGTTGAAAGGGACATATGATTTCCATTCTATTATTTCCCTAAGTGAAGAACATGCCAAACTTCAGGGAAAGCATGTGATATCTGCAATATTTATAGATTCCTATGAAAAGCTTTGCTACTATATAGAGCATACAGTTAGATTCAAGTTGCTCTTTTCTAACCAGTCCATATATTTTCTTGAAAGTTAACATAAATTTAGACATTATGCTACCTGTAATTCGAATGCATCATAAAGAAGATGGAAGACTTTATAGTAAAGGTATAAAATTGATAAAGAAATATATCTGATGCAACAGTAGTATCTTCTTATACACACAGTTTAAAAAATTTCATTACTCATTGGCCCAATTCTGCATTTAAATATGAATTCATTTAATTTTACTTTGCAATCAGGTAAATTAGTGAGAAGGAATCTAAACAATATGCTTTAATTGCATTTATAAATTATTCTCTCTGTACTTCATGAGCATTCTTTCTTTTTTAGATATTGAAATGTAGTGTCTAAATATAAAGAGCAGTAACATCTGGTTCTAATTGCTGGTTTGAATAATACAGACCTTCAACATTTCATGCTTTTGAAAGGATGTGTTTAGTAGGAGGTACCAAGTCAAAGGTTGTAAAAATTTTATACCACTAAAAATAGTTGAAATCTCAGATGCATTTACAATGGAAATTACCACTTTTTGAGCAAATAGTTCCTCTCTGTGAAAGCTGTATATACACTAGAAATTGTTCATCAAAAGAAACTTTTTGCCTTTTTTTATATCCCATATACCATAATTCTTGTAATCACAGTACTTTTATTTTTCACAGATTCCATGTCTTATTCACATCCTGAAGTAAACATTCAATAGTCACTGAACCCACATGTTGTGCAAGTTTTTATATTTAAGGTTGTCTTTTAGACCTGTTCTACCATAATAAACTGCAGTGGAAGAGTTCAGTTGTCCTCATGGGTGACAGGCAGATGGGTTATTGTACTGCTAGAAGTGTGTGTGTGTGTGTGTGTGTGTGTGTGCGCGTGCGTGTGTGTGTATCTTAGGTGTTATGTGACAGAATACTGTGTCTCACCAGAAAGTCCTGAGGAGTGTATGTGTATGTTAAAGGCTTTCTTCCTTCCCCTGACCATAAAGATCCTTCCCCCAATACTTGTCTGACTCACAATTCTTTTCTGAGTTCTGATTTTGTGGCTTTATTGGTTTTAACACGCTTGAGAAAAAAATATAAAAGCAAACAGACTTTTATCCGGTGGAGCTCAGTAAATAACTGTTGTCTTAATGCTTAAATCAATGGAAAAGTCGTGTGTCTTAGAACATTATACAATTATTCCATTTAGAATAAAATCTAATATATATCTGGATTCAAGATCTCCTTACAAAGATAAGCATTGCTCCCTTTCTTGAAAGCCAGTATCCCTGAGAAGGTCAGTGCTCTTGAGTTCTCAGAAAAGGTCTTTCCATAGTTTTTTGGGCACCTGAGACCATCTGGGCCATGAATATTCTGGGAAGTTGAAAGTTACCACTTCTGAAATAGTATTTTACAATTCATCTCGGCAGATTCCTGTTTTTAAATTATCAGTTGAACTGAAATTTTGATCTGATAGTTATGGACCCTTTGAAATGGACCATCCTCTCTCTGCATGGCAGAACAGCAATAGTGGGTGCTTAGTGCTTAGTGGGTGGAGAACGCACGTTTAAGCACACAGGCTGTGGAACCAGACTTCATGGGCTCACACCCATGTTTTGCTATTTATTAGATGTGTTGCCTTAAGCAACTGAATGAGCTTCTTTGGACCTCAGTTTTCTCATCTGTAAAATGAGGATAATAATAGTACCCACTTCATAGGTGGTAGTGATACCTAAATAAGTTAAATTACATTAACTGCTTATTATTACTGAGATTGTTTGGGACTCTTTTTTCATGACTTTATTGGAAGATAGGATCAAAGTAATCTCTCCACAGGCATAATCTAAGAAGAAAGCTTGGTCAGGAAGTCAGATGTGAAGGCGGAGAATTCAGGGAAGATTTTCGAGCCAACTCCAAGCCAGCACCCGCAATGACTCCCAGTGGGCCTTTTTTAGAAACAGGCCAAAGGCAACTAGTCATAGCTCAGACGTTTGACCCTCTGGACCCAAAAAGAGTGTGGATCTGCTCCAATGTCTAGAGGGAAAAAGAGTTTTCACCCACCAAGACCTCTTAGGAGCCATGTCTGCTAATAAGAGGTGAGCACAGGTTTTGTTTTCCCTTAAGGTTTCAGTGGACTCTGGACCCTGGGTTAGAGGAATACTCAGATTCTTCCCACCATATTAATCTTTCTCCTTAACTCAGTTTCTTCCAGAACCAGAGACAGTGATCTCGATTGGAAGAACTTCACAGTAGTCAGTGTTTATATAGCACTCAAATTAGTACCTTATGTACTGTGAAAATGCCCCCAAAATATGACAGTTAAAAATACTGCCCCCGATAATCTCAGCTATGGTTAGCTTAAATAAAATTTGTTGAGCATATAAATAAAATGAACTGTTATCACACTTTGTTAATTGTGATCAATGGCAACTTTAAGGAATTAACATATCTATTAAAGTTTTGCTCGATTATTCTTACTAACATCATCCTTCTGGAAAAGTTCACTTAAGAGGGAAGCCTTTGTCTTGGTAATGATTTGCAGGTCATGCCACTGCCTTGCTCAGGCCCTAATTATTTCTTAACTAAATTTGGAAAAAACAGCTTCTGCCTTTGGGGCTCTTCATCCAAACTTCCAATCAGATCCTTTATCACTGCCAAAGTTGTTGTTTTAAAAATAAAACTCAAATCTGTTCCTATGACTCATTCACTTAAAACTCTTCAATAATTCTCCCATAATCTCAGAAGAGAGCCCAAACCTTTATCGTCTGCATTTGGTCCTTTATGATCTGATCCTGCTTTTCTCCAGTCTCATCTACTACACCTTGGCAAAAAACTCGGTTCAGCTAACACCCAACTTTTTGCTATGTCCTAATCTCTTTCTCATTTCTATCTGGTTGACATGCTATCTTTCTATGTGGAATGCCTCCCCCTACGTTGTCTATTTGGTGATCTTCTACTCATCCATCTTGCCTTCTCCGTGAGGCTTACATAAGCATCTGTGATCTAGGCTAGATGATTCTTATTTTGGGTTCCCATAACAACGTTTCCATATCTCAATTATAGCTCTTATCATCTTGTGCTAAAATGGCCATTGCATGGCCAATGTAATGATTAATAGCCATTAAAATTACATACGTAAGATTATTTACTTACAAGGAAAGATGTTAATAACACATTGTTGACTGACAAAAAGGTTAAAATGTATGTACCCTATGACTCCAATTTTTGTTAAAAAATATATATATATCTACATATATGGATAAAAATCTCATGTGTATTCCCAGCCTAGATCTGTACTTAGCTTATAAGCAATATTTAAATAACATTGAATGAACCTAGCATAGAGGTTTGCCATTAAAGACAGTTAGGTGATGTGCTCACTGACACTGTGTCTTGGCCCATGAAGGGGTCATGACTACATGAGTAGGACTAGCTATTGCTTAACCAAGGTGAAAGTTTAGATAAGCCAAAGGGCTATCTGCCCATCCTGTTCAGTCTGACATTTCTTTATGCCTGTTTCCCTAAGTATGTTCTGTTGAATCCTTGTCCTAAATTATACTTCAAAAAAGTATATAAACTTGGTCATAAACTTGACAAATGCCACAAACTCTGTCTCCCTCTTAAGGCTCCACATGCACAAAAACATCTTAAAGTATCTGAAAAGTCATGCAATGCAGAAGTGCATTTAACTTTGCTTAACTAATAATTTCCTAGACTTACATGACCACAAGACTCTTGTGTTTCATAACTTTCTTCAACATTTTGTAGAAAGACTGTCCTATGGAACACGTGTTAGGAAACACTATTCAGTATCAAGACGTTTAAGTGTAGAAGCCATGGGCTCAACATTTACCATCATTCTAATTTCTCCAACTCTGACACTGCACCCCTTTCTTCCATTTGTTTTTCAACTCTTCTAAATATAGCTGCATAGAACTGCAGAGAGGAAAGTTATCATCTTGTCTACCTTTGTATTAGAAATTAGAAGATGGAGTTCCAGACACCTTCACTGGCTTGCTTAATGCTAATGAGCCTGGTACATGAAGGAGCCTGGTTGCTTGTATACCAGTCTCACCATGTTCCAGTGTATCCAGGCCCTCCCTCTCCATGCCCAGTGAACTGCCTCAGCACTCAATGCACTTCAGCTGTATGTCAACTTATGTATGTCCTGAATGTTTACAGTATTAACTTGGGTATGAGTAATCTTTGCTTTGTTTGCATGTTTGTTTCTTAAACTCTACAGTTATTTTTTAATTCCCCGATCAGGTACTAGTTTCTCAAAGGAAATAATTTTCAATTCTTTATCTGAAGCATTTTTTTTTTTGGCCACGCCGTGCAGCATGTGGGAATCTTACTTAGTTCCCCCACCAGGGATCGAACCTGCACCCTCTGCATTGGAAGCATGGAGTCTTAACCACTGGACCACCAGGGAAGTCCCTATCTGAAGCATTCTGATGGAAACAACTAAAAGTTTCCTAAGAAGTGGCCACTAACAATTTACATGAGAAAATCATTAGCAAATAGAAAAAAAAATACAAATAATGAATATACTTAGGAAACTATTTAATTCAATTAATAAGCAAAGAAAGGTAAAATATAACCAAACCAGATAGTATCTTTTCATAAAATTTGTCAAAAGAATTTTTTATCGTTATCCAAGATTGTCAAGACTGAGGTGAAACAGGCACTTTCGTATTTGTCCTAGGAATTATGCAGCTTGGAAAATATTTTTGTATGGAAATTTGGAACCTGTCTGAAACCTTAAAACCCTGCCTGACGTGTTTTTGACCCATTCTGTTGATACCTAAAACTTATATTTGATTATTTACCCAGTGTAACGTGCACAAATAGTATCACACAGATATTCATCAGGGTATTTTTAATGGAGTAAATTGGAAAATAGCTAAAAGGCAAAAAGAAGCATACTTTGACCTCAGGTCAAACAAACTACAAATACAATGTGTATTCCCAGCTTAGATCTATACTTAGCTTATAGGCAATATTTAAATAACGTTGAATGAATACATTGAAACAAATCTGGAAGTACATACGGCAAAATGGTAACACTGACTGATTGGTGGTGTGACAGATCATGTTTTTCTTTGTTCGTTTTTTATATTTCTTTTATACAATAAACGCACGTAAGCTTTGTAATAAGATTTTTTTTTTTTTTGCGGTACGCGGGCCTCTCACTGTTGTGGCCTCTCCCGTTGCGGAGCACAGGCTCCGGATGCGCAGGCTCAGCGGCCATGGCTCACGGGCCTAGCCGCTCCCTGGCATGTGGGATCTTCCCGGACCGGGGCACGAACCCATGTCCCCTGCATCGCCAGGCGGACTCTCAACCACTGCGCCACCAGGGAAGCCCAAGATTTTTTTTTTTTTTTTTTTTTTTTTGGTAATAAAACCAGGGACTTCCCTGGTGGTGCAGTGGTTAAGAATCCACCTGCCAATGCAGGGGACATGGGTTCGAGCCCTGGTCCGGGAAGATCCACATGAAATGGAGCAACTAAGCCCGTGCACCACAACTACTGAGCCTGTGCTCTAGAGCCCGTGAGCCACAACTACTGAGTCCGTGTGCCACAACTACTGAAGCCTGCACACCTAGAGCCCGTGCTCCGCAACAAGAGAAGCCACCGCAATAAGAAGCCCGCGCACCACAACGAAGAGTAGCTCCCACTTGCCGCAATTAGAGAAAGCCCATGCGCAGCAACGAAGACCCAACGCAGCCAAAAATAAATAAATTAATTTTAAAAAAGTAAATAAGAACACAGTTGCTCAGTTAAAATCATTTCCTAGCAAAGCAACAATCGCCATTTAACCCACTTGGTCTGAGGTATCTCTAATGTTTAAATGAAGATGCTCACATCTCATTCCTTGTTTCCTCAGGGCTGCTGTGGAATTCTACCTGTACCAGGCCCCCACCGACAGCCAGGCTTGTATTATTGACTGTCATTTTTAAGTAGCTCAGAGTCTATGCTCAGAATTTCCTGAATGCCTAAAGAATAACTGCTCACCTGCAAACCCCATCGTGCTCAGCTTGGCAGGGCTCCCTTGTCACATATCGTCTTTTCCAGGAACATTTCTGTAGAGAAAAATGGCCCCCAAGGAGCAACTGAAGCGTGTGTGTAGGCACTTAGAATTGACACACTGTGGAATGACTGGGAATTTATTTGGATAAATAGCCTGTAATATAGTCAGGGACTTCCCATAATTCTGAAGTCAATGAGGCCCTTGGTGGTTTTATTTCCCTCACTTCTGAGACAATGGGATTCACATAGACTATGGATTTATTCATTAAATGCTGAGTGTAAGAACTTGTCACCATCTTCTTTTGGGACAACTGAGCATGGTTCCTCTTGGTAAGTGATATGAACACAAAATAAACATTGCCAGCTATGTGTGTTCCAATCTTCCCTGTGAGCAACTGTAAGTTTAGCTGCTGCTGTATTCAAGTAAGCTTCTGCTCAGAAAGTAGTAAGATGCTTGGGCTGCAGTATTTCACTGTAGGATGCTGTAATGTCAGGAACCCGCACCAACACATTCCAGAACTCCTATACTATGTGCTCCAGAAAAAGAGGCACAAAATTCCTTCCAGTGTGTGAACTCTGGACCTAGAGAATTTTGGTTTCGATAATTGATAACTTTTTATCTTGAGTAAGTACCTTAACCTCTCTGAGCCTTGTTTTTCCATCTGTAAAAAAGGGAAACTGTCAGTAGCCATCTCATAGGGTTGTTGTGAGGAATAAATTCTATCATGTTTGAAATGTGCTTAAACGTGACTAGGAAAAAGAAACTTTCAAAAAAAGTGACCAGCATATCTTAAGTGCTCAAAATGTGAATTCCTTTTATTATCACAACTGTCATCATTATCACGATGATCACCCCAGAGAAGGGGATCTAGTTTTACTGTCTCGGCTGTGTTTCAGTTGACATTTCCAGCCTCAGTTAAATGCTGTAGGAAAAAAGAAACAAACCTAGAGAGAGGCAAAGCAAGGTAGAAGGAGGAAGTGAGGGGAGAGCTATGGGGAGGAAAGGACGGAAACAAAAAGAGAAATATCAACGCCATTGAAGTTGTCTCAGGTCCTTGGGTAGTTGACACCTACCTTAAATAAGTCAAAGGGCAGAATTTGGAGGGAGGGTGTTAACCAGCTAAACATTAGCCAGATGGCTACAGCAAGTTATTTTGAAGTGGGACGTATTCTCGCAGCGACGCATACCTCTTCAGCTGTGATTGTTAATCACGTAGCCAGATTCTCAGTAGCTCCACGTTGTAAGCTCATCTTCTTCACTGGTGGTGGGGGATGGTGATGTTGATGATGACGGTGGTGATAGCAGTAGTAGCTGTCAGTTACTGAGCCTCTATGTTGAGCCACACACCGCATTTTACAGGTGAAGACATTAAATATCAGGTGGGAAAACCAGAAATTAGACGGCCTCTGGAGAGACCACACAATGGATATACACGTGTGCCGGTATGTTTCCAGTCCTTGGATCTTTCTGCCGTAGCACTCTGTCTCTCTTTTCTTCCCTGCAGGTTAAAAAAGTAGTTGGTTTTATGGTCCTCAGAATTTGGTAGATTGTTCTGCTGTCAAGTGCATGAGAGCAGGGGAATGGGGCAATGAGGATCAGATTACTTTGATCTTAGAGGGCATGCAGGTTTCTTACCAGAAACTTCTCACTTATGCAGGACACAAACACTGCATTTTCCTGCTACTTCAGTTTCCCAAATATTAGGAGTTCAGTGGGGATCCTTTCAATGAGAAGCTTCTTGCTGCCTCTACCAGGTCAATTCTCTAGAGATTCATATAACCCAAGCTAATTTGTCTAAAACAAATACAATTAAAAGTCAGTGTGCCTAAGAGCATTTTTGGTTATAATAATTTTTACTGAATAATATTAATCACTTTCAGTATATTTCTCATATGATATGAGGTATGGAACCCCTTTTACATATTCTTCCCTTTTTAAAGTACTTTTCTGTTTTTTTTTTTTTTTTTTGCGGTACGCAGGCCTCTCACTGCCGTGGCCCCTCCCGCCGCGGAGCACAGGCTCCGGACGCGCAGGCCCAGCGGCCATGGCCCACGGGCCCAGCCGCTCCGCGGCACGTGGGATCCTCCCGGACCGGGACACGAACCCATGTCCCCTGCATCGGTAGGCGGACTCCCAACCACTGTGCCACCAGGGAAGCCCACTTTTCTGTTTTTCTTATCAAGGATCCCAAGCTTTAGCCCAACTTATACACATTTCTGGGATTTAGATGTCTGCACATGTCTTGCAAATAGGTTGAGAAGTACAAATCATATTATTTGCTTAAATCTTGAAGATGTTTCCTGGGAGAAAATTTATCCTGAAAAAAAAAGAAAGTAGCATGATTCAGGGACAAAAGTACTAGACACTGGGGGAAAGGACTGGCTGTTTTTCCACTTTGAAACCCAAATTATAAATCATTGCTTATTTAATTAGTGCTAGATACAATTGTTTCTAAAGGTCAATCAGTCAAACAAGTATTTATTGTGTAATTATGTGCTCAGTATGTAATTAGTGCTATAATTGGGTATGTGTAAAACGTGATAGCTAGCTACTCCATTTGTTCTTGGTTTTTGTATACCCAGAATCGTGCCTGATTTATGTACATGATCAGTAACTAATTGATGGATAAGTTAGTGAGTGAACAAATGGATGAATCATACCCTCGTTGTGGAGACAACACAAATGAAAAACAGCAGCAGTCTTTGGAGAAGAGAGAATGTAATTTAGTACTGAATTATGCATAGTGTGGTGGACTGAGCTGATACTTGGGTTCCATTCCTACCCTGTCTTGACTTATTCAGTGACCATGGATGTTACTAAAATATGTGACGCCTAACAGATTTCTAAGATATTTTCAAGTTGTAATATTTTTTGATTTCATAAAAATGTGTTCTGAAATACCCAAGATTTCTCAGGTAGGAGGAGACAGTGAAGATTGGAACGATAGGGGAAGTCTTCCGTGAAGAGATAATATTTGATTTGGGTAGGGTTTTGGTTGGGTGGAAGAACAAGAAACTAGTAGGTTTCCTTCTGTGTAGCAGGTGCTTATACAAATATCACGATGTCAAGAGGTAGCTTAAGCACCATTTTTGTAGACAAGAGAAGAAACCAGCATCTCCAGTTGAGTTAGAGAAATAAGGATTGGAGCCAGGACAGTCACACACTAAATCCTTTGCTCTTTCCTGTGCACCCCATTAAGGAGACCAGGTGAGGGTTTGTTATATAAGCAGATCCTAGAAATTTGGTTTTGTATTTGCATTGCTTTTGCAAATTAACTCTTAGCTAGGGAAGGTTTCTCACCAAAATGAAGTTTTGTCGAAATTTCCATCTGTGGCGGACAATGTTAGTTGCTTCTTCAATATCTGTTCTCTCTTTCTGTTTTACTAGAGGAAGTAAATATGCCAAGTTAATAATATATGATTCCCTAGGCTCACTTGTAGCTGGGGGTGGCCGCCTGACACATTTTCCCTAGTGTGCTGTAAGTGGATGTATACTAGTTGGAATGTCTGGGAAAGCAATTATTTTCCACAGGGATGAATTCACCTCGAATATTCTTTTTGTGGTTTGTACTTTATACCTCTTACTACTTGAAATTCAGATATTACCTAGAGGTAGAGCAGACATACTGTGCGCATGGTGACAAAAGCCACATGCTGAGAATTACAGTACAGAGTGACAGAGATTTAGATTGTTAGCAGCGTTGTGAAACCTCTGTCCCAGCCTTGAACTACCAACTGCAATGCTTCATGTTTTTGTTTTTGTTTTGTTTTTGTGGTACACGGGCCTCTCACTGTTGTGGCCTCTCCCGTTGCGGAGCACAGGCTCCGGACGCGCAGGTTCAGCGGCCATGGCTCACGGGCCCAGCCGCTCCGCGGCATGTGGGATCTTCCCGGACCGGGGCACGAACCCGTGTCCCCTGCATCGGCAGGCGGACTCTCAACCACTGCGCCACCAGGGAAGCCCGCAGTGCTTCATGTTACATGCGAAAACTAAGTAAGGATTCAGTAGCTTGCCACTAACTGTTATACCAGAGTGGAAGATAGTATATTCAGTCAATACAAGTTTCTGGTTATCTCCTCCAAATGTAACTCTGGAGATACTAAAGGAGTTGAAGAATTTTAGACTTTAACAAAAGAAAAGGGGTTAGGTACCTGTATTAGGGCCGCCATAAAAAATTTCCACAAACTTGGTGGCTTAAAACAACAGAAATTCATTCTCTCAGTGTTCTGGAAACTGGTATTGGAAGGACCGTGCTCCCACTGAAAGGCTCTAGGAAAGAATTCTTTCTTACCTCTTTCTAGCTTGATAGCACCCAACTATCCTTGGCATGTTTTTGGCTTGTAGCTGTGTCACTCTAATCTCTGCCTGGGTCTTCACATGGCCTTCTTCCCTTTGTCTCCTTGTGACTCTGTGTTGCTCTGTTCTTTCCTCTTTTATAAGGATACCAGTCATTGGATTGGTGTCCTTATAAAAAGACAAAGGATTGGTGTCCACTTGGTGGACACCAGTCACCCATCCTATTCAATATGATTTCATATTAACTTACTAATTAAATTAAGGCCCTCTGCAAAGAATCTGTTTCCCAATAAGTTCATATTCTAATGTCCTGGGTGGACATTATCTTTTAGAGGACACAATTCAGCTTATTACAGTCCTGATGAAGAATAAATGCTTAATTTAGAATGGGAGAAAGGCAGACACCACAGATAGGAGGTAGGTTGGGGGTGGGAGAGATTTCTAGTGATGGCCCCCTATTTTCTCCGTACTATCCCAAGTACAACGTCGTCAGCCCTACCACTCTGGAAGGGCATGAAAAGGGCAGTGCCTGCAGTACTCAGAGGTGTTGTAGAGCAGCAGAGCAATCCTGGAACCTAGGTTAAATGTGGAGCCCATCACAGCAAATGGAGGTGGGTTGGATGGGCCTCGGGGCTGCCTCTTCTCCCCCCCATCAATTCTTTGAGCCAGTGAATATGACACAGGTAGAAACTCTTCAAAATGAGCGGTTCCAGGGCAGAGGTATTGGGAGGTGCCTTAAGGGTCAAGGTCATCTGAAGTAGTGGGCAAATGAAGACTCACCCAAGACTGTAACATAAGAGGCTCTCTCTGGGACTTCCCTGGCGGTCCGGTGGTTAAGACTCCCCGCTTCCAAAGCAGGGGACACAGGTTCAATCCCTGGTCAGGGAACTAAGATCCTACATGCTGCGGGGCATGGCCAAAAAAAAAAGGGGGCTCTCTGACAGGCACAACACCACGCCTGATGCCATAAATTCACCTAGAAGAGCATTAACTGGGGCCTAGACTTTGCCCTTCTTCATCATGTAAAGCAAAACCAGCTTGTAACCCCTTTGTCTATAAACTCTTGAGGACAATAGTGAAGAGGGTACGAACTATGAGAAGAAGAAAACAAGATATTAATCTATGCATGAGAGCACAGAACTAGTAAGCCAGAGCGAACGAGACTCTTCTCAGGGAGGAGAAAACTGATGATTATTGGAAAGAGAAAGAGTATGAAGATTGTGAAGAGGAACCATTAGGAGAAAATGGGTATAAAACCTATAATTATTGAAATAAAGAAGTCAGTGCCTGGATTGAATCCTAGATCAAATACAGCTGAAAGATGATATAGCAAATTGGAATATCAAGTTCGGTATCTCTCCTGGAAGATACAGGGAAGAAATAAAGATTTGGAAAAAATGAGAGGGAAAAAAAATACAAAGGAGTGAAATGCATCACTATCTTTCTAAAAAAGCCCCAGAATGAAGAAAAAGTAGTTAAAAGGAAAGAATGCCTGAACTTTTCCTTAAATCATCAAGAGATGTAAGAGCTTATTGAAGGGGCTTATTGAGACACCAAGAAAAAACAAATCTAGACACATCATAGTGAGATATTTGGAGGAAGTACTCTTGGCATGTGTTTTGATTGGCTAAATTTATCCCTTTTCTCCCTCTTGTCAGTAGCAAACTATATATATTATAGAATTCGGCAAAGCAAAATATTCACCCTACCAACCTCTCTTGCAGCTAGGAGTGGCCATATAAGGGAGTTCTATATCATACTCTAAATGGCTGCTGTGGCACCAACCATCCTGTACAGCCCAGGAAGACAGTCAATAATACTGTAATATGTTCGTATGGAGACAGATGGTAAGTAGACTTATTGTGGTAATCATTTCTGCTGTATAAAAATATTGAATCTACAGTTTACACCTGAAACTAATATAATATTGGATGTCAATTATAATTTTTAAAAACTTCGGCTCTAAAAGAAAAAAATGATAAATTGGACTTCATCAAAATATAAAAAGCCTGTTCTTCCAAAGACACAATTAAGAATTTGAAAAGTCAAACCACTGATTGGAAAAGAAAATACTCTCCATGCATCTGTCTCAGAAAGATTTGTAACCAGATTATAAAGAACTCTTAAAACTCAGTAAAAAGACAAGCAACTCACTTAAAAACATGGTCAAAAGATCTGAACGAAAACTTTCCAAAAGACACACAAATAGCCAATACGCATGTGAAAACATGTCACATGATTGGTCCTTAGGAAAGTGCAAGGTAAAACCATAGTGAAGTAACTAGTTATTTTTAACTAAAGTTAAAAATATTTGAAATCTCAAGGCTGGCAAGAACATCCAGCAGCTGGACCATGGATGCATCACTGGTTAGAACGTAAAATGGTAAGAGCACTTTGTAAAACTGGCAGATTCTTTTTTTTTTTTAATTTATCTTATTTATTATTTATTTTTGGCTGCATTGGGTCTTTCTTGCTGCACACGTGCTTTCTCTAGTTGTGGTGAGCGAGGGCTACTCTTCGTTGCGGTGTGTGGTCTTCTCATTGTGGTGGCTTGTCTTGTTGCGGAGCACGGGCTCTAGGCACATGGGCTTCAGTAGTTGCAGCACACGGACCCTAGAGCACACAGGCTTCAGTAGTTGCAGTGTGTGGGCTCAGTAGTTGTAGCTTGCGGGCTCTAGAGCGCAGGCTCAGTAGTTGTGGCGCACGGGCTTAGTTGCTCCATGGCATGTGGGATCTTTCCGGACCAGGGCTTGAACCCGTGTCACCTGCATTGGCAGGTGGATTCTTAACCACTGCGCCACCAGGGAAACCCAAAACTGGCAGATTCTTAAAAGGTAAAATATACCTTTAACCATGTAATCCGGAAAGTCTACTTTGAGGTATTTACCCAAGGAAAACGAAAACCAAAACTCATACACAAATGCTCATGGCAGCTTTATTTGTTAAAGCCCCCAGAGGGGAAGAAATCTGAATGCTTGTCAGTGGGTGAGTTGATGATCGCTACAGTATATTCATTCAGTGGTACACTACTCAGTGATAAAAAACAAACTACTGATACACACAGCAACACGGATGTCTCTAAAATATCCTGTGCAGAAGAAGCCAAATGCTACAGAGTATACAGAGTGTGTTTCCATTTATATGAAACTCTAGAAGAGACAAACCTAATTTGCAGTGTCAGAGAGCACATCATTGGTTGTCTGGGGCTTACTCTGAGCCAACCCCTGATGGTACAATGGGGCACCAGAGATGAGCTTGACCAAAGCTGTTAGGTTTCCATTAATTTTGGGGCAGTTTCTCCCTTCACCCACGTCTCTGCTATAAAATGGGTAATGTTCTAATTCAGTGGGTCCCAACTCTTGGTCCATGAACTAGTGTGCTATGAAATGAGAAAAAAAAAAAATCAGACAGGTGGGAAGCTTTTCAAGGTGTTAAGTTTATTCAATTGTAAGTGACTATTCATTATTGTGAAATTACCTCCTTGTAATTTGGTGTTAAAATACCTATTTATTTATGCAATGGTGACAGTCAGTGATGAAGCTGAATTTTTAATTGTCCTTGTTTGGTAAAACAGATATTTAACAAGTTTGGATATTAAAAAAAAAAAGAAAGATGAAGATGAAGGGAATGTAGGAGAATGTCATGTTCTATCTTGATTTAGGGAAAGATATCTATTTTAAAAATCCATAAAAGCACAGGCATAAAAGTAACAGGAACAACAGCAACAGAGAAACAAAATAACAAAAACTAGAATTTTTAACTACAATCAAAATAAAAGTTTTATGCTCAGTTAGACATATTATAGGAAATTTTAGCATATGGAATTTACAACAGTGAGAACTTTAATATTTAAAACATTTAAAAAAATACAAGCTATTCAGCAAAATAAGTGACATCTATGAAGATGAATGTAGTATTTGAAAGGACAGTTCACATAAGCGTACAATAAACATGTGAATTGATTCTCAAACCCACTACTAATTACAGAAATGAAAATTAAAACAACAATAAAATACTACGTTATAATCACCAAATTAGCCCAAGTTAGAAGGCAGGTAGAGGTGAGGATAGGTGGTAGAGACATCTTTCTACATGGACAGCTAGTGGGAAGGTGAAATGTTCCAATACTGGAGAGAAGCTGATAGTACCTAGTGAAATAAGTGTTACTGGACCCTATGACCCAGCTTATGAAAATCACAAGGCATGGTGGAGGAGTTTCATAGCATCACTGCTGTATTAACAGGAAATGATAGGTAACCTGAGAAAATGGCCAAGTAAAATGAGGCTTATGCATATGTGGGAAAACAGTCAGCAACCATGAGCTAGATTTACACTGGACTACATGGAATGATCTCACAAATAGTGAGACGAAAATGGCAAGAAATGTGATATGTAACAATAGTATTTATGCAAATTAAAAGCACATGTTATTAGAGAAATGCAAATCAAAACTACAATGAGGTGTCGCCTCATACCGGTCAGAATGGCTATCATCAAAAAATCTACAAACAACAAATGCTGGAGAGCGTGTGGAGAAAAGGGAACCCTCTTGCACTGTTGGTGGGAATATAAATTGATACAGCCACTATGGAGAACAGTATGGAGGTTCCTTAAAAAACTAAAAATAGAACTACCATATGACCCAGTGATCCCACTAAAACCATAATTCAAAAGGACACATGTATCCCAATGTTCATTGCAGCACTATTTACAATAGCCAGGACATGGAAACAACCTAAATGTCCAATGATAGACGAATGGATAAAGAAGAGGTGGTACATATATACAGTGGAATATTACTTAGCCATAAAAAGGAATGAAATTGGGTCATTTGTAGAGATGTGGATGGACCTAGAGTCTGTCATACAGAGTGAAGTAAGCCAGAAAGAGAAAAACATTTCACATACATGTGGAATCCAGAAAAATGGTACAGATGAACCTATTTGCAGGGTAGGAATAAAGACGTAGATGTAGAGAATGGACATGTGCACACGGGGGGGGAAGGGGAGGGTGGGACGAATTGGGAGATTAGGTTTGACATAAATACACCACCATGTGTAAAATAGCTAGCTAGTGGGAACCTGCTGTATAGCACAGGGAGCTCAGCTCGGTGCTCTGTGATGACCTAGATGGGTGGGATGTGGCGGGGGAGGGAGGTCCAAGAGGAAGGGGATATAGGTGTACATATAGCTGACTCACTTCATTGTACAGCAGAAACTAACACAACACTGTAAAGCAATTTTACTCCAATTAAAAAAAAGAAAATAGCACATGTGAAAAACACTCTTCAGTTTCCAAGGATACAATGTATCTAAATAACCACTTGGATGGAAGGTTGGAAGGATGGAAAAGGGGAAGGAGTGATAAAAGGGAAAATAAAATAAGAGTATGAAATAGAACCAAAAGTGATCTTTAACATGATGATAAAAGTATGATGAATTGAAAAATACGATTAATCTTATATATACTTTAAAAATTAATTGAAGAAACCACAATTAATCAGTACCTTAGGGTTCATGTGGGAAAGAGAGGGAGCGAACTATGACCAAGAGCGACCCTAATCAATCCAGTGCTGTTGTAGATCACTACACAGTGCTGTGTATTTTTGTATATTGCTTACCATTAAAGTATGCAGTGATTTTTTCTAACACCTTCTTCAGCTAATAAACTCCCGCAAGGTAGAGTCTCTGGTTCAACTTTCTCCATGACGCTTGACCCATAATGTTGCAAATATTAGGCACTCAGTAATATTTCACTCTTTTGATTAATAGAACCAGAAAGTTGGAATTCTGCAGAATATGGCTTCCTTGGATCCATCCTTAAGCGATTGCCCCAGTTGTGTTGAAACTGCTGTATCTGCTATCATCCTTATAAAATAAATATTCTTGCCCCCTTATATGTTGTTGCCAGTTTATTTTGCATTTTGCTGGCGAGAGGATATTTCCTGTGCTAGGTGTTTTGTAGCACTTCTGCAGCTTGGTTGTGTAGTGATACATTTAGGCTCTAGTAAATTTTCTCATAAGAGTTTCAATTATTTTTGGAACATGAGAAAAAAAATTGTGGACTGTTTCTCTCACAGACCTCTTATCCGTCACCCGCCCACACACTCTGACTTTCATTTTTCTACTATGTCCTGGATGTTTTACTTCTGTGCTTCCTCTCTCTGTTCCAGCAGTGGTCATTCGAATAGTTGGTGTCATGTAATGAAGCAGAAAAGTTAGGCAGCCAGGCTTGCACAGAGTCAAATCCTGCCTGAGCCAGTTATTAGCTGTGTGACCTTGGGCAAGTCATTTAGCTTCTCTAGCTCAGCGTTATCATTTCTAATGTAAAGAAAATGACACTTTGTTGATCCAGTTTTTGTGGGAATTAAATAATAATGTTAATGTGGAAAGTTTACACTCTGTGGCTCAACTTTATTTTTAAGATTTCTTTTTGATGTGGACCATTTTTAAAGTCTTTATTGAGTTTACGGCAGCTCAACTTTTTGATGTACCCATTTTAACACTATGAAAAAGTTGATAGTCTCACGTATTTAGTGTCCTCTCCCAAAGAAATCATTAGTTTCAAAAATTTTTTAAAAATAAGCAGACAGACTTACCCTAATCCCCAGCTTATCCAATTATAAAGTCATATCATGCCTTGAGACTTGCCCCATTATTGATACCTCAATCTGTAATTTTTACTCAGATTTCTGAAGTAAGTTTGAAAGTAAGGTGAGGCTTTTGGAGAGGATGATGATATAGTTGGGCACTTTAGTGGGTAGTAAAACAAAGCTGAAAACAGAATTTATCTTTAGGATGTACTACAATGTCTCCTGAGCTAAATAAAATAGTGAGAGCTCTCAGTACAATTTCTGTTCAAAATGGCAGAGAGAGAATGAGAAACTCACTCTTAAAAATGCTGAAACTAAAGGGAGGTAGTGACAAAGTATACCAAAGATTTTGATAAACTTTTGGAAGACAGAAGGTGTGTAGAACCATATTGACAGATGAATCACAGAGGAGAGAACCGCTATTGACAGCAGGCACATGAGAAAATTCTCAGTTGAGGAGGAAAAGGGGAAGGAGTTGTTCTTCATGGTGGAGGCTCCTGGATTTAGCTTGTGCAGAGTTCATATGAGAAAAGGAAATGAAGTTGAGGCTATTGTTTAAAGAACTATTTAACAGAATGTACCTAGGGACCTCATCTCCTCCTTGAAATGGTCCTTGCCCAGCGCTGCTTGTGTTGTCAGGGTCTGCAACAGGCCAGAAGCTAGAGAGATGCTCTACGCAGGATATTGAGCCTTCCTTCTGTCCGGGAATGGCTGACCGAAGCCCCATTGTAAAATGAACTCGAAATGTGTGTTGGTTTCTGCTATTTAGATGTAAAGCAAGTGTGATTAAAACTAACATCACCACCGCCAACATTACTTTGCCTTTGCCTTTAATTCAGTCCTTAAAGAGACATGAAGGGCCTTCCCTGGTGGTCCAGTGGTTAAGACTTTGCCTTCCAATGCTGGGGGTGCGGGTTCAATCCCTGGTCAGGGAGCTAAGATCCCACATGCCTAACGGCCAAAAAAACCAAAAAACACCCCATAAAACAGAAGCAATATTGTAGCAATAAACACTTTAAAAATGGTCCACATCAAAAAAAATCTTTAAGAAAAAGTGAGACACGAAAAACAAGAAAGAAAAATTGCTCCCTCAACAAGAAATATTCATCCCTTTCTCCTTCCTAACCACTAGCAACAACTGACCTTCTTACTCTCTCCATAGTTTTGTCTTTTCCAGAATGTCATATACTTGGAATCACACAGTATATAGACTTTTTAGAATGGCTTCTTTCACTTTGTAATATGCATTTAAGATTCCTCCATGTGTTGTCATGGCTTGATAGCTCATTTTTTCTTAGAGATAAATAATATTCCCTTGTCTGAATGTGCCAAAGTTTATTTATCTATTCACTTATTGGAGGACATCTTGGTTGCTTTCAGGTTTTGGCAACTATGAATAAACCACCTACAATTACTATTGTGCAGGTTTTTGTGTAGACATACGTTTTCCATTCAATTGGATAAATACCAAAGAGCACAACTGCTGAATTATATGGTAAGAGTATGCTTGCTTTTGTAAGAAACTGCCAAACTGTCTTCCAAAGGGAGTGATGAATGAGAGTTCCTATTCCTCTAATCCTCACCAGCTTTCCGTGTTGCAAGTGTTTCTGATTTTCACCATCCTAATAGATGTGTAGTGGTATCTCACTTGTTTTAATTTGCAATTCCCACAATTCCATTTACCATTATATCAAAAAGAATAAAATACCTAGGAATAAACCTACCTAAGGAGGCAAAAGACCTGTACTACAAAAACTATAAGACGCTGATGAAAGAAATTGAAGATGACACAAACAGATGGAAAGATATACTGTGTTCTTGGACTGGAAGAATCAATACTGTTAGAGTGACTATACTACCCAAGGCAATCTACAGATTCAATGCAATCCCTATCAAATTATCAATGGCATTTTTCACAGAACTAGAACAAAAAATTTTTAATTTGTATGGAAACACAAAAGACCCTGAATAGCCAAAGCAATCTTGAGAGAGAAAAACAGAGCTGGAGGAATCAGGCTCCCTGACTTTATACTACAAAGCTACAGTAATCAAGACAGTATAGTACTGGCATAAACACAGAAATATAGATCAATGGAACAGGATAGAAAGCTCAGAAATAAAACCACACACCTGTGGTCAACTAATCGACAGCAAAGGAGGCAAGAATATACAATGGAGAAAAGATAGTCTCTTCAATAAGTGGTGCTGGGGAAACTGGACAGCTACATGTAAAAGAAACTAGAACATTCTCTAACACCATATACAAAAATAAACTCAAAATGGATTAAAGAGCTAAATGTAAGACAGAATACTATAAAACTCTTAGGGGAAAACATAGGCAGAACACTCTTTGACATAAATCACAGGAATGCCTTTTTGGATCCACCTGCTAGAGTAATGAATACAAAAAGATAAGCAAATGAGACCTAATTAAACTCAAAAGCTTTTGCACAGCAAAGAAAACCGTAAACAAAGTGAAAAGACAACCTACAGAATGGGAGAAAATATTTGAAAACAATGTGACAAATAAGGGATTAATTTCCAAAATATACAAATAACTCATACAACTCACTCTCAGAAAATAAACAACCCAATCAAAAAATGGAAGAAGACCTAAATAGACATTTCTCCAAAGAAGACATACAGATGGCCAATAGGCACATGAAAAATGCTCAACATTGCTAATTATTAGAGAAATGCAAATCAAAACTACAAGGAGGGATCACCTCACACCAGTCAGAATGCCCATCATTAAAAAATCTATAGGGACTTCCCTGGTAGCCCAGTGGGTAAGACTCCATGCTCCCAATGCAGGGGGCCCAGGCTTGATCCCTGGTCAGGGAACTAGGTCCCACATGCATGCCGCAACTAAGAAGTCTGCATGCAACAACTAAGAAGACTGTATGCCACAACTAAGAAGGCTGCATGCCTCAACTAAAGATCCCGCATGCTGCAACTAAGACCCGGTGCAGCCAAAATAAATAAATATTTAAAAAAATAAAAATTCTATAAATAACAAATGCTGGAGAGGGTGTGGAGAAAAGGGAACCCTCCTACACTTTTGGTAAGAATGTAAATTGGTGCAGCCACAATGGACAACAGTATGGAGGTTCCTCAAAAAACTAAAAATAGAGTTGTCATATGATCCAGCAATTCCACTCCTGGGCGTATATCTGGACAGAACTATAATTTGAAAAGATACATTCACTCATATGTTCATAGTAGCACTGTTTACAATAGCCAAGACATGGAAATAACCTAAATGTCCTTCAACAGATGAATGGATAAAGAAGATGTAGTACATATAAGCAATGGAATATTACTCAGCCTAAAAAGAATGAAATAATGGCATTTGCAGTTACATGTATGGACCTAGAGATTATCATACTAAGTGAAGTAAGTCAGAAACAGAAAGACATATATCATATGATATCACTTATATGTGGAATCTAAAATGTGACATAAATGAACATATCTATGAAACAAACAGACTCACAGACACAGAGAACAGACTTGTGGTGCCCAGTGGGAGGGGGTGGGGGAAGGGTTGGATTGAGAGTTTGGGATTAGCAGATGCAAACTATTATATATAGAATGGATACACAACAAGGTCCTACTGTATAGCACAGGGAACTATATTCAGTATCCTGTGACAAACCATAATGGAAAAGAATATGAAAAAGAATATATATATATATATATATATATATATAAAACTGAATCACTTTGCTGTACAACAGAAACTAACATGACAGTGTAAATCAAGTATACTTCAATAAAAAAATTTCACCCCCTCCAATTTTCAATTCCCTAATGGCATGTGCTGATGGACAGCTGTTCATATGCTTTCTTGCCATCTGTATATCTTCTTTGATGAGGTGACTATTCAGGTCTTTTGGCCATTTTTTTAGTAAAAATAATTTATTTTTTCGTTTTCCACAGTTACTTAAATTTACATTTTTATGAAAATATATTTAAATTTTATAGACTGAATACAATTACATTTCACTTTTAAATTACTGTCAACAGAACAGAGTGTTTGTGAAAAGTCTTGATTAAAATAATTAATGATTTTACTAAACTAAAGGCAAGTAAAATAAATTTTATGAAAAAAATATGTAATAGTCTATAAGTTATGTGAACCCGTATTTTATTATTAATCCAAATATCACTGGTACATGAATAGAACAACCAGATGTGCACAAAAACTATGCAGTTGTCTTTGATATTTTGCAAATATTCAGTCACTTAAAAATGATAACTTTAGGGAGTTCCCTGGTGGTCCAGTGGTTAAGACTGCGTGCTTCCAATGCAGGGGATACAGGTTCGATCCCTGGTCGGGGAGCCCTCATACCGCGCGATGTGGCCAAAAAGAAAAAAGATAACTTTACACACAGTTGTCATTGTAAAGGTACATTTTCAAAGCAGGACAATAAAATGTTTGTTGAACAGTTTGATAGCTTTAGTTATAGTGTTTGTATATTTCTACGTATGGTACGGAGGCTTCCATTTCTACTCTGTCCTGGGCTCCCTGAGTGTTATGGGCGGAACTAAACCCTATTCTTTCCCACTGGCTGACAATTTGTTGTGCACCAGATTCTCCCACCCCAGGGGCTTTGAAAAGAAAATTCCATAAGACTGCTCCCTGCCCGCCCCCCACCACTACACTGTTTTCCCCCCATTACACTCCTCTGCTGAGGCTGTGGGCACAGAGACCAACATCTGCTTGAATAGAGAGAAAAGGAACAGGAAGGATATAGAACTACAAAGTTGTTTTTAAGAAGGGTTACTATTTACAAACACTACCTTACCGCACCTGGATAAAGGTGTGAACAATATTCCCCCGGAGCACAGAGGAGCCAAAGTGGCGAACACTCCATACACAGGCAGTTTAAGGACAGCCTCCCTGTTGTGACTTGAAGTTTCTAAGTGAACTTCTAGATTATGGGTTGTGGGTCCTGAATCCTGTGGTGGCCTTGCACCAAAGAGGACGAAAGATCGATCAGTTATGATTCAATAATAAAATAATGAAGTGAAATATATCTATATGTATATAGACATGTTTCAATTATAAATATTCATATTTTTGAGGGTGTCTCCTTAAGCATATTTTACCTCTCCGGTTGTAAAAATCAAAAGAGTTTGGAAATCACTGCAGTGAGGCAGTGCGTCAGTATGTGGCCTGCAGACCACCTGGTGCCGAATGGAGGTCCTAGGGCATGCCGCAGCAGTGTGTGAAGGTGTGTCTTGGGAGTTTTTCTGTAACAAGCTGCCGAGTTCTTGTGCACACTAGTGTTGGAAAACCGTTGTGCATAAGGGCTAAGGAAGATTGTCCTGCTGCACTGTGGAGAAAGGAAAAGAGGGTCAAGAAAGTGAAGTTAAGAACAGGTACTGTGGTTTTATTTAAAAAAATTTTTTTCACATTTAAAAAAAATTGAAGTATAGTTGATTACAAAGCTGTGTTTCAGGTGTACAGCAATGTGATTTAGTTATACATATATATATGTATGTATATATATGTATATATATATATATATATGTATATATCTGTTCTTTTTCTGATTCTTTTCCCTTATAGGCTATTACCAGATATTGAATATAGTCGCTGTGCTATACATTAGGTCCTTGTTGGTTATCTATTTTATACGTAGTAGTGTGTATATGTTAATCCCAGACTCCCAATTTACCCCTCTTCCTACTGCAGTTTATTAATTCAAAACTTAGATGGTGATGGGCTTCCCTGGTGGCGCAGTGGTTGAGAGTCCGCCTGCCGATGCAGGGGACACGGGTTCGTGCCCCGGTCCGGGAAGATCCCACATGCCGCGGAGCGGCTGGGCCCGTGAGCCATGGCCGCTGAGCCTGCGCGTCCGGAGCCTGTGCTCGCAACGGGGGAGGCCAAAACAGTGAGAGGCCCGCAAAACTTAGATGGTGAAAGCCAGCTCTAAGGGGAGTGGCAGTGGGAACAGGGAAGAAAGTATGGACACGAAGAACATCTTGAAGGTAAATTATATAAACTTTATTGTCTAGATATAGGAAGTTTAGGAAGAGAATAAATCTTAGATTTCACATTTTCTAAATTAATTAATTTTATTTTTGGCTGCGTTGCATCTTTGTTGCTGTGCACGGGCTTTCTCTAGTTGTGGCGAGCGGGGACTACTCTTTGTTGTGGTGCATGGGCTTCTCATTGCAGTGGCTTCTCTCGTTTTGGAGCACAGGCTCTAGGCATGCGGGCTTCAGTAGTTGTGGCACGCAGGCTCAGTAGTTGTGGCACACAGTCTTAATTGCTCCGCGGCATGTGGGATCTTCCCGGACCAGGGCTCGAACCCCTGTCCCCTGCATTGGTAGGTGGATTCTTAACCACTGTGCCACCAGGGAAGCCCAGAGTTCACATTTTAAAGAATTATTTCTCCCAATAAACTATCTAGTTGCCCATTCCTCTCCCAACCTCCCACCTCCCAATTTGTAGGCTCGTTGAGAATAAGCGATTTGCCAAAGGTCACACATCTACATAGTGACAAACTTTGAATAGAGACCAAACCTTTAGGCACTAAGGCCAATAGTCTTGCCACCAAACCATGAGTCGCACGTTTCTAGGTATTGAGAAAATGGGTCTGCCATTCAGTATTTTGTTGAAGATCATCTACATGTTGAGCAATGGGCACTGTGCTAAGGGCTGGGATTAGAATGGTGAATAAATATGTTACCTGCTCCCCATTTAACTCACTGTCTGGTTGATAACACAGTGATGCTTTTGCCAGAGAAGGTTCAGGATGGGAGGCTGATGTAGTGATGGGGATGTGATGAGTTATTTTAATGTACGTTAGTTTGGGGCATGCTGGATTTGATGTCTACATTTCATGTACATACAAATTGCCTCATTCTCCCTGCAAAATACATGGACGTATTTATTTATGTATATGTGTAGGTTAAGCAAACCTTCCCTAGGTGTCTCTTGGGATAAGGGAAAGAGAGAAGTGTAAATAGTGAGGAGAAGGTTTATCACATCCGTTAAAAATACCCTTCCTGAATTTGTAGCAATGCGACCTCTGGCTTGTGGAAAAGAATATGAGGTTGTTTTACCAGATGGAACAAAGTTGCAGGTTTTTGATGTGATTTTTTTTTTATCATTACTGAGATATATCTTTCTTCTGTAAAATGTGTCTTGTCTCCAGGGTGGGTTATTTTTTTAGATTCTTCTATCCTTTGGAAAGAGACAAAGCACAAAGGCAGTATTAGCTGTTTGCAGCCTATACTCTGTAAGTTGGCTCTTAGCCAGCTTTCTTCACAGAGATGGGCAGCATGCCTTTGCCCTACCTTGCGTCGGGAACAGGAAAATGAATTAACTTGGACATACTTTGGATGATTTGCAGCATGAAAACTGATATCCATAGGTTTAAAATGAATGTACTCTCTAAATACTTGGACTCAGAAAAGTTTAGATGAAAATACTCTGTGACGATTCAAAGACAGAACATTGAGAAATAATAAAATTATAATCACTTCAGAGAATTTAAAGAGACACATTGAACAAACTACCTGTGGATGGAAGTGGACACAGCTCTGAATGTGACTGCTTGAATATACTTCTGAGAGATTTTTCTAGCTGTTAAAGAAAATTTTTATGTTGAGGAAGAGGTCTTGGGTTTTTTATATGCTCACGTGATACAATCTACTTCTTTTCTTCTTCCCTCAAGTAAGGAAGCATAAACATCAAGGAAAAATTTGAAAACTGTAATATTTAATAATTTACTAATAGCAAAATGTCTTCATACCTTTTACCATTTTGAGTATTGAATAATAAAAAATAGAATAGAGCCACGAAATCAAGTTCTGTATGATTACAGAGAAGTAGAAATATTTTTACTTCTTTTAGTTTATAACTTGAATTTAAAATGAAAACAGAAGAAACAGAAAGAAGAGGAAGAGGAGAAAAGGGAAAGGGGAATATTTTGATAGATTTTAAAAATTCTTTTGAAGACTTTTTGTTTCTTTAGAGAAACAGGCACAATTTTTCCTGATTTTGCGTACACCATATCAGTTATTGTTAATATGATCTAGAAGGCTTTCTTTTCCATATTTAGACATTATGTTGGTATAGCTAATAATTCCCATAAAAGAAAAAAGTACCCTCATATTAAATGGGGTTGAAGTAACTTACACAGTCACAAGTGGAACAGTTTGAAAAACGCTGCTTATATTTCTTAATTATCGATATTTATTTATGAGCGTAATTCTCTGTTTACCAATCGTCATTAATCCTTACAGCTTTATGGTTTATGTGCTCCCTTAGGCATGAGGTAATGACTTTGGTTAACAAATTTTACTATTCTTACAGTTTTCTGGATTTACCTTAGCAACTTGGCATTCTACAAAGTCATGAACTGAAGGAAAGGATTTTCCTGAGAAGAGAACTTACAACAGCCTAACAGAAGCATGAGCACACGGTACGTGATCAAAGACCCCAAAGAGTTTCTGTCAATAACTAGGTAAATGGGAATCTCAGTGGTACAACTTAAGGGTAAGAAGTTCTGAGCAGACTCAGTGAGGGCTTTATTGTCTGAGAGTTTGCAGTTCCAAGGGGAAATGAATATATCTCTTCATTTCACTGTTCCCGGAGCCCTAATCACTGGTGAAAATAGTATATTCCATGAATTTATCAATATTTAACAATATTTCTCAAAGCAAGTTCACGTGTTTAACAAGAAATACCCCTGAGTGCTGCTTAAACGTACTTATAGTTCTCTTATGAAGACAATTGGCAAAGACTTGTTATGCTCTGATTAGTTTATTAGTTCATTCTGGATCTGATAGAGAGTTTTGAGGCATTGTCTGTCAACTTGCAAGAAATTAGGACAGGAAATGCCTTTGAATTGTCTTTGCTCATTTAACCATGTCTCTGCAGATGTTCACTATTTTAATATGTCTTTTATTTGGAAAGTGCACTATTTGTGTAATCAATTAGAGATGTACAACTCTGAATAAATGGAGAAGTTTATAAGTAGATTAAAATGCTAAAGAGACATACTTCCCCTTCAAATGAGTGCCAACCTGCACATCAACATATGATTAATTCTGAGTGTCAAAAGATCATTTCAGGCTCCCTAGTTAGTTCATGCAGTGATAATAAAAAAATTACACGGTATAATGTTTACAAAGGCAGCCCATAATGATAGTTTAGCTTGTACTTAGGTTATTTACAAGTGATCATAAATTACTTTTTCTGTAAGAATGGAAATATGAAAGAGTTGTTGCTTTAAGGATCAAATTACTTAAAATAATTCTGTAGAAAATATTAGTGGTGTTTTCAAGAAGTGCAGTGCAAAACTCAACTCTCACTATTTTTTCTTTCCCCAACTCCTGTTTAATCTTGTTATTTTAATATGAATGAGTTAGTGAGATGGAAATACAGCGCAGTAAAGAGAGATTAGACTTTTGAGCTAGATACAGGGCTGTGGCACTGGATAGCTCCAAGGGGTACCATTCATGTAATAGGCTCTGTGAATGGCATTCCTGGAGTTGTGCAGTATACACCATGGCTCACCACACACAGTGGCCTTGTGGTAGAGTAATGTTGGAGACTTGATTAAATAGTGTTGGGCAAAGTTCTTGGCTCTCTTTGCACCTTCGTTTCCTCGTCTATAAACTGCAGATGATTTTACCTACCAGATGTGGTTCTTTTGTGAAGATGGGGTTTTACAAGGGTTTATTTCCATAACAGCACTTAACATAGTACCAAGCACGTGGTAAGTGCTTAATAACTTAGCCCTGAAAGTAGGTAAATGAGATGAAATCTGACAAGTTGATTAAAAGAGGGGAAAAGATGATATTCACTTAGGGTCTACAACTTAAAAGAAAGGAAAAATGAAATCAGTCTGGAAAGGCGGCCTAAGCCTTTGTGTGGCACCTGAGGTTTGCTCCTTGTACTGAATGCAGGCCTTTAAGAGGGCAGGTGACACAGAATGGATATATGCATATTATCAGAAGTTTGAAACCTTCAAATATTTAAAACTAGCCCTGCTTATGTATCATGACAAACAGCAAAACTAAATCAGAGAGTTGGTGGTGCTTTCCGTCTCAGTTTTAAAATTCTTTCAAAGTAATTCATTTCACTATTTCTGTTCCAACCCATTTTTTCTAAGTGCTTTAGCAAAGACTTTAATAATTAGCAATGCTACACACATGTGTATGCATGTACACACACAAATAAGTGCACACACACCCCCTATAGATTTTGGATACTGAATTTAAGAATGGTAATTTCTATCATATAAACTTTAGACTTTTACAACAAAATATAAAGCAGACATTGGAAATTGTATTTCAGAAAAAGACATTACAACAAAGAAAAAAGATAGAAGAGAGTTTGTATAATTCAATATAATAAAAATAAAAGTGTAATAACAATTACTATAGCTATCAATCTTCAATAATCTGTGAAAAATCTAGCCTCAAATGCAATGAAGCTTTATAAGAATTGTGATTACAGAGTGTAAAATATAACAGATGCTACAATATTTAGATGCCTGCTGGCATTTACCTTTTTCTCTGCACAGTTCATTTCAACTATATGAAAATTTTATGTGCTATATAAAAGTAGAGAAAAAGAAATTTATTTGTAAAATAACCACAGGAGAATTGATGGTGCTTCAGCGATGTGGTATTTGATTCTCTTTGACCAGATGAACTATGTGAGAAAGTGGAGAATTTGATGATACAGTATTACTTTCAGTTTTCATATGGTGGGAGATGCACAGGGCAAAAAATAACACTGGTGTTGAATTCAATTACTTTCTCTGTGGTGTTCAGAGCTGACTTTTTAAGATAGGAGCCCTATTGTTTACAGGAGAAATGGTTTTGCTTTGAGGATTGCAATGGAAAGGTATTGGCTTTGGTGACTTTGGAGAAATGGCCAATGTTATATTTCAGAGGCAAGATACTGGGGGTGCAACATCTCATTTTTTAAAAACACATTTTACAGGTTATTAAATATTAGTCGTCTTCTTTTAAAAAAAATCCTTTTGCTGTCTTACCTATGTTCACATTGTAAACATGATTTTAAATTCCAGATCCCCTAAAAAAAACAAAACCCTAAACTGTCTACTTTTGAAGATTTATGTTCCCTCTTTTAAAAGGTTTATTTTAAAATTTCCCATTATATCATATTTTTTTTTCAGAAAAACCTTTTTATTGAGAAAAAAAAAATTCTAGATCTGCAAACTAGAAACCTAGAAGTCATTCTTGGATACCTTTATCTCCATCTTCCCCCCATCCCCAAATCACTAACTTCTATCAATTTTTATCTTCTAGTATCCATTAAATCTGTCTGCTTCTCTCTGTTACCACTTGTACTACTCTTCCTGGAATGATGGAAACATATCTTATTCTCCCTGCATCTACATTTCTAAAGCAAATTCATTTTCCATAATGTTTCAAAATGTAAATCTGACCTTGTTCTACCTATATTTACTTCAAGGAATTCCCACTGATCTTAGAACGGAGACCAACATTCTCAGTAGGGCCCACAAGCACTGAGTTGGCTTTGAAACAGCCGACTCTCAGCTGCATCTCCCCTGGCTCTCTGCAGTCTCCAGTCCTCTTCTACATTTCTAGGATCTGAAAGCCTTTATTATTATTTTTCAAAATTAGGAACTTCCACCCTGCCAGCAGTACTTCAGATTGAAATTCATGCAACCTTGGATGTGCATGAAGGTGTACCATGCACAATGGTAGTTTTATTTTTTATTTTTTTTAATAAATGTATTTATTTTATTTTTAATTTTGGCTGCATTGGGTCTTCAATGCTGCACGCGGGCTTTCTCTAGTTGTGGCGAGCGGGGGCTACTCTTGGCTGTGGTGCACAGGCTTCTCTCACCGCAGTGGCTTCTCTTGTTGCGGAGCACGGGCTCTAGGCACGTGGGCTTCAGTAGTTGTGGCACGCGGGCTCAGTAGTTGTGGCTCGTGGGCTCTAGAGCGCAGGCTCAGTAGTTGTGGCACACGGGCTTAGTTGCTCCATTGCATGTGGGATCTTCCCGGGCCAGGGCTCGAACCTGTGTCCCCTGCACTGGCAGGCGGATTCTTAACCACTGTGTCCCCAGGGAAGACCCCACACTGGTAGTTTTAAAAGAATCGGTTTCCAGGTCCACAACATCCACATGTATTTTTCTCCTATGAACGATCTGCCTCAAGAACATCTGCAGGTGAGGCGTCCAGCTACTTCTCCCCTCCATTCTCACTTTCACAGTCACTCTTTTGCTTTACAAACAAACAAAAGAAGGTGGACCTTTCATTCATTCTGATTCTTATTGTGGAACACTGCATCTCACTGTAGTTTTGATTTGCATTTCCCCTATGATTAGTGATGTTGAGCATCCTTTCAAATACATATAGGCCACCTATTGGTTTGCCTGTTTTGGAGAAATGTCTATTCAGATCCTTTGCCCATTTTTTAAATGGGTTATTTGGGTTTTTGTTTTTTTTTTACTATTGAGTTGTAGGAGTTCCTTATAAATAAGGAAAACAACCCCTTATCAGATGTATGGTTTGCAAAATTTTTCTCCCATTCCATAGGCTGTCTTTTCTCTCTGTTCGATTGTTGCCTTTGCCACACAGCAAAGTTTGATATAGCCCCTCTTACATATTTTTGCATTCCTTGCCTGTGCTTTTGATGTTGTATCCATCTCTGAGAATATTGATAGTAGTATGTGTTTGTTTACATTTTCAGCTCTTTGCATGGTCTACTGCTTCCAACTTGTTTTTGTTCAGTTCTTTCATTTCAGTCTTTCTTTTTCCTCTCAAAGTCTTCCTCCACTGTTTTGTAACCCTTGATTCTCTGCTATATTTAAGACTAGGGGAAAGCTGTAGGAAGTTTTAAATGGGTGAGTGGGACTCGCTACAAGAAAATGTGGTTTGGCTGCTTTCTTTTTTTTTTTTGGCCCTGCCGTCCGGCAGGCAGGATGTTAGTTTCCTGACCAGCGATCGAACCCATGCCCTCTGCAGTGGAAGTGCAAAGTCCTAACCACTGGACCGCCAGGGAATTCCCCATGGTTTGGCTACTGTATTGAGGAGCCCCTTATATTCATCTCTTTAGGACTTTTCTCTTGTGCTGGTCACATTCCCCAGGGAAGATCCATCCAGTCTCCTGCCTGCAGGATAAAGTCATGGCTGCCAACGTTCCAGGAGCTGATGAAAAAAGAAGAGAGCTAAGGGGAGGTCAGCTTTCAGTAAAAATTCATCCCTTTAATATCCGTTTCCAGTACTCTGCCTTAGAATGCATGGTAACACAGAGACCCTCTGTTCAAGGCAAAAGCAAACTTCCAGCCCTCTGCCGGGGTGGGGATGAGGCCAAGTGGAAGAGGGGATCAGCTTCTGCTTCTTATGGAATTTTGGAACAGTTCTCCTTATTTTAGTTCCCACTCATTCACTTCCACAATTGGAAGTACCTGATGCCACTAATTCCTGAGACTTTGGCGGTCGTGTCATTTAAAACATTGCCTTAATTTTTAGCTTTCAAATTTAGCAACCAGTTTTTTGTTTTGGCATGTTTGTTTTCTGCTTCAGTTCTCACACTCATTCTTCTGATTTCTAGACTGAAGAAGTGTATTGCCAGTTCCCCTTCTCTGTCACCCTCCTCATCCTTATGAAATTAAACATGTTAAAATATATCTTTATGGTACTCTGTTGAGGTTTCAGGAGATAGTGCATTTATATACGTATGTATTCAATCTCCTGACTATTCGGAACCTTGCTTGTTTTTAAAATCCTTGTTTTTGTTGTCTTTCAGGGAACAAAAGTGTGTGTGTGCATCCAAATCTGTCCATTGTTTTCAATGTTTCTGAATTTTTTTTGAGAAGGCCTTCCTTATATCAAGGTTAAAACAATTCTTTTCTTAAGCTTTTACTCCTTCTGGAGCTTACTTTCGTCTATGAAATGAGGTAGAATCCAATTTTATTATTTTCAAAATGTCTCAACTCTGTTTTTTAAGCAGCTAATAATTTCCCAACTGATTTATAATGACATCTTTACCTTTAGAAAATTTTTATACAGTTTACAGATCCAGTTTTTGCTTTTTCTCTTTCACTTTCTATTCTTCTGCCCAAATTGGATTTTTTTTTTTTTTTTTTTTTTTGGCCTCGCTACATCTTGCAGGATGTTTGTTCCCCAACCAGGGATCAAACCCGGGCCCTTGCAGTGTAAATGTGGAGTCCTAACCACTGGACCACCAGGGAATTGCCTGGAATATTTTAAATTATTATGGTCTTATGGCATATTTTGATATCTGAAAGATTATTCCCCACATTTTCCTTTTTCAAAACATTTATTTGGTCTTGCTTATTTCCATTAGTTGTATGGTTATGTATTTCCATTATTTAAAAAGTCATGCTATACTGTCTGAAATTAAAGATTATTTGGTCAAACAAGGAAATTAATAATCCAGAAGTATTGTGAGTTTTCTCTATTTATTGTAATCTCCTTTCATGTCTTGTTTGGTTGTATAAGACCCTGTATTTCTTTTTCTTTATTTTATACTTTCATTGCTATTGTGAACATGCCAGAAAATGGCATAGAAGGAGACACAACCTTGCTTTGACTTTTCTTCAAAGTCTGGGCTCTAACATACTTCCCAGCCTCGTCTATACTGGGGTTTCTCAAACTTGACTCTTATTAAAAATCATAAGGCATGCTTTTAAAATACCTTTATACCTAGTCCCACTCCCTTGAAGTTCTGATTTGATTAGCTTAGTCTGGGTCTGGAGTATTAGGATATTTTTAAAACTCCCTTGCAATGTCTAATGTTTGAACAAGCTTGAGAATCACTCCCCTGTACCAGTAACTCTCAAACTTTGCATACATTAGAATCATCTGGAAAGCTTTTAGAAAAGCAACGAAACAACAACAGCAATAAAAAAAACAGATGCACACACTACACACCACAAAAATTAGTTTAGAATTTTGGGGGTGGGTCCTAGGCAGCAGGAATTTAAAAAATCTCCAGTTGATCCCAATGGGCAGCCAGGTGTGAGAATCACTGCCCACCTCTTGCAACTCAAATGGTGGTCCAAAGACCAGTAAAATCAGCATCGCCTATGAGCCTGTTAGATGTATAACATCTGAGTCCCAACCCCAGACCTATGGAATCAAAATCTGAGCGTGAATAAGACGCACCAGGTGATTTGTATGCACCTTCAAGTTTGAGGCACACTGCCACATACAATACTATCAATAAATGTGTTCCCAAACTTGCCTGAACATTCCACTCAATTCAGGAGTTTTTAAAAACGCTGTTGCAAGGCCTTAGACTAGATTAATTGGATCAGTACCTTCAGAAGACGGGCCGTAGGCATAAAAATTTTTAAAAAAAATTCTTCAGGTGATTATGAGGTGAAGCCAAATTATACCCGTGGACCTATGTATTAAGGCTACCCCGTTTGATGTCATTTATCATTTAATAAAAGTAACATGTATGTGACTCTTGTGTGCACAATCAGTCATTAAAAAAGGTGTTTCTGGAGACTGCAGCCAAGAGAGCTCACCTCCTCTCGTGAGCACACCAAAAGCACAACTATCTGTGGAACAGCCATTGATGAAAAAGACTGGAACCTACCAGAAGAGGTCTTCTACAGCTAAAGACATAAAGAAGGAACCAAAACGAGACAGGTAGGAGGGGTAGACTCGTGATATCCTCAAATCCCATACCCCCCCAGGTGGCTGACCCACAAATGGGAGAAAAATTCTGTTGCAGAATTTCTCCCACAGGAGCGCAAGTTCTGAGCCCCACGTCAGGCTCTCCAGCCTGGGGGCACAGCACCAGGAAGAGGAGCCCCCAGAGCACGTGGCTTTGAAGGCCAGCAGGGCTTAACTGCAGGAGCCTCACAGGACTGGGAAGAACAGAGACTTCACCCTTAAAGGGTGCACACAAAATCTCATGTGCACTGGGACCCAGGGCAAAAGGAGTAATTTGATGGGAGCCTGGGCTGGGCCTACCTGCTGGTCTTGGAGGGTCTCCTGGGAAGGTGAGGGGGTGAGGGAGGCTGCAGCTCACTCTGGGGATGAAGACACTGGTGTTAGACATATGGGGGAATATTTAGCCACGTGAACACTGCTGCTGACATCTTGGATCATTAGCTGCAAGACCTGGCCCTACCCAACAGCCTGCAAATGATAGCGCTGGGACGCCTCAGGCCCAACAACTACCTGGGCAGGGACACAGCCCCACCCATCAGCAGACAGGCTGTCTAAAGACTAAAGACCCCGTAACCACCTCTGGGCTCTACCCCAGACACAGCCCAGCCCACCAGAGGGCCAAGACCCAGCTCCACCCACCAGTAGACAGGCACCGGCCCCTCCCACCAGGAAGCCAGACTCTAGACCAGCCTCATCCACCAGGGGGCAGACACCAGAAGCAAGAAAACTACAATCCCACAGTGCAGGCCAGACCCTAGCCTAGGACCAGTTGGGCCCTGGCCCGGCCCACTAACAGGCCCAGGCAGCCTGTGGGACACCCCAGACCCCAGACCCAGCTGTATCAGGAACCGACCCCTCCCCGCATTCCCCCTGCAACAAGCTGAAGTGAGCTCTGGATCCCTGGGCCCTGCAGCCAGACTCTAGGAACCAGCAGTCTGCACTAACCCCAGGATCTGGCTTCACCAGCTAGTGAGTGGGCGACAGCCCCAGACTCTTCGGGGCCCTGACTCTGCTCACCAGTGAGCTGGCACTAGCCCCTGGGCTCCCTAGGATTCTGCAACCAGCCACCTCGTGACCAGGCCCCACTAAACATCAGCCAGAAGCATCCACACAAGGCAGGGCCTGGCAGCCAACCAGGCCAGGGGCTTACCAGCCTGACCAGTTAGCCCGCTACAACAGAAGGACCCATGTAGCTCTCTTAGGGGGAACCCCCAGAGCATATAACTTGGGGAACGAAAGGGGAGTGCACTGCTGGGACGCAGAGGATGTCTCCTCCAGAGGGCCACTCCTCCAAGGTGGAGAAACGTAACTAACCTACCACATACATAAAAATACAGATAGAAATCTAGACAAAATGAGGCCTCAGAGGAATATGTTTCAGCCAAAGGAACAAGATAAAACCTCAGAAGAACTAAGTGAAGTGGAGAGAAGCAGTCTACCAGAGAAAGAGTTCAGAGTGCTGGTCATAAAGATGATCAAGGAAAGTGGGAGGAGAATGGATACACAGAGCGAGAAGGTAGAAGTTTTGAATAAAGAGAAGATATAAAGAACAACCTAACAGAAATGAAGAATACAATAACTGAAATAAAAAATACTCTGGAAGGAATAAATAGTAGACTAAATGATTCAGAAGAATGGATCAGTGAGCAGGAAGACAGGGTGGTGGAAATCACTGCTGCAGAACAGAAAAAAGAATGAAAAGAAATGAGGACAGTATGAGACCTCTGGGACGACATCAAGTGCACTAATACTTGCGTTATAAGGGTCCCAGAAAAAGAGAGAGAAAGGGCCCGAGAAAAATATTTGAAGAGACAATAGCTGTAAACCTCCCTAACCTGGGAAAGGAAATAATCACCCAAGTCCAGGAAGCAGGTAGAGTCCCATACAGGATCAACCCAAAGAGGAACACACCAAGACACACTGTAATCAAAATGACAAAAATTAAAGAGGGAATACTAAAAGCAGCAAGCGAAAACAACAAATAACATACAAGGGAACTCCCATAAGACTTATCAGTTGATTTTTCAGCAGAAACTTTGCAGGCCAGAAGGGAGTGGCACAATATATCTAAAGTGATGAAAGGGAAAAAGCTACAACCAAAAATACTCTACCCAGCAAGACTCTCATTCAGATTTGATGGAGAAATCAAAAGCTTTACAGACAAGCAAAAGCTAGAAGAATTCAGCACCACCAAACCGTCTTTGCAAGAAATGTTAAAGGAACTTCTCTAGGCAACAAAGAAAAGCCCACAACTAGAATTAAGAAAATTGCAGAATGAAAAAGCAGTAAAGGCAAACATATAGCAAAGGTAGGTAATCATCCACAAACAAAGCTAGTAGGTTAAAAGACAAAAGTAGTAAAAATCATCTATATCCACAATAAGCAGTTAGGGGATACACGAAACAAACAATTAGATGTAAAATATGATATCAAAAACAGTAACCGTGAGGGGAGGAGAGTACAGATACAGGGTATTTAAAATGCGTTTGAAATTAAGAGATCAGCAACTTAAAACAATCACGTATGCATATAGACTGCTATACAAAAACCTCAAGGTAACTGCAAACCAAAAATCTGTAATAGATATAAAAAAGGTGTTTCTGTACTCTTAGCATGGTTTCAAATTATTTTTGAACAATATATATTTAAAAAAAAAAAAGGATAGCTTTATCTAGCACACATGCCAAAAGTAGGCTTGCTTTACTTGTAAGAGACACGGGCAAATTGAAGTGCTCTAGAGTACCTGTGACACACATGGAAATAATGAATGAAAATAGCATTTGAAGCTCAACTAATGCATGCTGAGATGATCTGCATTTTAAAAGAGTCTACAGGCCACCTTATGGACCCACACGACCTACCAGAAGTCTCATTTTGAGGCCCCCTGTGCTAGATTATAGATGCTTCACTTGCAGGAGTACTTACTTGATGGCTGTATTTTAATTCATAGAATGGCATTGTCGATTGAGTACCCTAAGCCAAATA
Source organism: Monodon monoceros (assembly GCF_005190385.1). Classification (NCBI taxonomy): domain Eukaryota; kingdom Metazoa; phylum Chordata; class Mammalia; order Artiodactyla; family Monodontidae; genus Monodon; species Monodon monoceros. Next base: position 90,916,436 of record NW_021703772.1, read on the forward strand.
AATGAGCCACTTATGTTAGGCACTTGTTCACATTCATAAAAACAGCAAATAATATTATCTTCATCAAGCCCTTCCTAAGAAATAGTGATTGAATGATATCTGGTGTTTTCTTTGTGTGCAGTTCCTTTCCAAGAGGTGGAGGAAACTGATTTGCTTTTGATGAACCTGTGTTGCCTCCAAACTGATGTCCACAGATTTCCTACTTCATTAATTGTCCCAGCAATTTAGCAAGCAATGATTTATAGGAAATATCCCCTCTTGTTGCAGGCTCTACAGTCAGCTAATTGATTGCTGTATGAATTATGCATCCTAAACCAAATGCAAGGGTGCATGAAAGATGCAGCCAAGGTCATTTCCACCGAAGGGAACGACAGTGACTAAATGCCTTTTTAAGACAGGCTTTATTACTTTAATTTTGCTGCTTTCTTCATGTATACATCAAGTCCAGAGTAGTGAGCAAACTCTAAAATCGTACCTTTAATTTATAAAAAGATGCATGCACCCACAGTTCAGTGCTCTGCCTGACAAAGGCGATCACTGAATTAATTTGGTAGCACTAAGGAAAGAACCAGAAATGGCATACAGGTGCTTTTTATCTAATTCCAAAATATGCCAAATCCCATCAAATTTGCCTATAGTTTATTAACATTCAAAAGTGCCTGCTCCCAAAATAAGCACTTTGATTAGATGAAGGCCACGTTGGGACTAAATACAGATGATTTGGCATTTCAGCAGACGATGGACAGTTTTGAAAAGATATTCATACTAAGAGAAGTGAATGATTTATACATTCTAGACGCTGTATAAAGGAGAAGAATGATGCTTTACTAAAGCTTTCAGGATTAAAGAAATCAAATTGGAATAATGAAAAGATCTTCATGTTTGCTGTCTCCGTGGCTTGGTTTGAATTATCACTTAGCCGTTTATTAGTTGAGTGACTTTAGGCGATTTAACCCTTCTGGACTTCAGTTGCCTTCTGCAAAAATGGTCATTGTAATACTTTACTTACATAGTTATTATAAAGATAAACATGACTGTAAGAGTCATTAAAATCAATAACTTAACCTTAGACAGTACCTTGTTGCTTATACAACAGAGCATACTACCAGGTATAGTGTTCCTCGAATTACAAGTTGCGTGTGAGGTTTGTAAAGAAAACTTCCAATTTGCTCTTAAAATCACCCCCAGAATGGCCATGAGACCATATCAGTGTATGCCCCCTAAACCAAACAAGCATCTTCTGATGTGAATGTTTCCGTATGCTCAAAGAACTCTTCTCGGGCATTAATCCACATAAAAGTACATGTTTCGGGACAAACTACAGATACCTGAGGCATACCAAATGACACTCAGGCTGTGCTGGATAATGTATGTGCTATGATTTCACATTTGGGGAACAGACACCTCACAAGAGAGGAATCAATCACAAACCCTTCAGACCAGCACTTCGCGCTTTAATGCACTTAGCAGTCAGCTGCGGGTCTTGTTAAAATGCTGATTGTGGTTCAGCAAGCTTGGGTTGGGGCCTGAGATTCTGTAGTTCTAACAAACTTTCTGATGACGTGATGCATCTGGTCCATGAACCGCAATTTGAGTTGCAAGGCTGAGTGCTTTTCAAACCCAGCTGCATGTGAGATTTGCCTGAAGATCTCCTTAAAAATAATGATGCCTGGGCTCTTCCTCAGATTAGCTGAATCTCTGGAATTCAATCCCTGGCTTAGGTACGTTTTTAAAGCTCCCTGAGTGATCTTTATTTGTAGAGCCATGGCTGAGAACCAGTGTTTTAGACGTAAAGGCAAGTACTTCCATCACCTCATATCATGTGATCTTTCTAAAATCATTTATTAGCAAAGCCCAGACTGTGTAACATAGAGAGCCCAGGACTTGGGCTTCAGAACGCGACAGTAAGTGTAGCAGGGCTTCTGCTTCTCACAAGGGCCTCTAGGAGGGCTCCACCCGTGTTCCACTTCCCTAATCTGGAATAGAGCTGTCAGGATAGCTTTTCACCAGGCCCTGGGACAGGATCAACACCTCATCGCTTCCCAGTAGAAAGTATCACCCCTATCAGTGATTCTGGAGCTTTGACTTGAACCTGGAGTGGAAGGAAATGCCATATAGCATTGAAGGACCATAAGATTCACGGATTATACTTACAGAGTAGAAAATGCACATGATGGGGAAGTTTTGCTGCTATGGAAGATATGGGTTCTACTTCCAACTACCAGTGACCTCATGCCTTTAAAATTAGCACGCATAATATGCTGTCTGTAAGTTAACTCTACTTTCTCTAAGTTCCCACAGTAGGTTTTTCTTCTTGCTTGTTACATTCCCAACATTGTAATTTTAATTCAGTACCTGGTTTCTCCGTTTCAGTGGCACCTGCATCTGATCAACTGGAGCCTTTTAAGACCATACTGATGTGCCCATCTACTATAGTTCCTGGTTCAGTAGGTCTGGGGTCAGGACCGAGAAATGGCATTTCTAACAAATTCCTATGAGGTGCTCTTGATATTGGGCCAGGAACTACCCCCTCCCCCATCCTTTGAGAACTACTACTTTATCATTTCATGAGCTTCATGGGAAGAGGTATTGTGCTTTTATATTCTCCATGTACCACCAGTGCCTAGTATGTAGATGGCATGAACAAATATCGTTTGAATAAAAAGTGATCACCAAGCCCCATCTCATTCATAGTGAAAACACTTATGGAACGTTGGACATTTCATCCAGCCTGTTAAGGATAATGCTTTCCAAAGAAACTCAAAAAATAACGTTGACTTAGGGATTTCTGCTACTGTGGAATCTAGAGCATCTGGAGTCACTTTCTATGAAAGCTTTCTTTTTTTTTTTCCTCAGCCACTAAGGTATGGTAATGAAGTCAGCATGACACACAGGTGTGTTGACTGTTCAGGCTTCCATTCAAGGTGCTTTGAAAGCAGAAGCAACAGAATCCCCTCCTGTAGGGCCATCTGCTTTCAATTTTTCAGCTGAACCTCCTGAAGACTCACCAGGTGCTAATTTTGTATATGATTCCACTGGAATTCTATCACTTTTCTTTAGATTTTAATTCCCAAAGGAAGGGAAAGATTCACTGAAGCAGAAAAGCTCCCTGACATAGAGAAGATCGGGAATGATCTCTAGCTGAACAAAGGCCAATTCTACAAATAGTTGACAAATTGTCTGAGTTTTAGTCAACTCAATTTTTGAAGTCACCTCCTGAATGTGTAGGCTTTTGCAATCACTGGATCAGCCATGCAGTCAATCCAATTCAGTCTCAGAAGGAGGAAATAGATTGTTTTTAAACCTATAGTTTTTACTTTCCTAACTCGGGCAGTCGATACTTTGGACAATTTCGAACACAGAAACCATAACTTTATGAAAAATCTGCGTGATTTCCTTTTCACATTCAAGTACTTAGAAATCTCTTGCCCTTGTTACTAGAAAAACTAATGTTGGGCAAGTGATTAGAATCTCTTCTAATCCTCATGTTTCCTGAATTCATATTAACAGAAAGGAGAGAGACCGACAACCTGACCTGCAGTCATTCCAAATAAAGTCTGAGCTTCATCTTCACATCTGAGCACTAAATTTAAGAGCAAAACTCATGACAGAGCAGAGAAAAGGGGCACATTTTAGCAGTTAAGCTTTAGGCCGGCTTGATCCGAACTAAATGCTTTGTAATCTCTCTTTAAACAAAAGCTTTAGCTTCTGTAATCCTCCTTTTTATCTATCCCTATGAAGCCTCCTGAGGTTAAAGCTGCTGTTCATGTAATTTTTTATAAACAGCCTAGATCTTTGCCCACAAATTGCTTTCCAAGGGTGATGGCAGCAGTGTCAACTTAGCTCAAGTGTCATGAGTCATGTTCCCTTCCCTTTGGAGACACCTGCCCAAGCAAAGCCCGAGCATCCTTTGCTTGTATTCTCACTGCACAGATGTCCTGCCACTGAGCATCCATCCAGCCGAGGGCCCTGGCTCAATAAAGCATGGCTGAGAGACTATTGTGTCTATCTGCACCTTCTGTTCTTGAAATCCCAAGGAAAGCTTCCATTTGTCACATTGAACCATGCCACGTTATACTCTGGCTCCACCCAAAGTCTGGTGTCTTTGATGGCGTTCTTCAGTGCCTGTGAACTTCCACTGCCTTTCCTGAGGGGAAACAGCAAGGGAGCTCAGGCTCCATGATAGACTGATGCCCTAATGAAGCAGCCTAGCCAGGACTGAAATGTCTCACGCTTGCCATTGTGTGGTCACTGTAACTTTCCAACAGGTATCTTTAACGCTGCTTGTGAAAGCCTGCATGTAGAGACAATGAAAAGCTGAACTTCATAGAAATGCCAAAAAATAAAAATACCTCACTATGCAGAAACATCAGAGAGAGCATACAGCTTTTGCTGCACCTATTATAGTAGGACCATGTGTTCACATGTGAGTATAGACGCACATGCGTGCGCACACACACACACACACACACACACACACAGACTCCTCCACAAGGGAGCAGCTGTCCTATCTTCTCACAAGCCCAAGCTCTAGCTATGTGTGTAAGAGAAACAATCTCTAGATAAATCCTCATAAGATAAAGACCAATTTTGACTTTCCCTTTGACTTAGAAATCTAGGCTCAGACTGCTTGATAAGAAAGTTGCTATAACTGGGAATTTAAAAATAATCCTGGATTCTCAAGAAGTGGCCTAGTTTAATGGAAGGACTATGGGCTTTAGAATTAAACAGACCTGGCTTTAAATCCCTCATATTCCATTTATTAATGGTGCAGCTATGAGCAAGTACCTTAAACTCTCTGAGCTTTGGTTTCCTTAAATGCATAAAGCTTCTTGGAAGCATTAAAGATGATATGTGTGATGTGGCTAGAAGAGAGTAGGGAGCTTCTACCACTGGCCAACTCATTCTTATTGGACAAGATGCGTCACCTTTTAGGGCCCTGGTTTCTTCCTCAAAGAATCAATTCTAGTGCTCCAAGATTCAAAACTTAGTGCTTATACTTTACTTAGGGAGGGAGGATGGATGTAAAGAATCAGGATTTTCTCAACAAAAGCTGATGAATGTCCTTCTCCTTGGTGTTCCTGGGTGGGTGGTGGATGGGCAAAAGTTCGGTCTCCACATATGTACAGGTGTTAATAAAATGGGGCAAGATGATGATACATCCTTAGGGAAGAAAGTGTAAAGCCTCCACTTTCATCTTGTCATCTTGGCTTTCTCTCTCTTTCTCTCTCTCTCCTCCCCTGCTTCTCTCTCTCTATTTCTCTTTCTCTCCCTCTCTCCAAATGAAAATAATGTAGTATCTTAGCCTTACCTTTCAAAGGTCATTAACACAAAACACACTTATGAAACTGTGTATAAGCATATCAGTTATTATTGCTATAGCTGTGCAATCACCACTGCAGATACTTGCATCACAACGTCTCCAGCTTTCCTTGGCTAGAAATTATGTTCAACTCTGGACTGTCCTAGCAAGTACTATCTGAAGAAAAGTTAATGTTCCTAAAGTTCTCTACATAGAGGCTACTAGGTAAGAGTATCACACCTTCTTGCATTTGGTGAGTTTTCTAAGAGTTCTCTTTTCTACACCCCGTATTTGATTTCTATTAAGCAATGTCATGTGTCATCCAGGACTGCTACTTACTCCCTACAAAGGGAACTCACGCAGCTAGACTCAGTGTCATCATTTCAAAGATGTGTGCACATACAAGGACTCTCTTGATCCTTTATTTAAAAGGTAGGTAACAAAATTGAGATGGGATTAATCAGTGTGCATAGATGATAGATACTATTTTGAGGTGACTAACTGGCATTTTCCACTTGCTTTTTTCAGGGGATCAATCTATTTTAAAATTGCCTTCAAAAGACATGAACTAGTCTGGCTCCAACACTTGAATTTTCATGCTGTCTCATATTGACTATAGTAACTACAATAACAAACCAACATCCACAGGGTGAAGCTACCCTCTCTCATGCTGGTGAACAGGTGATGAATTCCACTGACCCATTTTTCTTTAATGAAGTAAAGTATGTTTACTCTTTAAAGGTGCCCTCATATTGCCTGAATCCCACTTGTTTTTCAGCTTGGAGGGGCTCTTATAAGTTAGTGATAACTCCCACAGACCAAAGCTTTTATAAATGAATTGCGGAAAGCCATAAGCCCCGACCACAGAGCAAATGCTACAGATAAGATGGAGTGTTACAACTTACACCTAGTCCCAACTTGACTCATCTTTATCGTCATTCTGATTTGTGTTTCTGGATGATGTAATAGTTTTCTCTTGCTGTGTAACAAATGATCACAAATCTAGGAGCTTAAAACAACACGCATTTACTATCTCATAGTTTTAGTTTGGGCACCTCTTTACTGGGTCCTTTGCTTAGGGTCTCACAAGGCTTCAATCAAAATGTCAGCTAGGCTGAGTTCTCAGCTGAAGGCTTTATTGGGAAACCTTTCACTTCCAAACTCACTCTGATGGTTGGCAGAATTCATTTCTTTGTGGTTGTAGGGCTGAGAGCGCCGACTTCTTACTGGTTAGAGGCTGGAGGCTGCCCTCAGCTCCTACAAACTTCCTGCAGTTCCTCGCCATGTGGACTTCCCAACATGGCCGCTCATTTTAGCAAAGCAAGTCTCTAGAGTAGGTCTGCTACCAAGTCATAGTCTTATTACATGTGAATGTTATTGCATTAACAATGTAATCATGGGGGTGACATCCTTTACTTTTGCCATATTCTATTGGTTAGAAGTAAGTCACAGGTCCCACCCACACACAAGAGAAGGGATTATACAAGAGCATAAATACCAGGAGACAGGAAGCATGGCAGGGTGAACCCACCTTAGAATCTGTCCAACACAACAGGTAAAGAAGGCAAAATATTGGGAATGGACTAAAGGAGCATTCAGGGGCAACCCACATGCTTCAAGAAGGTAAGATTCAAGGCAGAGATGGAAATGAAAGTGTGGCCAGCCCAGGAGGACTAACATTTGACACATTTCTAAGCTCATGTTTTAAAAACATTTACTCCGTGTTTATAGAGAGAAGAAATAAAGAGCTGTGAGGAGAGGAAAGAGGTAAAAGAATGTCGAAGACAGCAGTCTAGTTTGGAAACTCACTCATTAACATCAATTCTTGCGTTTAACTGCCAGAACCTTCTTTAGAAGGTGGTCTCCTGACCGTCTGTTGTCACTCGGTTATGCTCTCCATGCCTTCTCATCCGCCAACAGACATGACAATATTTCTTTAACTACAAGTAATAGTCACCTTAAGATGAATTTTGGTAAATTCAATTTCCTGTAACTCTCTTCAATTTCCTGTAATTCCCAATGATATTATGTCAGAGTCTAACAGATCAGCTCCTAAGTAAAAGACTGTACTCTTAACTGAGCTATGCTTTTATGCTTTAAACTTGGCAATGCAAAGAACCAGGGTGGGTAGTAGCCTCGACTACTATTAGGTTTTTTGCAAATACTACCTGGAATGGCTTCTAACAATACAGGTGTCTCTTTCTAATTCCTTGATTTAGGATTCTGGAGACCTCATTTTGGTAGAATTCAGGGTTGGGGAATTTACCAGCCTTTATGGAAATTAGGGTGGGACATTAACATTATGCAAGTGAAACTATAGAAGGACTTATAAATATTTTCATATTCTTTGAAACAAAACAATACAGATGAAACAACAAAGAGAATACCCATTATGGTATATTATGATCAAGCTACTTAAATTAGTTTTAAAAAAAAAAGTACAGAAAAAGAAACATACAATCTTTCACTTACTATCACTTTCTCACAGGGTACTTTTTGGAAGTCAGCACTTTGGGCAACAGAGCTTCTGAGGTAAGGGCCCTACATAAGGGGAGCCTCTGGGCCTTCCCATGCCCAATAAGTAGTTTTACCACCACTTGTGCTACCTACCTGGGCTCTGTATGCACTGAACGGTAACCTAGGTTTCGTACCTCATTTAATTACGTTAGTGCTTTCTCTCCTTTAGGAGAGACCCGTGAGGAAAACAAACAAACAAATAGAAAACACCTCCTGGCCAAAACTTTGTCTTTTATTTTTAATTTCTGAATCCCCTGTTTCCCTTATTTCTAGATATCACCAAAAGAATTACTTCAAAACTCACTGAAATTAAAATATTCATTGTTCCCCAAAAGCTATCCAAAGAAACCTTCATGAACTAAAGCAGAACTTAAAGTAAGGGTGTTTGTGGTGGAGGAATTCCTATACTCCCAAACCAGCCCCAGCCTCTACCTTCTCAACAAGGAGGCACTAGCTTAGGTCAGGCCCTCTCCTCACAGCCCAATCTGGGGCCATTCTCAAGTTCAGCTGTTTGTTCTCACACCAGTCTCAAGCCAGGTTGCCATATTTACTCCTCCCATGTATGGAGATCGGGGCAAGGCTTCAGGGTTCATCTTCAGTCCCTGGGACTCTCTTCCTCTGCTCCAGTAGTTCTCACCCCTGGCTGTGTAACAGAATCTCCTGGGAGATTTAAATGGAAAAACAAATTCCAATGTCCAGATCCCAAGCACGCTCATTTACTTGGTCCAGGTTGGAGCACGGTCACTGGAATGTTTAAAGAGGTCCCCAGGTGAGTCTCATGTGCAGCAGGATTACACTTAGTTCCACTCAACTTGAATCATCACATTCCATTTCATAATTTAATTACATTTCCCATATATTTATGTTTAAATGTCTCAGCTTTGAATGAAAAAAGTCTATTGTTCCTCCAGTTGCGGTTCTTTCTTTGCTCATCTAGTCAAGAAGTCCTTATCTTTAAAATATAAAACAGACTCTAGTTGTCTTGAGCTTATAAGAAAGGAGGAAGAGTGCCACTTTGGGGCATGGGGTTGAGAACATCCCTGTTTAACAGTTACCACGTGCAAAGAATATCAAAGTCTTGGTTTCTGGCAGAATAGGAGTTAACCATGTGCTGGGATTTGAGGGGTTCTTCGCATGGCTTTTGATTTAAATATCTGTTTTACTCTTGGTGCCACATTAACCGAACTTCTGCCATTAGAAATTCACTTACGTGGATTGAGCTTTCACCTTTTCAGGAGTTTTTCATTAGTTATGAATAATCCTAGGAGGATTCATTAAGACCTTTGTGTGAAATAGCTCATGGGGTCACTGTTGCTTGTGACAAAAGGAGGCACATAATTACCTTTTGTAGTAGCCTTTAGTCTGCTTCCTTCTCTAGGCTGTACTCTCCATAAAGGCAGGGCTGTGCCTCTATTATTTCCTAGCACCTAGCTCAGTATCTGGCACAAAGCAGATTCACGGTAAATATTTTTTTGAATGAATGAACGGTCGATGAATAAAAGAATGAATGAATAAACACACTTGAGCAAAGCAGTGGCCATAATTAGTCATGAATCCTGGAAGAAGGAAAAGAAAAACAGAGAAAAAAATAGAATTCTTAGAGGAAAAACATTACCATGTCATAGTTTTCTTGGAGGTTTGAGGCTTTGCACACATCATAGAGAAAGTGAATTAAAGACAACTCACTAATAGTTCCATTTTGAGGCTGTTGACTTCTTTGCTGGAATTTCCCCCTCATCTTTCTTCTTCAATAACAATAATAAGAACAATGAGAGCTACCATTTATTAAGCTTTTACTGAGAACCAGACATCATACTAATTGTTTCAGTGTTTTTACTGATCCTCCCAATAACTCTTTGAAGTGGGTATTTTCATTACCAATTTACAGATGAGGAAACCTAAGCTTACAGAGGATGTAAATTGTAAATGTAATGTAAATGTAAATTGTGACAATCAGATGGCAGACATGGGATTTGAGCCACAATCTGTCTGATGCCATGTGGTTTCATTGGCTCCTGGTGTGCCTCCTTCCATCTGTTTGCCCTGCCCCAGCACACACTCTCTCTCCTCTGTTCTCTTTCATGTGGCCACATATAAACATTGGGGATGAGGATGCAGTTGACCTGGTCTGAATGTATGGTGGCATAGAGAGGTTTGAGTTAAGAGGATGAAAGCAATACTCCAACAATAAGGATCAGCGCAGCTTCTGGAATTAAACATAAAACCCACAAACTTTCTCAGGCGCCAATATGCAGAGGAAAATATGGTGAGATCTTAATATATTTTGTTCCTCAAGGAGACAAAGTTTTTCTTCCTATCAAACTTGGGAAGAGATTTCCTGCATTGAAAAGGGGACATATATGGTCTAAAAGTAAAAATTCTCAGCCCCTATGTCACATCAAATGCAGAAGAATCGTATGACAGTGCTTACAGAGACCTTTGATAACAAAGTGCAATTTAGTAACTCTGATTCAGATGGTAGGGTGTACATCAGGGTGGTCTCATATGGTAGCACTTGCTGAGGAAAGAAAAAGCACAAGTAAGCCTCTGTGAACAAAGCTTGCTTGAAACTCCATGGAGAAAGTGGAGTATGAGGGTCCAAATACTTAGAATATAGAGTACACACTTTTAATATGATCATCTCTAAATATCACTTTGTACAATTAGATTTCGTAAAGAAGAGGTGTCTCTTAGATGAAGATTTTATTTTCTATTCAGTGACTGGAGGGGTAGTATTCTGGGGCCCAGATTCTGGAGATTTTCTTTTTTTTTATATATAAATTTATTTATTTTATTTATTTATTTTTGGCTGTGTTGGGTCTTCATTGCTGCGCGTGGGCTTTCTCTAGTTGCAGTGAGCGGGGGCTACTCTTCGTTGCAGTGCACGTGCTTCTCATTGCAGTGGCTTCTTTTGTTGCAGAGCACGGGTTCTAGGCGTGTGGGCTTCAGTAGTCGTGGCACATGGGCTCAGTAGTCGTGGCACACGGGCTTAATTGCTCTGCGGCATGTGGGATCTTCCCCGACCAGGGCTCGAACCCGCGTCCCCTGCATTGGCAGGTGGATTCTCAACCACTGCGCCACCAGGGAAGCCCTGGAGATTTTCTGAAGTTTTGCAAACCACATAAGTACTTGCTGAAGTAACGTTCTCTTGTGGCTTAAACAATTTTAACCAACATTTTTACACAGATGGGAAGATCAAGCCCCTTCTCAGGACGAGGCCCTGCCTGGATGGAGTACCTGCAAGACAGAGCAAGTATTTCATCTTAGAGAGTACTTAGGAGAAAGACCCCATTTCACTTTACTGAGGTGGGCAATATAAGTCTGGAAAGTTCTCAGAAGTAGTATTCTACCTGCTCTTTCTGTTGACCATGCTTATCCTCACACAAGGACCCAGGCTGATGGATTCACCACTGCCTGATCATACCAGTCCCTGTGGCAGTGGGAAGAGTATACTCAGGAGGGTCTCGTAACAGCAATTACGTGCTCCAACTCGATGCAGCTGTAATTTTTGCTTACACCCTACTGGCCACAACAAGCCGTAGGAGCCACGCACCCACCAAAAGGCATACCTTCGAGGTCAGAGGGCGCTGCGAGCTCAGCGCTGAGTCCTTCACCAGCTGTCTCGCATCGCGCTCACGCACCACGTGCAGAAGCGCTGGAGGCCCCACCGAGTGTTCAGCCCGCAGTACTTCTGCCGCCAGGCCACCGCCTCCCGCATCCCTGCGCACCGCCTCGACCAGCTCCCGCGGCCCGCCGCCGTCAAAAGCCTCGCCGACTCCTTCTCCGTGGCCAGCGGCGTTCATGACGCACGGGCGCGCCTACTCGCGGGCCAGTGGGAACGGGGACGGCGGCAGCAAGGGCGGCAGCCTCCAAAACGTCCGAGTCGACCCGCCCCCGCCCCGAGCACGCCTTATCCCCGCCCCCCATCCAGTCCACACTCCCTTCCAGAGGGCTCGCGCTGGGGGACTGCTCCCGGCCCGGCGCTGAGGCCGGCTCTGGTTGCGGGGAAGACTTTGGCCACAGAGGCCCTCCTGCGAAGCGTGGGGACGCACCTCGGTGGCCGCAGCCAGAGTGATGTCCACGGAAGGACAGTGGGCCGCGTGGGGTACTGCGGCGGTCTTGGCAGGACAAGGGCGGACCCCGTGGTGCGTGAAAAGCCGTCCGGGGGTGCTCTGCCTGTTCCGAGCCCCCGGCCTCTCGGGAGCCGTCCCTGGGTAGCTGAGAGGCCTGGCTCCCTTTTAATTTGTAACAGAAGACTTTTCACCCCGTTGGTGCACTTCTCTGGGGCCGTCCGGGAAGCCTCCAGACGGCCAAGCGGTGAGCCGACATCAACTGTGGGGACGAACTTGATACCTTTGGAGAGGGAGGGAGTTTAAGGCAAAGATGGGAGAGAATTCGCCTTCAGAGTTGACTCTTTCACCGTGTTTGTTTTGTTTTGTTTTAATTGTGTCTCATTTTAAGCTTAAGCACACACAATGTCGGTGATGGATTGGGAACGAGAAGTTTCAAGGCTGAGTGCTAAGTTTTGGCCTGCGCACCTGAGTGAATTAAGCTGTTTATTGCTAAGTAGAATATTAGTGGTAACAGCTGGGTTAGAGACGGTGCTGAGAATCGAGAGGTTTCCTTTTTTTTGACATGTTAATTGTCAATGCCTAGGTTTACCAGACTGAAGCCCAGGGGAAAGATTTAGGAGTCATCACCTTAGAGATGATGTGTATCTCCGTGAAATCACCACGAGACCTTCTAAGAAGTGGGTTTCGTAGAGAACTTGAGACGTCAAAGGACTGAACCCTTGAGTAATGTGAGTAAACGGTGTGTTTTATTATTTTTTAATCTTGGAGACTAACAATGCATTGGTATTATGATGGGAAACTGGTGAAGCAGGGAAGATGTGGAGTGACTGCAGGAGCAAATTCCCCAAGAGGGAGAGAGGAATTAGGACACAGTGAACGCAGACTCACTTTAAAAAGCGTAAAGTACCAATTCAGGGAAGTTCTATTAGTAAACTGTGTCCTCTAGAAAGAAAAACTCAGTTCTGACTTTAAATTGTCAATGATAAATGCTGAGGGGAAAAAAACCCATAGAAGTGCATTAAAAACTCTGAGCGACGACTTAAGCTTTCTACAGCTTGAGAGGCATAGCACCAACACAATATAATTTGGATTAGGAGGTCCAGCTGATTTAGTGAACCTAAAATCACACCAAAAGAGTGCGGACTTCATTGGTAATGTTCTTGTAAGGTTCTCCTGCCTGCTTCAAATTAAAAACTCTCCCAAGACTTCCTTCAGTTACAAAACAAAAAAATATGCTCTCATCAATATGCATAATTTTACATATTATATTCTGTACTGTATTATAGTATGAAGATGATCAGCTTGTCTCTTGGAAAGTTGTGGTAACCACATTTTAGTAGTGCTGTCCTGGGGTTTCGACAGACCCCCACTGGTTCCTGGGCTATTTCTCTCCTCCCACATAGCTACAATTCTATACAAATGGGACTGTACTCACCCTCCAGACCCCATTTCACTCTCGACCCTACTGCTCTATGGTATCAGCCTTTACTACTTCTGAAAATGTTGTTATTCCAGTGTCAGTAATGACCACTGCATTCATCTGGTAAGGCTGTCATAGCAAAATGCCACAGGCTGGGTGGCTCAAACAACAGAAATTTATTTCTCACAGTTCTGGAGGCTGGAAGTCCAAGATCAAAGTGTCAGCAGGGTTGGTTTCTCCTGAGGCCTCTCTCCTTGGCTTGAGGATGGCTGCCTTCTCTCTGTGTCCTTACGTGGCTTTTCCTCTGTAAGGTTGCAACCTTGGTGTCTCTCTCTCTTTTTACGGGGACACCAGTCCTATTGAATTAGCTCCCCCCCCCCCACGAGCTTATTTAACCTAGGTTACCTCTGTAAAGGTCCTTTCTCCAAATACAGTCACGTTAGGGGTTAGGCCTTTGATGCATGAATCTTAGGGCCACAGCATTTCGTAGCAACTATCTTTCTAGTAAACTTGATGGCAATTCTGGCTTTACTTGAATAATGTGGTTTACTTCATGCTTTTGACAGTTCCCTCCTTAAAAAGATTTTTGCTTAATCTCCCTTATTTCCCATGACACTACTCTTTCTTGTTTCTGCCTACTGCATTTATTTTATTGGCCACTCCTACCTTACTTTCCATCCAAATTCTTCTTCCCACATCTTCCCCTAATTGTTCTTAATCTCTAGGCTTTGTCCTGAGCCCTCTTCTTACCTCACTTAAAATGATTTCACTAAGGGGTATTAATCATGCCATAGCTCAAACATGATATGCTTACTACTGACACATCCTTTTACAACTCTAGTCCAGACCCTCTCTTGAGGTTTGGAATCATCTGTGTTCACTTTCTATTGAACATCCTGGAATTTATTGAACATCTCTGACTAAGATAGATGCATGAGCTCAAAAAGCAATTGGCACTCAATACATATTTGTTGAGCTCATTCAGAACACTCGTTCATTCAGAAATATTTGTTGATCACCTACTAAACAGCAGACGCTGTTGTAGGTGGTTGGAATACATCAGCAAACAGAAGAGACCAAGGTCCTTGTGTGCAAGGAGATTCCATCATAGCAGATTACTGGCAATGACAAATGAATGCTAAATAAATTTTACAGTATGATGGATGATGTTAAGTACTTAGATTAAAGAAAAAGTAGACCAGGGTAGGAGGGATCAGGGATGGGTCAAGGGGCGGGTTGAAGGATTAAATTAGGTGGTCAGGTGAACCTCATTGAAAAAGAGCGATTTAAACAGAGGTTTGAAGAAGGTGAGTGAATAAATACAGTTTACGAAAGGCGTCTCAAATATAATACATCCAAAACTCCACTGAACAAGTCTCTTCCCTAGAATTCTCAGTGTGGTTGCCATTCATCCTTCTACTAGAGTGATCATATAAATCTATCTGCCAAACTAGGACACAATGGAGAATAAAGGATGGTTCTACAGGCATTAACCAGCACATCCCCAGACAAACTTGGGTGTATGGATGTATGGATGCCTAGCTGTCACCCCAGGCAGAAACATATGTCATTCTTGTCTTCTCTCACTCCCTCGTCCCTCCCTTCCCCTTTATCTTCTCCGAGTAGATGACCAAGTTCTTTTGATATTACCCAGAATATATCTCTTCTATTTCTAATACTGCTGTCTTAATTCCAGATATCTCAGGATCTCTGACTAGCATAGAGACAGGAGCTCAAAAATGTTCTAACTCTGAGTCTGTTCCTCCTCAAATCCCTTCCCTAGATCTCAGACGGACTCTTCCTGAACACTCTAATCCCGACACTCTCATTTAAAAAATGAGGAGTGAGGGAGTTCCATGTCAGCCCACCCAGTGGTTAGGACTCCACACTTTCACTGCCGAGGGCGTGGCTTTAATCCCTGGTCGGAGAACTAGGATCCCTGCAAACCGCATGGCGTGGCCAAAAACAAAGTGAAAGGTTTGGGTAGAAAGCACGTAAAGCACATACAGAGGCTGACAAGGCCCTTGCTGGTCCCAGGCCCCCTCCTCTGTTGTGTGTCTCCTACTCATGACTTGTATGTAGGCCAGCCCTGCCTGAGTGCCTGTTACAATCTAGCCCTGCCAAATGCCTTCCCTGAAAGGTAAGAACATGGGGGTATCAAGCAGTTTACCTTCAAAACCCACAGTTTCTGTAATTTTAAGTCTAAAACTCGGTGTCTCACAAAGATTAAATGCCCATTATTGCCCTTAAGATGTGGGGGATTAAAAATATATCAGATCTCTCTCTAGTTCCTATTTCAGCTCAGATGAATCCAATTAGGTTTCACTGCAAACTATGAAATACGCTAGGCCTATTTCCTCTTTAAATTGATTATAAATGTTGATGCTCTTCAGTATAAGTGCAAATTAATCTAGGGAATTCCATGAAATTTTATTTCTTAATTAAGCAGTTTAGACTAAATTAACTGCAGTGACTACTCTGGCTCCTAAGGTTGTTCAGGGTCAGACACATGTCATCAAATGTAACACAATGATTTTCCACTTGGCACAGGCTTTTTCGTCAAACTCGTTTCATTGCTTTGGGCTGGAGAGGAGAGGTTGCAGTCTTGAGCCGGGTGATCTGTAGAGACTGGGACCAGGATTATAGGAGGCAACACCAGGTGATGACACTCAGGCCAATTGAAGGAGTTTCTGGAAAATAGAAACGTGGCTTCCATTAAACTAAGAAAAGAACTGGGGCCTTAGACGGTCCAGAAATGAAACTTTCTACTGATATACATCTGGCAATGCTTCAGTGAGCGCAATCCATTTGGTCAGCCAGATGGACCAGTCCTGGCAGCTTTTCAGTCTCATGCACAAAGCACTTCAGCCTGGGGAAGAAAAAAAAATCCCCAAACAAAAATATAAATAGAGAAGACCCTAGCATTGTGGCTAAACAATGGGGAAGACTCTTATAAATGAGGTTTCCACAGCACTGTGCATTTCAGACATGACAGCTGTTACCTTTTTTCTTTCTTGATTTTTAATAGCTTATTTATCATGGGTGAAGGATGCGATTACTTATCGGAGGCTCCATGCTTTTGGCAGAAAACCTTTACAATGCTCAGTTACTCTCTCCTGGAGGAAAGAAGGCAATTTCCAGCCTCTTTCTGAGAAAATATACTAAATAATGCCAACAAAGAACAGTGATAAGACTCTAAATTGAAAAAGATCTTTTGAAAATGCAAACTTCAATATCATGGACTATCAAAGGAACTCCGGCTAAAAGGATGGGCTCACCAAAGAGATTCTCTTTTTCTCATTTAGGAAGCCTTACTCTTTTCTCACTTTCTAACACCATGAATCTAATTCAAGTTCGCCATTAGCTTGAATGAGAATTATCTTCTGTCACTCAAACTATGTGTCTGCGCTGAAGTTCATTGATCATCCTTCAGCTGAACTGCCATGGCTACTCAATAACCATGGCCCATTTCCTACTCCTGAAGTCAAATGCTTAGATGTGACGGCATGCCGTGCACTGAGGAGTCTATGTATGTTTCCTCCTTCCTCGCCCAGAGTTTGCTGAGAGAATAGAGACATAGAAATCCATTCTAGGCAGCCATCCCAATTTATGCCATTTGTAATTATGGACTTCTGAAGTTACTCTTAAGAATTATTTTAACTCACTAATCAATAGGTTACTTGGGAGGAGTTAGAGAGTGTAAAGTAAATGAAGAATGTTAATGTCTTTTACTTAACTTTTTATCAAATACGTTTCTTTTTGTCTTTAGATAAATACATCCTGCTAAAACTTAAAATACAGTCCTCCCTTCCCTCTCTCTTTCCCCCTCTTCTTTCTAGCAAAGATTTACTTAGCTCTCACTCTGTGCCAGGTAACACACTGAGGGATCTCTGTGGATTATCAAGAAAATAAAGCATTTTTGGTGAATTCCAGATTTATACACGAGCTGCCTACATTAGCTAATCTTCAAGTTTCCTCCGTTATTTGCATGTTGATGAGATGTCAAGTTCCAGATCAAATATCACGAATAAAAGTTCCCAGGTGGAGTATCCCATTTTACATTTTGGTTTTAGTGGGGTTTTTTTTTGTGGTGTTTGGGTGCTTTTTTGTGGTGTTCTGGCTTGTTTAGAGGACTAGATTCCTTAACCCAATCTCAACTCTTCATTCAAAAATATTGGGAATTTTCTTTCTTTATTTCAAGTGAAGAGTAATATGATTTTCTGTCCATTTATACCAGCTACTTTTCAGAATCAGTCCATTCTTTCATGTTTTTCTATCACTTCTGCATCCAGTCCTTTGCCACGACTGGCCTAAGTTCATGATAAAATCCTTAGAATTATGGCATGCTAAAGTCTTTTTGGAGGGTCGCTTTCAATGTTTTCCACCATGATGTGAGATTTTTATGTTTCTTATGTTGCTTTCTTGTACTGTGTTAGAGAAACAAATCCAGAATGCTGTGATTGGAATTCTTCAGGTTTGGGTCTTGTCAACTATCCCATAGCCGATATGTTCAGGGAAAACGAGGAATCTTGCAACCGTCAAGCCCTCAGCACATTTTTCAAAGTGGACCTAATTTGACTTTATCCCTTTATCCAGTACTTTGCTTTCTCAAAGGCTTCGTGCTGTTATTCATCCTTTTGTTGGCCAAAGCAAAAGCCAATTTAAAAAATCAAGTATATGATCTAAAGCATTTTGACAAATATATACATTTGTATAACATTCACCACTACAATCAAGATGTAGAACATTTTCATCACCCCCAAAATCTCCCCGTGTCTTTTAAGGTCAGTTCCCCAGCTACTCCACATCCTGCCCTCAGGCAACTGTTGATCTGCTCTCTGTCTCTATAGATTAGTTTGGCTATAAAACTACAGTTCTAGACTATTATACAAATTGAATCACACAGTATGTGTTCTTTTGTGTCAGGCTTCTTTCACTCATCATATTGTTTTAAAGATTCCTCCATGTTCTTGCATGTATTGGTAGTTCATTTCATTTTAGTGCTACTAATTTCCATCTTATGGATATACCACAATGTTTTTACACGTTCACTTGTTAAGGGACATATGGGTTGTTTCTCTTTTTTCTGTTTTGTTTTTCTACTCAAGTAAAGCTGCTGTAAGCTTACCTGTACAGCCTTTGTGTGGATATATCAGAGCTCTTCTGCAAGGGGAGATATTAAAGATATATTCAAGGGCCAAAGTTTAAATGCCAAAGGGAGGAAATACGTAATATAAATGAAAGAAGCAGAATAATGTAAGAGAAAAGGGGGTGAGAACTGTAGCGATTTGCCACAGATCCAATGTTTAATTCTGTTTCATAATGAAACAATGTTAAGAAAACTGCAGTGATAATGTACCACAGCATCAAAAGAAAAGCACTATAGGTCAGCTCCTTCCTTGGATCAGGTAACAAACAGCCCTTTTAAGACTTTTTCCTTGCCACAGGCTAAAGTATCATTAAGAATGCATTGTTAAGAAAAATTTAGTTTTAGACAGTCTTGGGTTTGAATTCATAATCTGTACATGCTAACTGCATGACCTTAATCAAGCTTCTCCAAATATCTGAACCTTTGTTTTTTATTAGCAAAATGGGGATAATAGTGTTACCCATTTTATAGAATGGAGGTAAAGCATAAACAAAATTAAAGCGTATCTGGAATTAGCCTAAATATTCTTTCTCTCACTTTGGCATAAGCTACAACTTGATTGTCTTCCACATGTCAGGCCCTGTGTGATGTACAGTACTCTCATCATCTCTTTTTTTTAAAAATTATTTATTTTTGGCTGTGTTGGGTCTGTTGCTGTGCGTGGGCTTTCTTTAGTTGCGGCGAGCAGGGGCTACTCTTCGTCGCCGTGCGCGGGCTTCTCATTGCAGTGGCTTCTCTTGTTGCAGAGCACGGACTCTAGAGCACAGGCTCAGTAGTTGTGGCACACGGGCTTAGTTGCTCTGCAGCATGTGGGATCTTCCCAGACTAGGACTCGAACCCGTGTCCCCTGCATTGGCAAGTGGATTCTTAACCTCTGCACCACTCGGGAAGTCCCTCATCATCTCATTTTATTAAATCTTCACCTCATTAGCTAGACAAGAAACTGAGGTTGAGCGAGGTTGAAGCCGTGTGATGAAAGCAGAAAACGAGAACCACTAGCTGTGACTGGAATTTGCTTCCTCGAAGCATGAGTCAATAGCTGAAAAGTTTCATTGACTGGGGTCCACCTCTACATTTGCAAAAGGCTGGAGCTCACTTCTTTGCAACCATGTCACTTCTGCTACTCGTCCATAACCTGCAGGTCTGATGTCCTCATAACAAGTTGGAGGCCAGGCTTTTCTGAGAGCTTGTCTTTGGCCAACTGTAACCATATTGTCAAAAATATGTGTCTGCCACTGGACTGGGAGCTCCATTCTGAGGACCTGGCAGAGGGCCTCGCACATCGGAGTCAGATCATTTTATGGAGCACAACTTGAACATAGTTTTCCTTACATTGAATTCAGGAACCAGAATCTTTAGATAAAGAACAAGTGTTTACCTCTTAACACCATCGTGCATGTTACTTTGATCTTTGTGTCATCTTTAATAGCTGAGACAGCCACTTAGGTGGTCTCAGTTGGCCTTATGACCAATTATGTATCTCTCTGGGCATAACATCGAGTCATCTATTTTTAAAATGATGTCACTCCACCTCACTGGATCCCTGTTGTTTCTTTGTTTATAAAATGAAGGTATGGACTAGATGCTCTATAAGATCCTTCACATTGTTATATTCTCTATGATTCAAATAACACCCCCTGGTTCCTGTCCCAGTTCTAATAATTTTGGGGTAACCTGGCATTTTTCTGGGATCAGGTTCCTATAGTGCAGTGGCTCTTCAGACCAGAAGCATCAGCAACAACTGGTCCACTGAGTCTAAGAACCACCCCTGCTGAAAGGGGGACCAGCACCCCTCTCCATCTAGTCTGAGTCTTTCCTCAAACATCCAGCGCTGGCTCCAACTCCACAGCATCTGCCCGCTGACACCTCCCTGCGTTCTGCAGAGGGGAGACAGCCTGGAGAGTGGCTGGAGGAGGTTATGGAGGGGACGTGACCTCCAGTTGACCCGCGAGCTGGACCCGGGCAATCAGAGGTTCCTCATCCCCTCTCCTGTCCTTAGAAGGCACGTTCTGCCCACCATCCCCACATTTGGAAGGAGCCTTGAGAGAGCAATGGATGTTGAGACCATGGATGGCATACATGACTGAACCCACTTAAGGCCTCTATATCAACTTTTAAAATTCTGGCAGGCAGGTATGGAGATCTCCTGGTCTCACAGCTGCCCGAGACATGCCTCATATGTAAGTTCCCTGGCATATTAATCCTGCCACCTACCTATCTGGAGTGGTCTGCCTCTTTCTTCTGTCTCTTCTTACCCCTGTATGGGGGGCGGGGAGGCCAGTTCCAGATTTCACCTGGGCAACCCCTGAGGTTGCAAACCAGCTAGGGTTCTTCAAATTCCACTCCCCCTGCCCTGATGACCCAACATAACATCTTTGTTGCCTTCGTTAATGAGTTATGAGGATAATTTCACTTCCTTAGAAACACATGGCATCCTTCCAAAACTGAGTTTCAGTTTATAAGCAAAGGCTATAAAATGGCTTCTTCCTGGCTGAGGGAGGAAAGGAAAGTGTTAGTTGTATGTGTATGTGTGTGGTTGAGGATCAGATCAGGGACTGGCAGTCAAGAAGAGCTTCTGCCTGCGCATCATACCCACGAAAGGGCTTGAACTTAGACTCTTGTTGTAATTTCTAAATTGAATTACGTGTAACCTCACAGCGGCGCACTTGAAAAATAGTCATCATTTCACTTGTGGTCCATATCTGGATTATATCAATACTTTCTGTAGTGTATTGTGAATTATTTTATAAAGAAATGCTGTACTTAACCTTATAGACAACATAATTGTGCTGCATTAGGTTTTCATAAAAGTAATTTGTCACTATATTAAATTCTTGCTCCCTAGTCTTGCAATTATTCAGGATAATGGCCTAAGAGCCTCAATATATCAACTTGCCCTGACCTCTCTCTCCCTTATGAGAAACTCTGGGAAGATACTCAGTATCTAGATGAGGTGTTAGGAGGGTCTAACATTAGGCCCCAAATGGATACAATGCAACCTATGCTAATAACTTCCCCTTAACATTGAACTCCGTGAAGCATTCAAAGTACTTCCTAATTTCATGTCTTACCTAATTTATATCAAAAGTCAACAAACATTTATCAAGTGTTTACTATGTGCCAGATACTGTATTAATACTGAGGACGCAAAGATGAAAAGAACAGCCAGTATTCTCAAAATGCTTGCAGCCTACTGAGGGAAAAATCTTGAATCATGGGTACAATTCATCATACAAAACACTGTGAGGGAAGTATGTACATGATACAAAAATTCATTTTAACTGGGGAGAAAAGAAAGTGTTCTGGGGAAGACACCCCCAGTAATGGTTATGAATGTGCTATACTACTTCCCAGCACAGGAACGACTGGGGCAGAGGCTAGAGTGTCTGAAGTAAGAGCGTGACTATAAAGAGCTAAAGCAACTCTCTGGATTTTGCTGTAGGCTAAAGGCAGTTTAAGGGGAGTGTGGGCAGGTGGGCCCCATCGCCTGCCCTCAGGCGTTCTTTAAATCTCTAAATCATTTGGTGTAGGTCTGTTGAGAGCTTTTTGCCTAAAAAATTCAGGATTCAGAAGACAGGGACTGGTGAGCTGCTCCCTCCAGGTCTGTTCGGGCACCCAGAAGCTGGCAAAACCACTAAACAGCTAGGTTGCAGCAGGCCACCACCAGGCTCCAAGTACTCCTCCCTGGAAAGTGTAGAAGACTGAGAGGATTTGAAGGAAAAAGAAAAGTTCTGTGTTAGTGCAGAGAGATCCGTTTATCAGCAGAGAGTTATCAAGGTTAATGAGAAAAATTATCTCATCAGAACAATCCCCGGGTGGAGGCACGTGCAGGAGCCGTCTCCCTCTCTAATCTGCAAGCCTGGGGCCTCCCTGAGCAATACAATCCATCAAAGTCACTTCCTCTGCCTTCCCAGGGGAGTGAGCCCCCTCCTGCCACTGAAGAGGAAACCGGTGGAGGGTCCCGCAGATGGCCAGTGGGCACAAGGGCGATGCCAGGTGTGCCTGGAAGTAGAAAAAGGAGCAGGGCACTGCACCCCAAACCTCCTTCTGGCTCTTAGGGAGCCAGGAACTGAGGATGACTAAGCAGGTGCCAAGGGAGGGAAGGAAACGTGTGCCCTACACACACACACACGCACGCACCAGTATACACACCACACCCTGTACTCACGTACACACGTAGTACACACAATACGGACATATGCCGTACACATGCACACTCAAGTCACATCCACCACACACATCATGCAAGAACACTTTACACACACACACACACACACACACACACACACACACAGGCATGCTGTGCGTCCTGCTGTCATTTGTTTTCCATCTTTCATCCTTTATGGGAAATAACAACCGTTTAGTCAGATGCATTTTCTTAAATGCTTGTCCTTATGGTTCCTTTGGCAGGAGCCTGCAGTTTCCACCTGCTGCCAGCCCTGGGGGTAGAGAGTTTTTTGTTTCGTTTGTTGCAGTTATTGTGGTGGTGTTGGTTTAGTTTTGCGTTGTTCCAGGGAAGGCAGGAAGCAGCAGAGAAGTAGCTAGAAAGCCACAACTTTTGCAGGTAGGCCGTTCAATATACAGTGCAGTTAGCCAGACTGTGGCCGGCTGGCTCAGGGTCCCGGGACTGCAGTAACTGCCCACTTCCAGTGCCTCCTTCCCATCATTGCCGTACTCCCTTTATGCGAAGGGCAAGCCTTCCACCGGCAGGGGGTGCTACTCTTCGATCAGACCCCCTTCTCTTGGCCACAGCTCCCTTGTTCCCGACACTTCAGACACTTCAAATCTTTCCTCAAGCCACGTCCCCTTTGGGAAGCTTTTAGCCTTCACAGATCTTCTCTCTCCTCGGGCATTCCGTAATAAAGTTACGATAACTTTAGTAGTACTCCTCTGTAAAGCACAGTTTAGTCCATGATTTATATCAACTTGTATTCTCACTAGATTTCAAGGATGTCAGTCTCAACTTCTCCAGCCAGCTTGTAAGCGACTGCAGGGCATGATCAGTGTTTTAACACATTCTGGCATGCTCCCTCGTCTCTGAGCAAATGTGGGGAGCTGGGTTGCGATTCTTTTTTTTTTTTTTAAACCCCACTTTTGTTTATTTATTTATTTTTGGCTGTGTTGGGTCTTCGTTTCTGTGCGAGGGCTTTCTCTAGTTGTGGCGAGCGGGGACCACTCTTCATCGTGGTGCACGGGCCTTTCACTGTCGTGGCCTCTCTTATTGCGGAGCACAGGCTCCAGACGTGCAGACTCGGTAGTTGTGGCTCACGGGCCTAGTTGCTCCACGGCATGTGGGATCTTCCCAGACCAGGGCTCGAACCCGTGTCCCCTGCATTAGCGGGCAGATTCTCAACCACTGCGCCACCAGGGAAGCCCCTGGGTTGCGATTTTTATCTTAAGGCATGGCCAGTAGATTTTATATTCATTACATTTCTTTCTTTGACAGAGGCTTCATTTGAGAAACAACCTATTTTTCTGGATATTCTCTGTGTCTGTCCATTGCTAAGAACGTTTGAAGGCTTACAAATTGTTCTGTAAGCGCAGAACCGCCTTTGGCATAACTGCCAGCATTCTTCAGTGGTGAAGCCTTTGCCAGTGGGGAGACAGAGGGGATGATGTCTCAGAAACCATGACCCCTAGCACCTGGAGCCGACCCCATTTGATGACAAGCATGATCTCCTCACATTAGGTAGGCAGAGACACAGTTTCTAGGCATCTCACTGACGTTAACTCCCCAAAGATCCTATACCCATTGGTTGGCCAGTATGATCAGAATATAGTGTGACTTATCCGTTCATCGGATGTTTATTGATTACTTATCAGTTATGCTCTACACTCTGGGCAAGGCACTGGAGGTATACCTCTGAACAAGCCAATTATAAGACTTGTACTCTAGGGTTACAAATGGTGGTCAGTACCATGAAGGAACTGGAGAATTATGATGACAGGGGAGCTGGACAGGGAGAGTGGGGCAGGTGTAGCGAGAACTCATCTAGATGGAGTAAGCGGAGAAGGTGAGGACGTTTAGACTAAGACCCTAAGGGGGAGAAGCAGCAGATTTCAGAGCGTAGGGAAAGAGGTCGTTTGTCACGTGGAATGGTTGGTTTGGTTCAGCTCTAACCACGCCTTATTCAGGGCAGCTGCCTCAACGATGAGAGTCCCAGGTCCCAATGATAATAGCTAACTGGTATTTATTGTTCAGTTACAAAATGCCATCCTTACAGTATTGCTCCAGGTAAGCTTATTGCAAGTGAGGAAATGGTGACTCAAAGAGGTAAAGAGAGGGGGTGCATATCCAGCCTGGTCTGACGGCCTCCAGAGTGTGTGCCTCTCCCCTCCTTTCCACCATGGTAATGGTAGGTAGGAGAGAGCATGACCCAGAGCCACCTAACTCTAGGATCTGAAAAGCTGTTCAAAGAGTGTGTTCTATTGATGGCCTGTCTGCAAATCAAATCTGAAATAAATTACAGCTGTTTTACTTGTAAAATTTTTCTTGTAAATACCATAAAATACATTTAGGAGTAGCGAAGAGTCAAAGAATTAAGCAAATAATCCAAAAAGGATAACAATGGCTGCCTTGAAGCTTCCTGATATATATTATATGTTAACATTCACTGGCCCCTGCCTGTATAGACAATAGACAACCATTATTGACTCTAATTTTTCCTTCTTTCATTCCACAGACACTTTTTGAGCACCTGTTATATGCCAGACACTGTGGTAGTAGCTCAGGATACAGATAAATATCATGCTCTGTCCTAGATTTACATACAATACTTTGAGAACAAAGAGAAGAAACAATTATAATACAGTGTGGGAAGTGCTGTGATTGAGGCACACAGGGGCATAGAACACAGCCTGGGAGGAGGCACTGTTAGGATTTCAGCAAATGCTCCTTGAAGGAGGTGATTTCTGAACTGAGTCCCTAAAACCTTAGTAGGAGGTAATCAGCTTAAGGCTATAATCCAGAAGTGCTAGCAGGGGAACATTATGGGAACAGCCAGGTATCTGTTGTGGCTGGCCCTAGCACGTGGCCCATGAGAGTAAACACAACAGATGAGGTTGAAATCTAAGCGGAGGCCAGACTATGAAGAGCTTCTGCACTGTGGTAAAAAGCTAAGACCTTACTCTGGGTTCTGTGGGATGCCACGGTGTGAAAATGTAAGCAGAGGAATGACATTGTTTTTAGAGTAATCTCTCCGACAGCTGAGTGGAGGATGAATGGGAGGGAGGAGGGGCTAGAGGGCTGGCAGAGTGGGGTGGGATCCCTGCTGCGTGCCAGGCGCTGTCCTAGTCACCGGGGCTCCAATTGTGAACAAGGCAAACGTGGAACAATAGGCTAGTGAGAGAGACACCAAGTTTCACCCATAGATCTCATTTTACATTCATGACCAGCAACCTCCTCTGGGTCCTTTGTGCTGCCCCGCAATCATGCTTTAAGTCCATTCACTCCTCCACTTCCCTAGACACTATTTCATCACCTCTCTTCCCTCAAACTGCTACTTCCTCCCAGAAACTCATACTTCATTGTGGACCTTGCTTCCCACTCACTGAGAAGATGCAAGCCGCCAGAAGAGACCATCCAGTAGACGCTCAACACCACATCTACCCGCCTTTGGCGTGTGTGCATCCTGACACCTCCTGCCTGGCACCACACAGAGTCCCTGTATCCCATCTAAAACCAGTCCCTCCCATTCCCAGATCCCATTCCCTCTGGCCTACTCAAAGCAATTCTTTTGCTCTCCAAGACATTTTTTCCCCCACCCATGGAACATTCCATCAGCATACAATATGCTGTTATTCTTCCCATCTTAAAATTCTTTTGCCCACTTTCCCCACCTGCTTCTGTTCATAGCACATCTCGGAAGAGTCGTCTCTACTCACTGACCCAATTCCTCTCCTTCCAGTTTCTTTCTGTAAACCTACTATGATTGGGCTTTAAGCCCCACCACTCCACAGAAATTATTTTGCTAAATCCAGTTCTCAGTCCTCATCCCAAGTGGCACTGGTACTGATACAGGGGCATAAATCCTCTTCTTAGATCTCCTCTGTTAACCTTTCCTCCAGGGCACACATTTTCTTGGTTTCTCTTTCACCGGCACTACTTTTTGGTATCTTTTGCTGATTCCACCTCTGGTGCCCTGGAACACCACTCCTGATCCTCTTTTCTTTTTCAATAAATTTATTTATTTTATTTTTGGCAGCGTTGGGTCTTCGTTGCTGTGCGCGGGCTTTCTCTAGTTGCGGTGAGCGGGAGCTACTCTTCGTCGCAGTGCGCAGGCTTCTCATTGCGGTGGCTTCTCTTGTTGCGGAGCACGGGCTCTAGGCGCGCGGGCTCCAGTAGTTGTGACACGTGGGCTCAGTTGTTGTGGCTTACAGGCTCTAGAGCGCAGGCTCAGTAGTTGTGGCGCACGGGCTTAGTTGCTCCATGGCATGTGGTATCTTCCCGGACCGGGGCTCAAACCTGTGTCCCCTGCATTGGCAGACGGATTCTTAACCACTGCGCCACCAGGGAAGTCCCGATCCTCTTTTCTATTTACTTTATACTCATACCACCTATATGCTGACATCTCACTAATATGTATAAATCTCAGCTCATTCCTCCACACTTTAGGCTCACATATGCATCTGCCTTCTCAAGACCTCCACTAGGACGACTGATAGACACTCAAACTCAGCATGTCCAAAATGGAACTACTGATTTTCCCCTACAAAGCCTGCTCCTTTTCAGGGGAAAGCATCTCCATTTTTCTAGTTGTTCAGGCCAAAAATCTTGAGGACCACCTGGCTTCTGTGTCTTTCACACCCTGCATCCAATACATAAGTAAATCCTATAGCTCTGCGGTCATGATGTGGCTAGAATCTTATTGCTTCTGGCCACCTTCACTGCTACCACCTGATCAGAGTCATCATCTCCTGTTTCAGAAGCCTCCTAATGGGTCTCTCTGCTTTTACTCTTACCCTTTAAAAAGTCTGCATTCAGCACTAGAACAGTTCTCTTTAAACTTATCACTCTTTGCTCAAAACCCTGAGTAACAGCCAGGGAACCTAAAGTCCCTAAAATGTGCTACATAACTTGTCCTCCCCATCACCTCTCTAACCTCACATACTTTCTCTCCTTTGCTCACTCTCTTCCAGTCATTTTGACCTCTTTCCTGATCAGTCCTTAAATTCTCCAGACGTTCTTCCTCTTAAAGAATTCTGTTTCTCTTTCTGAGAATGTTTTTCCTCTAGATATTCCCATGGTTTGCTCTAGATACACCCTCACCTCGTTTAAATCTTTGTCCAAATGGAACCCTTTTACAAGGCCCACCGTGAGCACCCTATTTTATTTATTTATTTAATTTTTTACAAGATTTTTTTGATGTGGACCATTTTTAAAGTCTTTATTGAATTTGTCACAATATTGCTTCTGTTTTATGTTTTGGTGTTTTGGCCGCGAGGTATGTGGGATCTTAGCTCCCCGACCAGGGATCGAACCCGTACCCCCTGCATTGGAAGACAAAGTCTTAACCAACTGGGCCACCAGGAAGTCCTGAGCACCCTATTTTAAATAGCAACCCCCACCCCTCCAGCATTCTTGATCTTCCTTACCCTGTTTTATTCTGTAGCAATCACTACCTTTTAATTTACCATCTAATAATATGCTTACTTATTATCTTTTATGTTTGTATCATACTCTGCTTGCCAGAATGTAGGCTTCTCCAGACCAGATCTTTGTACGTCTTGTTCCGTTATGCATCACATGTACCTAGAACAGAGTCTGTCCTATAATAGGCACTTGATGAATACTTGCTGAGTGAATGAATAGCAATGTGTTAAGAAAGAACTGAAAAATGTGCACCCCAAGTGAGACAATGTCTATGGAGCAAAGAGAAGAGATACAAGAGATTAAGAAGGTAAAAGAGAGCTCTTTGAATTCAGGGGTAGAAGAAACGAGTAAAAGATGATTCCCAGATTTTAGGCTCAGGTGTCTCTGTGGAGGGTGGTACCATTCAGTGAGATAAGAAATGGGAATTCAGTTTGGTACCTGGATGTGGGACACCACGGTAGAAAGTTCTGTTTGTCAAGGTTTTTTCTTTTTAATTTATTAAGATATAATGCCCATTTAATAAATTTGATCCTTTTAAAGTGTACGATTCAGTAGTTTTTAGTATATTCACAAAGCTGTGTAACCACTGCTACTACCCAATTCCAGAAGATTTTCATTGTTCCACAGAGAAATCTCAGACATGTTAGCAGTCACTCCCCATTCCTCCCTACCTGGAGTCCCTGGAAAACAACTAATAGACTCCCAGTCTCTATGAATTCGGTTACTGTGGATATTTAAAATAAATAGAATCATATATTACGTAGCCTTTGTGTCTGGCTTCTTTCACTTGGTATAATGTTTTCAAGGTTCATCCATATTGCAGCATATATCAGTACTTCATTACTTTTTATGGCTGAATAATATCCCATTGTCTGAATATACCACATTTTTTTCAGACATTGCTTTTTATTTTTTTAAATTTTTATTTTATATTGGAGTATTGTTGATTTACAATGTTGGGTTAGTTTCAGGTATACAGCAAAGTGATTCAGTTAAACATATACATGTATCCATTCTTATTCAGTTTTTTTTCCCATGTAGGTTATTACAAAATATTGAGTAGAGTTCCCTGTGCTATACAGTGGGTTCTTGTTGATTATCTGTTTTATATATAGTAGTGTGTATATGTTAATCCCAAACTCCTAATTTATCCCTTCCCCCACAAAGTCTATGAGTCTGTCTCTGTTTTGTAAATAAGTTCATTTGTCTCATTTTTTTAGATTCCTCATATAACTGATATCATACGGTATTTGTCTTTCTCTTTCTGACTTACTTTGCTTAGTATGATAATCTCTAGGTCCATCCATGTTGCTGCAAATGGCATTATTTCATTCTTTTTTATGGCTGAGTAATATTCCATTGAATATATATACCACGTCTTCTTTATCCATTCCTCTGTTGATGGATATGTAGGTTGCTTCCATGCTATGATGAACATTGGTGTGCAAGTAACTTTTTGAATTATGGTTTTCTTCAGGTATATGTTCAGGAGTGGGATTGCTAGATCATATGGTAGTTCTATTTTTAGTTTCTTAAGGAACCTCCATACTGTTCTCCATAGTGGCTGTACCAATTTACATTCCTACCAAGAGTTTAGGAGGGTTCCCTTTTCTCCACACCCTCTGCAGCATTTATTGTTTGTGGACTTTCTGATGATGGCCATTCTGACTGGTGTGAGGTGATATCTCATTGTAGTTTTGATTTGCATTTCTTTAATAATGAGCAATGTTGAGCATCTTTTCATGTGCCTATTGGTCATCTGTATGTCTTCTTTGGAGAAATGTCTGTTTAGGTCTTCTGCCCATTTTTTGACTGGGTTTTTTTGTTTTTGATATTTAGCTGCATGAGCTGTTTGTATATTTTGGAGATTAATCCCTTGTTGGTAGCATTGTTTGCAAATATTTTCTCCCATGTCTGTGAGTTGTGTTTTCATTTTGTTTATGGTTTCCTTTACTACGCAAAAGTTTTTGAGTTTAATTAGGTCCCATTTGTTGGGTTTTGTTTTTATTTCCATTACTTAGGAGACAGATTAAAAAAGATATTGCTGCAATTTATGTCAAAGAGCATTCTGCCTATGTTTTCCTCTAAGAGGTTTATAGTATCTGGTCTTACATATAGGTCTTTAATCCATTTTGAGTTTATTTTTGTGTATGGTGTTAGGGGGTGTTCTAATTTCATTCTTTTACATGTAGGTGTCCAGTTTTCCCAGCACCACTTATTGAAGAGGCTGTCTTTTCTCCATTGTATATTCTTGCCTTCTTTGTCATAGACTAATTGACCATAGGTGTGTGGATTTATTTCTGGGCTTTCTGTCCTATTCCATTGGTCTATATTTCTGTTTTTTTGCCAATACCGTACTGTTTTGATGACTGTAGCTTTGTAGTACAGTCTGAAGTCGGGGAGCCTGATTCCTCCAGCTCTGTTTTTCTTTCTCAGGATTGCTTTGGCTATTTGGGGTCTTTTGTGTCTCCATACAAATTTAAAAATTTTTTGTTCTAGTTCTGTGAAAAATGCCACTGGTAATTTGATAGGGATTATGTTGAATCTGTAGATTACCTTGGGTAGTATAGTTATTTTGATGATATTGATTCCTCCAATCCAAGAGCATGGTATATCTTTCCACTTGTTTTTGTCATCTTTGATTTTTTTCATCAGTGTCTTACAGTTTTCAGGGTATAGGTCTTTTGTCTCTGTAGGTAGGTTTATTCCTAGGTATTTTACTCTTTTTGATGCGATGGTAAATGGGAGTGTTTCCTTAATTTCTCTTCTGATCTTTGGTTGTTAGTGTACAGAAATGCAAGAGATTTTTGTGTATGAATTTTGTATCCTACAACTTTATGATAAAGTTGCAGGATACCACATTTTGTTTATTCATTCATCAGTTGATGCACATCAAAGTGGGTTGTTTCCACTCCTTGACTATTATGAAAAATGCTGCTGTACATTTTTATGTGAAGGTATGTTTTTAATTCTCTTGGGTATATACCTGGGCGTGGCATTGTTGGGTCCTATGATATATCTCTGTGTAATTTTTTAAGAATGTCAGTCGATTTTTAGTAGCATGACCATGTACTTTGGTCTGCCAAGGTGAATCCCAGTCTCCGCCTGCTATCATGGTGAAGTTTTAGTTAGTGCTCCTTTTCACTCTCAAAATAGCCCAGATCAGGGCATGAAATCCTATGATCACCTGGGTTGTAAGGGTCTAGACCTGAAGAGGGCAGCAGGACTGTGAATAATAATTGGAAGGAACAGGCCAAGTGCTACATGAAAGCAGAGAGTCACCCAGAGAGTTTGTAAAATGTAAAGAGAAGGGGGCTAAAGGCAGACATCTGAGATATATGGACATTTAAAGAGTTAAGAAGGAATATGAGCCTATAAAGGTGTAGAGAAGGATCTCCCAGGGTAGGAGGCAAGCCATGGAACAGTATTACATAAAACTCAAGGGGGAAAATGTGTCAGCAAAGAGAACACGAGCAATAGGATCCATGGCTGCAAAATGGTTTTTTTTATTTTATTTAAAAATGAATTGGGACCTGTTCAATGAGATGGCATTGATGACCCTGGCAGGAGCAATTTTCATGAAATTTTGAGGAAAATTCCAGACAACAGTACATAGGACAAGCCTGAAGTCTGCAAAGGGAGGCAATGGAGATAATCAACATGGGTTTCTCTTCTAAGAAGTGTGGCTGTGAAGAAGAGAGATTTAGTTGGTTAATGTTGAGGGAAGGTATATATTTGGGTTTTTGTTGGTGGTGTCTAGTTTTTCTTAAGTAAAAGAGATTTAAATATGTTCAGGGAAGTGGTTGAAGAAAAAGAGAAAAAGGAGATAACCAGGAAAGCACGTCTGCTTAGACCTAGCTAGGCAGGCAGGTAACAGGTGCAAGGGCCGAGGTGGGGAGAGCAGTTCACATGAGACCAGGAACCCCTTCTACACTGGGGTTTGGGGTGTGGCAGGAATGGGAGGCTGTGGGGATAATTCAGTGACAAGACCAGACTAGGTAAGGGGAAATTTTTAGAATATTAAGGAAACCGTTAGGAAGACACCTGTTTTCTGTGACAGACAGAGTAGCGTTGAAAGGTGTTTACTCAGTGTGAGGCAGAATGTTGAGCAGGTGTCTTGAGGGAAATAGTGAAGGCATGGGAAAGGCAAGAGGCCGACGAGGGAAATTCAGGTTTATGTACAGCACTGGAAGCGTATCAGAGGTTGAAGATGCTGAATTTGTGTTACTTGGGGCATCTTTAAATAGCAGACTGGGAGAGATGCAGAGAAAGCAACTACTGAGCTGGTCCAGCACTGGATTTCTGCAAGGGAGTCAATCCAGATGTTAAGGGGAAAAGAGGTAGAAAGAGCTGTGATGGTTGAATGTGGGACATATGTGAGTTGAATAGGAAATAACTGATCCCAAACTTCCCAAAGTTTTTTCTCCCTCCAGCCTTATATAAAGAGACATTAAGAGAAAGCAAAACCCAAGAAAGGCACAACAGAGAGCCTGTCTTTTATCTTCTGAAGGTTATTCAGCTTTACCTACCTCAAAATAAATAAAAAGCATTTTCAGATGTTTTCTTTACACTGAACTATGAATAGTTATAAAATGTCATAAATATCTGTTTATGTTCCAGTCGGCTCACGGGGAAGAGATGAGTTTAGCTGCAATAAAATTAAATTGACCAAGTATTGAAATCTAACAGAATTTTTTGTTCATTTATGTTGCAGTGCTGAGGTTTAAGATGTGCATTTACTCTTTCACAATAAATATTTTATTTTTCTTACATTTATGGTCAGTTGCATTCATCATAGCCTCACATGACTGATAAGATTGGACAGTATTGCCCATTTGCTTTTTATTGTTAAACTTTTGATTGTTAATTTTAATAACCTATACAAAGTGTGAACAATTTTTGACACTTTTTATTTAGATGGTGTGTCAATTATCTGGAACTGTTCCTGAGTTCTTCATACCATAAAACATAAGGTAGTATAATAAAGGAAAAACATGGATTCTAAAAATGAGCTTAACACTGATTATATCTAAACTTTCTTAAAATGTTAATTAAAATACAAGCACTATTGGCAAAAGTTAGTTCAGCGCCACTTCCTCTCCAGTGAATGGAATAACTGAAGGAATGACAGGCCCTTCATATCAGACAATCATAATATAAATCTGTTTTACACCATGATCTTATTGTTCTAGTTGATACTATGCCCTTCCCCACCTTGCTAATAAATCCTACTTATTCTAAGCAGTCAGTCAGTTTTAGTTCTGCTTCCTCTGAATGCCTTCCAGTGGAGGGACACGGGTTCCATGTTATTTATGGTCTATTCTATGCTGTTCCTATACAGCCCAGAATGATCTGACCCAAGCATTCTTTTTCAAACTTATCTCACACCATCTTCCCCTTGCTCATCATACTGCAGCCTCACTGGGTCTGATGGTTAATTTCATGCATCATCAACTTGACTGGGCCACAGGGTGCCCAGGCATTTGGTCAAACATTATTCTGAGTGTATCTGTGAGGGTGTTCCTGGATGAGATTAATATCTGACTCTCCTGGGTTTCCAGCTTGCCAACCGCACATCTTGGGACTTCTCAGCTCCCATAAGTACATGAGCCAGTTCCTTATAAAGTATAATATATATACAGATATATGTGTGTGTGTGTGTGTGTGTGTGTGTATCCACGTGTGTATGTATGTATGTGTGTGTATCCATCCTATTGGCTTGTTTCTCTGGAGAACCCATATCAATACACTGGGTTTCTCCTTAAGCTCTTTCCTGCCTCAGGGCCCTCCTATATGCTGTTCCCTTTGCCAGAAACTTCCTTTCCGCCGATCTTTCCATGGCTAATTTTCGTCATTCAGGTCTCTGCTTAAGTCGTTACCTCCTCCTGGAAGTCTTCCCTGAACACTCGAATAAAACCTCTGCTCCCATCACTCCACAAACCCTGATTTTCCATCAAGACACTCTGTTTATTTTCTTTTTATGACTTTGAGGTCTGGAATGATACTTATATGTGTATTTGGTTTTTGGTCTTCCTATTCCTTTACTTGGTTTTACATTACAAGAGAAGCAAACCTCTCATTATTGTTCACCAGTGTATCTCTGTGCCCAGGGAAAAGCCTGGCTCACATTAGCTACTCAAAAAATATACTACCTCTTATTTAATGGTATGAGGAACTCAAGCACAGTTTCAGAAAATTGAAATATCCTATAATTACTTTAAGTATTGTAAGAACACAGGCTATGATGATAAAACCTCAGCTTTGAATCTATATCTTCATCAACCCAAGAAAGCAAGTAATGCTTCCCCTTCTTTCCCGCCAAATAAGAACCAAATGGGTGATGTACGTGGAAGTGCCCTGAGTACACAAACTATGGTTTATACTATTATATAATAGCTATATATTTTAATAGTTTCATAATACAATAGTTTAACATATTAAACTATTCTATAACTATTATGATACCTTGTTATCCCACTTCGTATCGTGTTTGATTTCCCTTTGACACTTTATGAGCACTTTTGCATGTTATCAAATATTCTTTGCAAACATGATTTAGTGACACTATATAATGCTTCGTGTGGATGTATAATAACTGTAAATCTCCTGATTGCTGGACTTTGAGAGTTTTTTATTTATATTAAACTTACACTGTGATATGCCATAGTGAATATATATCTGATTATAGTTTCAGGATGGGACTTCAGACATAGAATTAATACAGCCAAAGAAAGGAATTTTTGTGGCACTGTGAGCATAATGGCAGTTTGTTTTCCATTAGAGATTGTACCAGTTTTCACACTTAACATCTTCCAAGTATTGAATGAGAATTTTTTTTACTTCCAGCACTCATGGGTTTTCTACTGTTTAATGCATATTTATTGTGTTATTGGTGAAGCTGAGCATTTTTGTATATATACTGGACATTTGTATTTATTTTCTCAGAATTGCTTGCTGGTATTTGACCATTTTTCTATTGAATTTAAGGATTTTTTTCATTTAATCAATTTGTATCAGCATATTATAGATTGATGGCTCCTGTCATTTATCATGAACGTTTAAAATATTTTTCCCGATGTGTCCTTTGTCTTAAATTTATATATGACACAGAACTTTTCATTTTCAGGTAGTCAGATTTATTGACAGTTCTTCTGGCTATGATTTCTTTCAGCACTTTTTTTAAAAAAAATTATTTATTTAATTTTGGCTGTGTTGGGTCTTCGTTGCTGTGCGTGGGCTTTCTCTAGTTGCGGCAAACGGGGGCTATTCTTCGTTTTGCAGCGCGTGGGCTTCACATTGCCGTGGCTTCTCTTGTTGCAGAGCACGGGCTCTAGGCTTCAGTAGTTGTGGTACATGGGCTCAGTAGTTGTGGCTTGCAGGCTCTAGAGCACAGGCTCAGTAGTTGTGGTGCACGGGCTTAGTTGCTCCCCGGCCTGTGGGATCTTCCGACACCAGGGATCAAACCATGTCCCCTGCAGTGGCAGGCGGATTCTTAACCACTGCACCACCCAGGAAGCCCTTTCATCACTTTTATGCTTAGAAAGTTTTTCATTAATTTTAGATCAGATAATTATTGATATTCTTTTTTTTTTCCTGGTTCTGATAGAATTTCATTACTTACTTTAACTGCTAATCTACCTGGAATTTGGGGGTACATAAATGGGGATTTTACTTGTTCCCCATGCCCATGTGTAACCAAGCATTGTTCATTCATGTTATCAGTCCCTATAATATATGTCAGTCAGTGTTCACTTTGTTCTGTTCTGATCTATTGGTTGAATTTTGCACTGACACCGCTCTGTGTAAAATTTAGACTCTTTAAATTATGAAAACTCCAACTTATATATTTTGTTGAAATTATACCAAGCCTACAAATTAATTTAGTAGAATTTTATTTTATATTTTCACAATTTCAGGGTTATGTCCCAGCATTAAGACTCTGTTCTTTTCCATTTATTTCAAGAATTGTTTCAGGCTCTACAGTGAAGATTTCTAGTTTTCTTATAGGTCTCTTAAGGTTTTCATTAAGATTATAACTAAATATTGTATATTTGATTTCAGTTCTTATTTAGGTAGCTTTAATGTTATTGTACTATTTCCAAGGAAGTAAATGTTGCTCACGTGTGTTCTCAGATTGTCTCATACATTGAGAGAAGAGCTGAGGGGAAACAAGTCCAGGAAATAAGTATTGGAAAGAGAGGACAGAGGATTCAGGTGAGAAGCCATTTCCACACAGAGACAGTTTATAAACCCTCGTGTAGTTTGTAGTTTTGACTTGGTTCCCATCGTGCCTGATTTTTCACTTTTAGACAGTCATTCCTTTGATTTAAAGTATATATACAGGAGTTTATTGTAAAAATGCACACCATTATTATCCTCCAGTACCAGGCCATTAAATATTTTAGTAGATAAAGGAGCAAAAATAAGAGTTGATAATGACTGAGCAATATCAGAGCAGAAATAATGTAGCTATGGTAGAGGAAGAGGATCAAGCTGGTGCTGATGAATATAATCCCTGTGCTGATCATGCTTTACAAGTAGTGTGTGTCCAAAACCAACATGCCAGCAAAATAGTTGTCAGAAATAGAAGCTAGGGCCCCAGAGGTAGAAATGTAGTCATTAGTTTCTGGGTGAAAGGGCTAAACAGAGGAATTCAAGCATGGAAGGCTTGATTCAAGGTATTAAGGCAATTTCAAAGAATCTAAGACAGAGAAAGGGGGTGATAAGGTAGCATAAAGGTTAGGCTTCAGTCAGAAAATAAGAAAGTACTATACTAGAAATAACAGAGTAGTCCCAGAAAAATAATAGTATTTGTTTTTAAAATTTTTTTAATTTTATACTGGAGTACAGTTGATTTACAGTGTTGTGTTAGTTTCAGGTGTACAGCAAAATGATTCAGTTGTACATTTTTCTATT
This sequence comes from Monodon monoceros, assembly GCF_005190385.1. Taxonomy (NCBI): domain Eukaryota; kingdom Metazoa; phylum Chordata; class Mammalia; order Artiodactyla; family Monodontidae; genus Monodon; species Monodon monoceros. The sequence goes on from NW_021703772.1 coordinate 90,953,405, forward strand.
CTTTTTCAAATTCTTTTCCCATTTAGGTTATTACAGAATACTGAGCAGAGTTCCCTGTGCTATGCAGTAGGTCCTTGTTGGTTATCTATTTTAAGTATAGTAGTGTGTATATGTCAATCTCAGTCTCCCAGTTTATCCCTCCCTCCCCCTACCTTTCCCCTTTAGTAACCATAAGTTTGTTTACTAAGTCTGCAAGTCTGTTTCTGTCTTGTAAATAAGTTGATTTGTACCCTTCCTTTAGATTCTTCATATAAGCGATATCATATGATGTTTGTCTTTCTCTGTCTGACTTAATTAGTATGATAATCTCTAGGTCCATCCATGTTGCTGCAAATGGCATTATTTCATTCTTTTTAATGGCTGAGTAATATTCCATTGTATATATGTACCACATCTTCTCTATGCATTCATCTGTTGATGGACATTTAGGTTGCTTCCATGTCTTGGCTACTGTAAACAGCGCTTCAGTGAACATTGGGCTGCACCTATCCGTTCAAACCATGTTTTTCTCCAGATATAGGCCCAGGAGTGGGATTGCTGAATTATACGGTAGCTCTATTTTTAGTTTTTTAAAGAATCTCCATACTGTTCTCCATAGCAGCTGTACCAATTTACATTCCCATCAACAGTGCAAGAGGGTTCCCTTTTCTCCACACCCTCTCCAGCATTTATTATTTGTAGACTTTTTGATGATGGCCATTCTGACTGGTGTGAGTTTTGATTTGTGTTTCTCTAATAATTAGCAACATTGAGCAACTGTTCATTTGCCTCTTGGCCATGTCTTCTGTGGAGAAATGTCTATTTAGGTTTTCTGCCCATTTTTTGATTGTTTATATATATATATATATATATATTGAGCTGCATGAGCTATTTATAAATTTTGGAGATTAATCCCTTGTCACTTGAATCATTTGCAAGTATTTTCTCCCATTCTGTGAGTTGTCTTTTGTTTTTGTTTATGGTTTCCTTTGCTGTGCAAAAGCTTTTGAGTTTCAGTAGGTCCCATTTGTTTATTTTTGTTTTTACTTCCATTACTCTGGGAGATGGATTGAAAAAGATAGTGCTGCAATTTATGTCAGAGAGTGTTCTGCCTGTGTTTTCCTCTAAGAGTTTTAAAGTATCCAGTCTAACAGTTAGGTCTTTAATCTATTTTGAGTTTATTTTTGTGTATGACATTAGGGAGTGTTCTAATTTCATTCATTTATGTGTAGCTGTCCCGTTTTCCCAGCACCAGTTATTAAAGAGACTGTCTTTTCTCCATTTGTATTCTTGCCTCCTTTGTCATAGAATAGGTAACCAGAGGTGTGTGGGTTTATCTCTGAGCTTTCTATCCTGTTCCATTGATGTATATTTCTGTTTTTGTGCCAGTACCATACTGTTTTGATTATTGTGCTTTGTAGTATAGTCTGAAGTTAGGGAGCCTGGTTCCTCCAGCTCCATTCTTCTTTCTCAAGATTGCTTTGGCTATTCGGGGTCTTTTGTGTCTCCATACAAATTAAAAAAATTTTTTGTTCTAGTTCTGTGAAAAATGCCATTTGTAATTTGATAGGGGTTGCATTCAATCTGTAGATTGCCTTGGATGGTGTAGTCATTTTTGACAATATTGATTCTTCCAATCCAAGAACATGGTTTATCTTTCCATCTGTGTCATCTTCTATTTCTTTCATGAGCTTCTTATAGTTTTTGGAGTACAGGTCTTTTGTCTCCTTAGGTAGGTTTATTCCTAGGCATTTTATTCTTTTTGATGTAGTTGTAAATGGGATTGTTTCTTTAATTTCTCTTTCTGCTCTTTCATTGTTAGTGTATACTAGGCGACAGATTTCTGTGTATTAATTTTGTATCCTGCAACTTTACCAAATTCATTGATGAACTCTAGTAGTTTTCTGGTAGCACCTTTAGGACTTTCTATGTATAGTATCATGTCATCTGGAGACAGTGACAGTTTTACTTCTTTTCCAATTTGTATTCTTTTTATTTCCTTTTCTTCTCTGATTGTGTGGCTAGGACTTACAAAACTGTGTTGAATAAAAGTGGTGAGAGTGGACATCCTTGTCTTGTTCCTGATCTTAGAAGAAATGGTTTCAGCTTTTCACCGTTGAGTATGATGTTAGCTGTAGGTTTGTCATATATGGCCTTTATTATTTTGAGGTATGTTCCCTTTTTGCCCACTTTCTGGAGTTTTTTTTAATCATAAATGGGTGTTGAATTTTTTCAAAGCTTTTTCTACATCTATTGAGATGATCATATGGTTTTTATTCTTCAATTTGTTAATGTGGTATATCACACTGATTTGCAAATATTGAAAAATCCTTGCATGTGTGGGGTAACTCCCACTTAATCATGGTGTATAATTCCTGCATTTGGTTTGCTGGTATTTTGTTGAGGATTTTTGCATGTATATTCATCAGTGATATTGACCTGTACTTTTCTTCCTTCCTTCCTTCCTTCCTTTCTCTTTCTTTCTTTCTTTCTCTCTCTTTCTTTCTTTCTTTCCTTCCTTCCTTCCTTCCTTCTTTCTTTTCTTTTCTTTCTTTTTTCTTTCTTTCTTGCCTTTCTTTCTTTTCTTTCTTTCTTTTCTTTCTTTCCTTTCTTTTCTTTCTTTCCTTTTCTTTCTTTCTTTCTTTCTTTTCTTTCTTTCTTTCTTTCATTCTTTCATCTTTGTCTGGTTTTGGTATCAGGGTGATGGTGGCCTCATAGAATGAGTTTGGGAGTGTTCCTTCCTCTGCAATTTTTTGGAAGAGTTTCAGAAGGATAGGTGTTAACTCTTCTCTAAATGTTTGATAGAATTCTCCTTTGAACCCATCTGGTCCTGGACTTTTGTTTGTTGGGAGTTTTTTAATCACAGTTTCAATTTCATTACTTGTGATTGGTCTGTTCATATTTTCTATTTCTTCCTGGTTTAGTCCTGGGAGATTTTACCTTTCTAAGAATTTGTCCATTTCTACCTGGTTGTCCATTTCATTGGCAGATAGTTGCTTGTAGTAGTCTTTTATGATCCTTTGTTTTTCTGTGGTGTCCTTTGTAACTTCTCCTTTTTTATTTTTAATTTCACTGATTTGAGCCCTCTCCCTTTTTTCTTGATGAGTCTGGCTAAAGGTTTATCAATCTTGTTTATCTTTTCAGAGAACCAGATTTTAGTTTCATTGATGTTTTCTATTGTTTTCTTCATCCCTATTTCATTTATTTCTGAGCTGATCTTTATGATTTCTTTCTGTCTACTAACTTTGTGTTTTGTTCATTCTTCTTTCTCTAGTTGCTTGAGGTGTGAGGTTAGGTTGTTTATTTGGGATTTTTCTTGTTTCTTGAGGTAGGAGTGTATTGCTATAATCTTCCCTCTTAGAACTGCTTTTGCTGCATCCCATAGATTTTGGATTGTCATGCTTTTGTTTTCATTTATTTCTAGGTATCTTTTGATTTCTTCAGTGATCCATTGGTTGTTTAGTAACATGCTGTTTAACCTCCACATTTTTGTGTTTTTTATCATTTTGTTTCCTTATAGTTGATTTCTAATCTCATAGCGTTGTGGTCAGAAAAGATGCTTGATATGATTTCAATTTTCTTAAATTTAACTGAGGCTTGCTTTGTGGCCCAGCATGTGATCAGTCCTGGAGAATGTTCCATGTGCACTTGAGAAGAATGTGTATTCTGCTACTTTTGGATGGAATGCTCTATAAATGTCAATTAAGTGCCTGTGGCCCAATGTGTCATTTAAGGCCTGTGTTTCCCTTTTGATTTTTGGTCTGGATCATCTGTCCATTGACGAAAGTGGGGTGTTCAAGTCCCCCACTATTGTGTTACTGTCTATTTCTCCTTTTATGGTTAATATTTGCCTTATATATTGAGGTGCTCCTATGTTGGGTGCATATATATTTACAATTGTTATATCTTCTTGGATTGACCCTTGATATTATGTAGTGTCTTTCTTTGTCTCTTGTAACAGTCTTAATTTTAATGTCTATTTTGTCTGATATGAGTATTGCTACCCCAGCTTTGTTTTGATTTCCATTTGCATGGAATACCTTTTTCCACCCCCTCACTTTCAGTTTGTATGTATCACTAGATCTGAAGTGGGTCTCTTGTAGACAGCATATATGTGGGTCTTTTCTTTGTATCCATTCAGCTAGTTTGTGTCTTTTGGTTGGAGCATTTAATTCGTTTACATTTAAGGTAATTATGGAGAAGTATGTTCTTATTTCCATCTTGTTAATTGTTTTGGATTTGTTTTTGTAAGTCTTTTTTTCTTCCCTTCCTCTTTTGTTCTCTTCTCTTGTGATTTGATGACTAACTTCAGTGTTGTGTTTGGATTGCTTTTTCTTTTTTGCCTGTGTATCTATTGTAGATGTTTGGTTTGTAGTTACCATGAGGTTTTGATATAGCAGTCTATATATAAACAAGATTGTTTTAAGTTTCTGGGCTTTTAATTTCAAATGCATTCCCAGTATCCTGCATTTGTACTCTCCTGTTCACATGATTGCTGGTTTTGATATTATATTTGTGTGTGGATGATCTCCTACCTTCACTGTATGTTTGCCTTTACTGGTGAGCTTTTCCTTTTGTAGTTTTCTTGAATCTAGTTTTGGCCTTTTCTCTTCCACCTAGAGAATTTCCTTTAGCATTTGTTTTAAAGCTGGTTTGGTGGTGCTGAATTCTCTTAGCTTTGGCTAATCTGTAAAGCCTTTGATTTCTCTGTTAAATCTGAGTGAGAGCATTGCCGGGTAGAGTATTCTTGGTTGTAGCTTCTTCGCTTTCATCACTTTAACTGTATCGTGCCACTCCCTTCTGGCCTGCAGAGTTTCTGCTAAAGAATTAGCTGATAACCTTATGGGAATTCCCTTGTATGTTATTGGTTGCTTTTTTTCTTGTTGCTTTTAATATTTTTTCTGTCTTTAATTTTGTCATTTTGATTACTATGTGTCTCGGCATGTTCCTCCTTGAGTTTATCCTGCCTGGGACTCTCTGCACTTCCTGGACTTTGATGACTGTTTCCTTTCCCATGTGAGGGAAGTTTTCAGCTATAATCTCTTCAAATATTTTCTCAGGTCCTTTCTCTCTCTCTTCTCTTTCTGGGACGCCTATAATGTGAATGTTGGTGTGTTTAATGTTGTCCCAGTGGCCTCTTAGACTCTTCATTTATTTTCATTCTTTTTTCTTCTGTTCCGCAGAAGTGATTTCCACCATTCTGTCTTCTAGCTAACTTATGTGTTCTTCTGCCTCAGTTATTCTGCTATTGATTCCTTCTAGTGTATTTTTCATTTCAGTTATTGTATTGTTCATCTCTGTTTGTTTGTTCTTTAGATCCTCTGGCTCTTTGTTAAACATTTCCTGTATCTTCTTGATCTGTGCCTCCATTTTTTTCCTGAGATCTTGGATCATCCTTACTATCATACTATGAATTCTTTTTCAGGTAGATTGCCTATCTCCACCTCACTTAGTTGTTCTTCTGGGGTTTTATCTTGTTCCTTCATCTGGGACATAGTCCTCTGCCATCTCTCTTTATCTAACTTTCTGTGGTTGTGGTTTCCATTTCGCAGGCTGCAGGATTGTAGTTCTTCTTTCTTTTGCTGTCTGCCCCCTGGTGGATGAGGCTGGTCTAAGAGGCTTGTGCAGCCTTCCTGGTGGGAGGGACTGGTTTCTGCCCACTGGTGGGTGGTGCTGGGTCTTGTCTCTCAGGTGGGCAGGGCCGTGTCAAGGGGTGCGTTTAGCAGGCAGCTGTGAGCTTACAAAGACTTCAGACAACCTGTCTGCTGATGGGTGGGACTGTGTTCCCACCCTTTTGGTTGTTTGGCCTGAGGTATCCCAACACGGGAGACTACAAGCTGTTGGGTGAAGCCAGGTCTTGGTGAGAAAATGGTGGCCTTGAGGAGGGCTCATGCCAGTGAGCCCAGAACTACCACCACCAGTGTTTTTGTCCCTGCAATGAGCTACAGTTAACCCCCTCCCACCGCCGGAGACCCTCCAATGCCAGCCGGTAGGTCTGGACCTGGCTCTTATGAGGTCACTGCTTTTTCCCTTGGGTCCTGGTATGCACAAGACCCTGTGTGCGCCCTCCAAGTGAGGATTTTCTGTTTCCCCCAGTCCTGTGGAAGTCCTGTGATCAAACCCTGCTGGCCTTCAAAGCCAGATGCTCTGGGGGCTCCTTCTCCCATTGCCAGAATCCCAGGATGGGGAGCCTGACATGGGACTCAGAACTTTCACTCTTGTGGGAGAACCTCTGCGATATAACTATTTTCCAGTTTGTGGGTTGCCCACCTAGTGGGTATGGGATTTGATTTTATTGCAGTTGTGCCCCTCCTACCATCTTGTTATGGCTTCTTCTTTGTCTTTGGATGTAGGATATCTTTTTTGGTAGGTTCTTGTGTTTTGTAGTTGATAGTTTTTCAGCAGTTCGTTGTGATTTTGATGTTTCCTCGTGAAAGGAAACATCTTATCTCCCCAAAATAACCGTATTTGGTTCCTTGAAATCCTAGTTAATCATGGTATACTTTTCTATTCAGCAAATCCTGGCTCAAAGCTTAGCCCTTGGATGCCCAAGTCACCTTTTTCCTTTCACCAACTGAAAATGCTGAAAGCAGAGCAAGATGGCTGCTATGGCTGCAGTCCTGGACAGTTGGTGAACATCTTGAAGACAGTAAAAATCAATTCATAAATACTGAGAGAGGAGAGAGTGGCCAAAAATGTAGTTGGGGAGAGTGTGCTAGTCACCGTATTCATGTAGCTTACAAGTTTGCCAGTGGTGGTTGAATGAGATGAGAGATTAGAGATTCTGAAAATCTGCCCTATCATCATATGATGTTCTATTAATAACACTTCACGGGCTTCCCTGGTGGCGCAGTGGTTGAGAGTCCACCTGCCGATGCAGGGGACACGGGTTCATGCCCCGGTCCGGGAAGATCCCACATGCTGCGGAGTGGCTGGGCCCTTGAGCCATGGCCGCTGAGCCTGCGCGTCCGGAGCCTGTGCTCTGCAACGGGAGAGGCCACAACAGTGAGAGGACCACGTACCGCAAAACAAAAACAAAAACAAAACACTTCACATTCAAATTGTATGTTATAGTCTACAAAATGCACCCAAAACCACCAATCCATGGTCTCCTAAATTTTCCTCAGAATCCTGAGGGCTAGTCTGGGAAGTTATAATTAACTCCAATTTATAATTAATAAAAACGAGGTTGTGAGAGATGTAGTGACAAAGCTAGTAAGGTGCAGAGATCCTGAATGCAGTCCCTCTGACAGGCCACCTAATTCCCTTTCCATAACCTGCTTTGTTTCTGCTGCTTCTTTAACTCAGCCACTGGTCCTCAAACTTGGTTGCATCTTGAAATCATCTGGGAAGCTTGAAAAATACTAATGCTTGAGTCTTACTCCTTGAAATTTGGATTTAATTGGTGTGACAGGCAACCTGGACTTTGGGATTTTTGAAAGCTCCAAGATGATTCTAATGGAGCAAGGTTTGAGAACCCACTAATTAATTCTCTGATGATAAATGCTTCATTCAGAAAGGTAGCTGGGGATTTAGTGATCCCAGTATCAGCCAAAGTATCCCATTTCAAATCAGCTGGCTGAGTTGCTAGGGGTGGGTGGGTGGTCTGACTCGGGTAACTTTCTTAATTGTAGAGCTAATAGAAGTTAACTGGAGTTGATAAATAGCTCCCTTTTCTCATCTTCATATTATGCATTTGAGTATTTTCTCTTCACTTTTGTTACCAAGGAGTGCATACGGGCGTCAAGGAGGGTAGTTGGTGGATAATTACTGTCAGGCAGGACATATCAAAGAAAATGCCTCAGCCAGGGTAAACTAAGGTGAGTAAAAGCAGGTTCATAGCAACTGGGTGTTCTGAGTAAGAGTCAGCCAGAGAGGAAGAGCTGAGACAGCAAGGGGAGGTGAGCAAGGGAGTCAAGTGTAGAAACCAGGCTGGGCTAGAGGGAGTGGGGCGTGGTCCCACATGGAAAGTGACATCTATGTAAAATTCCATGTGCTCTCAAAACTGGTCAGGGTGGGTGAACCAGTAGGGCGTGGACAGAACAAAGAAACTGTCTATAGCAGTAGTGGTGAGATGTCATCAGACAGAGTCCGAGCTGGCATTGTCAGGTGCTCATGCAAGGAGTGAGGGGTCACTTTTAACATCTCTGCAGGCAGGGAGCCTTCTGCCCTCTAACTCTAACTCTCCCTGGCTCTTCTCCCTTTTCAGATGACTTAGCACCAGGGAAGTCAGGTATTTGAATGGATTCTTTCAGAAAAGTATTTCTTATATCCTAGATTGATGCTCAAAATATTTTTCCCACCATAGGAAAAAAAAAAAAAAAACTGCTAGTGAAAGAAGAGTTGAAATAGCCCTACTGGAATAATATGCCAAGAACAAAGCAATTGGGAACTGAAAACCAACTGCTATATTGAACATAATCTCTATGGAGAAGGCATTATAAATTTCAAACCAACTTCCAAATAAACTTTGGTTTCCACTGCAGCAAGTTTCTTGAGAGCAGGGTCTGTGTCTTCATCATTGCATCCCTGGGGCTTAGCACAGAGCACACTAATGTTGAATTGTTCAAACATGGGCTCGTTGTAAGTTGCAAACTGCCCCTGCTTAATACAGGAATAAGTAATGCCTCAAACATTTTCATGCACCCTTTTCCCCTCTCTCTTATTTTGATGTGAGGTAAATTGAAGACTGAGTGTTTTATTTATCAAATATAAATCCTAGTACTGGAAGGCAAGTCTAAAGACTTCTTGCCTTCCTGACATTCTAATTTGTGGATGGGAAGAGGTCTTCATCCACCTCCAGTCCAAGGCACCCATGAACATTAACCTGAGAATCTCCCTCCTATTTAGCTTGCTGCTCCATTGGTCCTTGTACTGGTTTTGTCTGAGACAGATTGCCCATCACCTGATTTCCCTCTCTCCTTTATCCTCACCACGGTTTACCAAGATGCAGCCCTTTTTATCTGCTCACAGACGTGAACTTCTAAGTGCTGGTTTGTGATCAAGAAGCCACAAAGCTGTCATCTCCCTAAACATATTTTTGTATTTTGCTTGGCGTTGTCACTATAAGTAAGAGGAAGTATTGCTGGTGGCGTTTTTCATGTGTTGTGCTCTCTTTCTTTCTTCTTCTTTGTCCACGTCATCATCGCCAGGCCCCCAGAGCTGTGTCACCACCCTGAAACGAATGGGGAAGAGCAACCAGTTACATTAAAACGCGATATAAATAGAGGGAATAAGCAATTTTTAACTTGGGTTTACTAAAAAACTGTTCACATTCTGGTGGCTAGTCAAGGGGAGGGAACAAACAAAGAGGTTATTTGGCTGTCATTTCATTTGAACTATTACAGGGATCTAAGTGGCCCGGGGGAATAGTCCCACCGAGACCTCTCTCTCTTACAGACAGTTTAGTTTTTGTCTATGTCAATCATTTGGGAGAATACTGCGATAGAAGGCATTTCTGTCAGTCTTAGAGAAATTATTCTGGGAACAGGACCTGTGAAGAGGATTGTGAGAATATGAACATGGAGACTCGAATTCCTCATGTCTTCTAGAAATGGAAAGACAGGAAAAGATAGAAACACTCCGCCAGGTATTGTCATACACATGCCACTCTCTCTTACAGCAGGCAATGCCACCAAGCATCAAGGTGACCTTAGATCCTGAGAATGCGGAAGGAAGAGCTAGTCACACATTTAGCAGGCTACTTGGAAGCATGTGGAGCAGGGGTGGTCAGCGTGTCACACACGTGTTGCAGTCTCCCTTGTCATGCCCATGACCGACAGTGTAAATGAATGAAGACCTTCTCCCCCTACAACCCAAATTTAGCCTCGAAATCTATTTCAACTCAGAATGTCGGCTACATTAACCGTCTCCTGGTGACAGCGTACCAGGAGAATCTACTTGCTATCGGTGATCTGGAGTGACCTGAAACACCTGCCTGTGAAGTCCGGTTGGAGGAAATGTGATCTGGGCTTTTGATTTAAGTTAGCAAGCACCTGCCCCCTCAACCTGAGCTTCCTGCTCGTACTCCAGATACGGTCACACCCCTCACCATGACTGCCCCACGATGAGCTTCTACAAATACATTTCTCTCACCATCATATCCACTTAACTTTGCTTTCTCTTCTACCCTGTGACCTCCCACCTCCTTACTATCCAGGCAAGATCCCAAGGGGCTGCTTTGTGGAGGACGTGACTGCAATGGAGTTGAAGATGATGCTGAGGGAGATGGTACAGGTTTTCTCTCCATCTCTAGCTACCCTCAGGTGTACAGTGTATCTCGAGATGTTCCATTCTGTTCATTGAGATCTGCAACAGAGTCTCCAGATGCCTCCACTGGCCTTCTGTTCAGCTGCTATGATGCCCCTTTCTCATTTGTAGGCTATCTGGGAAATCCCTGGGCTAATGAAGACCATTATAATGATATCTATAAGTAATTTTCCCACAAATAAATTGCTAAGGCACTACAGAGATGACGCTTGAGCTTCATCATTTTTAGACAAAGCTCCCACACCTGCTTTCATGTCAAATGTAGCTGTAATACTGACTTTGGCATACTTTTTAAGAAGCTTTCTGGTGCATTCTACCTCATTCAATTCAAACAATATCACTGAAGTTTGGTAACAGTCTCTGAAAACTCATTTCTGAGGGCCATCGAATCATACTTGTCTACGGTCATGTAGATAAATTTCAACATTTATGATTTATGGTTAAAAATAATTTTAATTATAAAACCTTTCAGTCATACTTATCTTCATAATGAGTGTTGTGTTTCTGGAGCTTGAGAGGTGTTTCTGAGATTCTCATTCTTCAGAGGCTTCTTTCTTCCAAACGTGATTTTTATTTTATTTTTAACATCTTTATTGGAGTATAATTGCTTTACAATGGTGTGTTAGCTTCTGCTTTATAACAAAGTGAATCAGCTATACATATACATATACATATATCCCCATATCTCCTCCCTCTTGCGTCTCCCTCCCACCCTCCCTATCCCGCCCTTCTAGGTGGTCACAAAGCACCGAGCTGACCTCCCTGTGCTATGCAGCTGCTTCCCACTAGCTATCTATTTACATTTGATAGTGTATATATGTCCATGCCACTCTCTCACTTTGTACCAGCTTACCCTTCCCAAATTGAGGAAAATGGTTCAACCTTCGGATCAGGCAGTTGCCTCAGAGTGAGTGGGGTTAGTGGCTGTTCTCAGCTGTGAGGAATTCTGAAATTCTTGCCCATCTCAAATCTGCCTCTTAAATTTCCAACTTGAAGTGTACCCCACTGAGTTAAGACAAGTCTCTTCTTGCTGAGAGAAGTCACTCATGAAACAGTCATTGTTTTATTATCTTTTGATGTAAAGCAGGATGGGAGGGAATGGTCATGCCTTGGAGATCTTGAATAAGACAGAAGCATTAGGCCTTTGGGTCACATCCTCCCCTCTAGCTGGAGTGGCTTTATAGACACTCTGGGGACATCTTGAAGTCATGGGAGTCACCTTTTTCTTTGACCAGTTTTATGCTACCAGAACATTTGCACAAACTAGACTTCTAACATAGCTATGGCCTTTGTGGCAGCTCAGCTCCTTAACTCATCACCCCCCTAACATCCTTCATTTGCCACCACGTGCTAAGCTAGACCCCACCCCTGGTCTCCGCCAGTGTCCAGTTTTCCTTGGAAGCTACTTTTATGCCATATCTTTTTTCCCCATGGCCTTTATAGGCAGCAGTTCTCTTCCTATTTCATAGCTCATGGTCCCTGTTGGGATGCTCACTACATTCCCATTTTCTAGAAAAAGGACATCCTCTCAGCTTTCTCACAGCAGTGCTGACAAATGCAACTTGATGACCTCAACATATTAAACCCCTCTCACTTTAAGTAGCCTGAGGGAAAGCATACAGAATATTGGCTCTGGCTTGAGCTACACAGAGCAGGGCAAGAGGCTCCCAGTGGACTGATTCACATACATTTGTGAAAAACACTTTGATGGTTTCAGAAACACTGGTGGAGTGGGAGAAGTGCAGGACCAGAAGAAGGTATGCTGAGGTGCTGAAGTAGGCAAGAGGGGCTAAATGAACCTGGTAGCGCCTTAAAGTTCATTTGTCCTCCCTAGGACTAGGTTGCTGATACCTGGGAATATTTGATTTAACACAGCTACATGATTTCTGTGGGTGTAGAATCAATTCTTAGAAAATACAAGACTCCCATGAGCCGGTGAAGTCACTTTAATTTCTATAATTGTCCATAAGAAGATAATTTGGACAAAAGGTCTTCCAGGTTTATTTTAATAAGCCAGTCAACTCAATAGTATCTGAAGACCTATCTCTGTGAGTATAAATCTTGTTGATGTTTGGCTTCATAGAGGATGGCTGGATTCCCATATCTGCTTCTGCATTCAATCTGTTTTATGTTGTTTTTGCAGAAATATATGAAGAAATTCTGTGCTCAGACAGACATGTAGTTGGAAAAGTAAGGAGAATTCTGCCTTTCTAGATTATTGTAAAAAATAAATACTCTTTTTTTTGATGGTACACCAAAACTCAACAAGTAGTAGTTTCTTAAAGGCTAGCTGTGTGTGGAAGCTGAATCCATATCAGTGGACTTTTCTTATTCTCTTCTATTACAATCCATTAACTCATCTTGCACTTTGATGACTGTAGCTTTGTAGTATAGTCTGAAGTCAGGGAGCCTGGTTCCTACAGCTCCATTTTCCTTTCTCATCATCTTGTACTTTGAATGGATCTTTTCATTATGCATCATTCTGTAACATCAGGTATTGATAACTTGGAAAATATTGGTTCACTGAGTTACACAGATCTTTCAAATGTTCACGAATTTCATCATACAATATCAAAAAATGACGTTTATTTGTAATACCACCAAACTCATTAGAAAAATATTGGGAAGCTGGCAAGCTCATGGAGATGGATACAGGTTTTCCAAAATTCAGGTTTTCACTTGAAAACCTGAATTTTATCACTGGCAAAAAATATCCTTGCAGTGATAGATTTAATTCATTTTCATGATGTTTCCCAAATACCCAGATCTGAATAACCGTCGTTTGTCTTTCTTTGATACTTTCAAGTAAAAATGGCATTCATGAATGAAATGAGTAGTTCAGCTTGCAACTCAAACAGTTGCACAAGTGCTTTGTTTCAGGATAACCACCGTCCTTCAGGACATGGCAGAAATGCAGTTTTTTATGCATACTTCCCATGTTATTTGTGATGGTTAATTCTGTGTGTCAACTTGGAGGGTGTTTTTGGATGACTTCACTCTTCCTCATCTCTCCTGAAAAGTAAGAAAAGCAAAGAGGTTTCTATAAACTGACAACCAAATGAACGATGTTAAAATCATTCCATAAGGCAATCCCTCCCTGCAACCCTTAGAGTAGCTGCGTGGGTACAGGTGCCTCTCCAGGTTTGATCTCTGTTGGTGCCATGGCCGGTAAGGGGTCAGCACCATCCCTCACCCTACTCAGTTTGCTTCAACCCAGTGAGCCCTCTTTAAATAAGAGTACGCATGTCTGCAGTTCCAGACCTCATTTCATGCATCATTGATAGTTCATAAGAAACTATCGTATTCCAAAGTATTTTTTAAAAAAATTGATGAGGTTGAGGTCGTTTATGGTTGTTGTGTATTCACATCAGGAAGAGGAACCCTTTAAGGAGAAGAATATGGTATTTTAATTTGCATAAAGGCAATAAAACTCTTTCAGCAGCAATTTCCCCATATATAAAAAGTGAGAACATAGCACCTCAGTGACACAGACATCTGTTACTTAAACAGATGCCACCTTCTAAACTCACTCAAGCAACCCTCTGCTCCAACCAGAGACCCCTAAACCAAAATTCAATGTGCGGATAGAGCTTAAAAGGAGGACTTGGAATAGTGATTGATTTTACTTCCCAGCTTTTTTATGAATTTGCTTTGACTTTTGTTTTCAATTTAGCAAAATCTCCATCATCTCTCTCAGTAATTCCTTGCTTCTGACTTAATCTCCACAGTCTGCAAAATCCAGTGCTTCTGTCTTAGGTTCATTGTGATTAACATTAGCCCTTCCGAGGACCGGATAAATCATGGTTTTTGTTTGTTTGTTTGTTTCTTCTTGCAAATGTACTTTAAAGACTTCACAGGGCAGGGCTGCTAGCATCATCTAAAAGAGAAATGAAACTTGGTTTCTTTTTTCTAAATAGCACAAAGAGTCCCAGACTGATTTTTACCAGTTAAGCAATACTTCCCCAGCCTGAGACTGATAAGCGCCTTCAGAAGTTAGACTTACACTTCTAAATCAGCAGTTCATGAAAGGCATTACGAAAAACTATTATACTGCTATAATGGATGACAGCACAGTTGTATATGTTACACCTTGAAGTAAGCAGTAGGATTTTCAGTCACCTGATAACCTTGAAACTGCTAAGGTATCAAATTGCTATCATGAATATTGTGCAGGAGCAGAAATAACTCAGGAAGGTGCCTTTGTGAATAATAGAAAACTGCAACATTTTTACCGAGAAAATGGATTTGAGGCACTGGTGTATTGACAAACTCTCCAATGGAAAACTAAGGTAGACATTACAAGTACATTTGCCTTGGGCTGTGCATCAATCCATCATAAATTCCAACAGCATTGGGTTTGTAAGATCTAGTCAGTAAAAAAATTATTAGCAAAGCGTCATGTTGTTTGTTAAAATTTCAAGGATGAAGGACAAGGAGAGGCCAGTTATTTTAGAACCGGACACAATAAACAAAAGTATTTGTTTAGTATTTAAGCTTTTCAATGTACTCTTAAATCTAATTCATTTCAATAGAGCATAGACAAGAAGAGGCTTGCAAAGTGAGGATTTGCTTAATAGGCATTTAAAACAATTACTACCTGAAGGCATGGTAAAAATTAGACAGTAAATATTTATTACCTATCTTTTTTCTCTAAAATGCGTCGGTTTAATTTTTGCCAAGTCCCGGCTTTGTTCCTGAGCAGAGCACCCAGTGCTGGTCTGTGGCATTTCCAGGCACCGGAGTCTCCTGAGACGCTTCAAGAGCCATATGAAAACTCAGTGTCTGGAGTGATTCATCATTGTGTCAAATTGGCCAGCACTTTGTCACAGTGACTGACAATGGGAGAAACTTGGAAATAATACAGAGATTCTCTGCTCACTGATAGTGTCTGCACTGTGGTTAGAGAAGAAAGCTTTGAGACTGTGAGGAGAATCTTAATTTTCCTCCAAAATTAATTTTGATGTTTTAACCCTTTGTAGGTCAAACCCCACCTAACATTTCCCATTGTGTCTTACTCAGAAGGAGCCATTTTCATTTAAAGTAGTTCCTGGAACTTGAAATCACCACACACTCTACAGCTTGGGTAGGGTGAACAATTTTTCACTACTGTTAAGCTAACTGTACCTGCTTTATACAAGGCCACTGTATCCACTTGAAAAAGCTAAGTGAAGACAATCTTCAGTAAAAGATTGTCTGGACTGACTGGATGCTACTGATGGTGGTACCAATG
The DNA here is from genome assembly GCF_005190385.1 of Monodon monoceros. Lineage (NCBI taxonomy): Eukaryota > Metazoa > Chordata > Mammalia > Artiodactyla > Monodontidae > Monodon > Monodon monoceros. The sequence continues at coordinate 90,968,883 of NW_021703772.1, forward strand.
CAACCCAAATTTACTCATGCTTAACCCTTTTCTTGGAGTCTGGAATCATTCTATCTATTCAATTTGGCAAAATCCTAAAAGGTTAATTATATTAATTGCTGATGTCAGGTAAACTGTTGCTGGATAAAGTATTGGAGAGCATGGGCACTATTTGTAGAGGTCCTGAGACGCAAATGTAAATGACTTGATGCAAATCCATCCCTTCTCCCTTCTTTAGGAAATAAATGAACTAGAATCTTCCACTGATAACAGATCAATAATGTCACCTTCTTATTAAGAAGAAGAAAAAGCTAAAAATGTATCCTATCCAAATAGTGTGATTCCAAGAGGAGTAAATTATCACGGGGTAAACGATCGATCGATACTAGCATTTATTGAATTAAAAGCCAGAGATTATATCTCATTTATTCATAGGAACTCTATGAGAAACGAATTATCATCATCATTTTATAGATTAGAAAATGGAGACTTAGAGAAGGGTAAATACCTTCTGCAAGATTATGCAATTTGGAAATGGGGGAATTTGAATTTAAGTCTAAATATGCCAAATATTTTCAGTTCCAAGGATATTAATCATCCCACCAGAGTATACAGAAGGATTTGAGGTGAGATCCATGAAAGATAAAATCAAGAAATAAAAATTAAAAAAAGAAGAAATGCAGTCAAATATCTATAAGAGGGATGGTCTCAGCCGCATGCAAATCAATGAAGTTAGAACACACCCTCACACCATACACAAACATAAACTCAAAATGGCTTAAAGACTTAAATATAAGACATGATACCATAAAACTCCTAGAAGAGACCATAGGCAAAACGTTCTCTGACATAAATCGTACCAATGTTTTCTTACGTCAGTCTCCTAAGGCAATAGAAATAAAAGCAAAACTAAACAGATGGGACCTAATCAAACTTATAAGCTTTTGCCCAACAAAGGAAACCACAAACAAAATGAAAAGACAACCTACAGACTATGAGAAAATATTTGTGAATGATGTGACCGACAAGGGGCTTAATTTCCAAAATATACAAATAGCTCATACAACTCAATAACAAAAAAACAACCCAATCGAAAAATGGGCAGAAGACCTAAATAGACATTTCTCCAAAGAAGACATCCAGATGGCCAATAGGCACATGAAAAGATGCTCATCATCACTAATTATTAGAGAAATGCAAATCAAAACTACAATGAGGTACTGCTTCACACTGGTCAGAATGGCCATCATTAAAAAGTCTACAAATAACATGCTGGAGAGGGTGTGGAGAAAAGGGAACAGTTCTACACTGTTGGTGAGAATGTAAGTTGGTGCAGCCACTATGGAAACAGTATGGAGGTTCCTTAGAAAACTAAAAATAGAGTAGCCATATGGTCCAGCGATCCCACTCCTGGGCATATATCCAGACAAAACTATAATTCAAAAAGATACATGCGCCCCATTGTTCATAGCAGCACTATTTACAATAGCCAAGACACGGAAGCAGCCTAAATGTCCACTGACAGATGAATGGATAAGGAAGATGTGGTATATATACACCATGGAATACTACTCAACCATAAAAACGAATGAAATAATACCATTTGCAGCAACATGGATGGAACTAGAGATTATCATACTAAGTGAAGTAAGTCAGAAAGAGAATGACAAATACCATATGATATCACTTATATGTGGAATCTAAAATATGACAAAAATGAACATATCTATGACTCACAGATATAGAGAATAGACTTGTGGTTGCCAAGGGGAGGTCAGTGTGGGAGGGAAGGATTGGGAGCTTGGGATTAGCACAGGTAAACTATTATATATAGAATGGATAAACAACAAGGTCCTTCTGTATAGCACAGGGAACTATACCCAAGATCTTGTGGTAAACCATAATGGAAGAGAATATGAAAAAGAATGTATATGTGTATAACTGAATCACTTTGCTGTAGAACAGAAGTTAACACAACATTGTAAATCAACTATACTTCAATAAAATTTTTTAAAAAGAGGGAAGTTCTCAAAATGCAAATCTGATCATACATCATTCCTCCCTCCCTCTCTCATCTCACCTAAAACTTCACTGCTCTTAAGATTAAAGCCAAACTCCTTATCATGATCAACAAAGCAACGTGTGATCTGGTGCATCCCTGCCTTCCAAGCCTCATCTTCCACTACCTCGTCCTTCTCTCCATTGCAGCCATGCTGGCTTGTTGGTGGTCCTTTATATCTGTCGTGCTCTCTCCTGAGTTAAGCTGTTTTTGGTCACTGAGATTCTCTTGCTTATCCTCTTTACCTGGTTAAATTCTTTTCATTCCATGTAGTTCAGTTAAGTGACACCATAAGGAGGTTAGATCCCCCATATCATATAAACCATGTATGTCTTTATTGCCTTTGTCAGAATTGTAACTTATATTTGTCAGAATGATTATTTCTGGGTTAATAGTTCTTATCTGTACTTTTTGTAGTTTGTATTTAGAGCTTCATTTGGTTTTTTATTGCAACTCAAGGACTAAATAAGCTAGGTATCATTTTCCGTTTTACGGAAGAAGAAATTGAAGCCCAGGGAAGTTTAACGCTCATCTAAATTTACACTGATAATGGCAGAGCCTGCTTAAACCCAAGGCTTCTGAATCCCAGTTTACTGTCGATTACACCAAAGCCTTATTGTGGCATCAGTGGAAATGCAAATTCCTGCTGTCTATCCATAACAGAAGCCAGAAAAAGGGGAAAAAACACACAGAATGTGGTCCTCAGGAACCAAAGAGAAAGCGTGAATTTGGGAAGGAATCCTACAGATACCAGCACTGCTTTCCCAGGTGGGGCTGCCAGAGCCAGCTCAGGGTGCTGGGCAAGCTCACAGACTCTCATAGAGACCCTGGAGCACGAATCCAAAAACTCGAGGGAGGAGTGATCTCTCTAGTCAAGGAGCTGATTGTGAACTCTGAGTGAGTGGGGGAAAGTGGCCAAAGTTCAGCAGCATAGGAGGACACACCTCTGGCCAAGCCTCTGTTTACAGGGAGGCAGCAGGTTCCACTGAGTATTGTGGACATGCCTCCAGCTTTGGACCGGAGCAGAGCAGCTCTTTGTAGGGGAAGGTTGGGGTGGGAGCCCTTGGGACCAAACAGATCCAAGGCCCATTGACGCATTTATTCCCCAAAGACACACAGGCCAGCCCCAACCAACTAAAAAAACAAACTAACCAAAACTCCCAAACCAACCAACCAACCACTAAACAAAAACATGCTTTAACTTGCAGACTCCATCCCAACCCATTTTTGAGCCAGTTTTGACCAGCATAAACAGACGAGTCTGGGCTGAGCTGTGCAATCAGAACAGCTGGCTGCTATTCCCGGGACAAGCATGCCACAAAGTGTAGAAGTTCCTCTCACCTCAGCTGCATTGCTCAGCCTGAATAACTGTTCTTCAGTTTAATTTTCCCGACTAGTATGACTTCTCTGAAAAAGAGAACCTTGCTAGTGACTGTAATCCAATTGGCTGGTTTCCTGCCCAGGACTTCCTGTGTCCTTTGCCCCAGAAGTTGTCCTTTTCCAGCCCTCCCAGATATTGGTTAGGATCTACTTAAATAGAATAGACCTCTTCACCACATAAAACCATGAAAACCAGTACTTTGATTCTCCTGATACCTTGACCTAAGAGAAGACCTGGGTCAGTTCTGGCTCCTGAGCTCCATTGGATAATATCTAGTGCTCTTATCCTCCTCTCAGGAGCTGAATCTAACCCCTAGCTCTAGCTTGGTCTTTCACAAAAGGTCGACCTAGGAAAACTTAGAATGTTATGGCATACTCTTCAGTTTTAACAAATTTCGTCTCAGATTTCTGCATTGCAGATACTCCCTGGTGAATATAGGAATTGCTCAATGCCACCGTTCAAACCAGCACTAGGGTTCTGTTTCCATGTGGCAGGCAATAGCCTTGGACAAGTCTAAGACTTCATGAGAAGCACCTTCCCAGAAGTGTCCACTATACTCATTGCGAAGTTAATCTTTGCTCACCCACTGACCCTGGACTTCTGCACCAAGTCCAGCTTCTCTCCTCAAATTTAATTGACCTTCTTGTGGTTTTCCTTCTGTTGTTTGGACATCTGACTCCCATATGAAATCTTCTCAGGCCTCTGGATACTTCGTTACCAGTTGCCTCTTACCTGCCTGAGCCAATTTCTTAACTCCAGAGGTCTCCCACAGCCTTTCTAAATGTCACCAGAGATTTTTAAAAAATGAGTAGTACTGCTCAGGGAATTATTGCCTTGTAAGCTAGCGTGGTGGGGATAATCAAATGGGTGGTTTCAGTGTACAGTCAAGGTAAAGAGCTACTGCTATATTTTCTTAGATTTCAGTGGAAATAGTATTGGAGAGAGAAGGGCAGATGTGAGGGAGAATAGGTTCAAGGCACAGGAAATAAGTGGGGAAAGTGAGAGCTTAATAGGGGAAGTGTCAGTTGAGAGGTGGGGAGAGATTGAATAAAAGAGAATCTGTGCCCTAGGGCCACATAGAAAATGTGCTCAGGAGGCAAACAGGAGTGAATCTAACCTAGACTCCTGGTTGTAAACTATTGAGAGGAGCAGCACTTACTGGACCTGGTGAAGTCACACTTAGTTCATACAGCTGGAACACCTAGGCTTGTAAATATCCTTAGAGTCCACACAATCTACATTCCCGCCTTCTCATGGCTTCTCTGAGCATCAAGAATTGCTGCATAGGATGGGAATGGGGACACGGCCGTGGAGGGTGGACTTGGGGACACGGGGAGGGGGAAGGGTAAGCTGGGACGAAGTGAGAGAGTGGCATGTTCATATATACACTACCAAATGTAGGGTGGATAGGATAGCTGGTGGGAAGCAGCCGCATAGCACAGGGAGATCAGCTCGGTGCTTTGTCTGCAACTAGAGGGGTGGGATACAGAGGGTGGGAGGGAGACGCAAGAGGGAGGGGATATGGGGACATATGTATATGTGTAGCTGATTCACTTTGTTATAAAGCAGAGACTAACACACCATTGTAAAGCAGTTATACTCCAATAAAGATGTGAAAAAAAAAGAATTACTGCATAGTTCTAACAGCCAACTAGAGGACAAAATCAAATCACATGTTGATTTTGATTTTCTTGGCAATCCTGTGAGGTAGGCAAGACAGTTAGTATTTTTACCTCAGTTTTATTAGTGAGACTCAGAATGGAGGAGTGATTTGCCCAGGGTCACATAGGTACTGAATTCAAGGCAGAAACAAGATTGAAGCTTGGATTGTTTCACTCCAAATTTATATCTTCCTTCACTTCACCACTCTGTCACAAAGGACTGAGAATTCTCTCAAAATACGGAGGTCAGTTTAGGTTGTAATGCCCTGCTTTGCTGCTCTGGGTGAATTGCTGTCATTAAATTAGTGGGAAGGCTGTTTGTTTCCTCATCAGCTGGATCAGTGGTCCTTAAGGGAAATGGTGCCACTTCTTTGGATGCATTCGGAAATCTATAGGGAGTGGGTTTTGGTTGTCACAGTGATGAGGAGCACCTACTGGCATTTACTGGGTGGGGTCTAAAGATTCTGTAAAAGTCTCATATTACATTCTCACACAGCAAAGAATTCTAGCATCACAAGTGATGCTGAGAGCCCAGTGGATATCATGTGGGTAAAAAACTTTTGTATAATTACCCAAGTTAAGAAAACTCAATTTTGCATGTAAACACAAAGTAAGTTACATGGTTTTAATTGTTACTGAATTTTCAGAAACGTGACTCCCAAATAAGTCCAGGGAAAAAATTGTTTATGTTTTTGTCAGAACTTTACAAAGAATTGCTCACCATATTTAGAAAATCACAATGCATGTGATTTTACCTTAACTTTACTTACTGACTTTATAGTCTTGCCCCAGAGTAGGGGTGGAGGTGGGGAACTTTGACTGTACAGTTGCCAGAAACGGACTTGCACTTTTCTTTAACATGCTAATTGTTGATGCTCGACAAACCAAGGCCATAAATTGTAACATATTGAAATTCATTCTGGGAAAAGCAACTGATCTAATAACCTCATGCTCCACTAATAAAAAGCCTGGGTTTTGGCTGAAACAATGGGTGAACCAGCTCTTGTCACTGGATCATCCAGAAGCTTACATGACAAATTTGAATTTGAAATGGAAATGCCTGAATTTGAAAACATTCCACAGAACAGTTTGTTCTATCTTTTCTAGGAGAAGGGAAGTTGAGTCTGGATAAGGCATTCTGTCACAGATTCATTTCAGCCTCATGTCATAGCTTGTGTATTATTTAGAGGTAATTTAAGATTCCTGTATATGGTAACAAATACTGAAACTTTCATTTCACCAACTGCACTCTCTCCCTGAACTTTCTAATTCCAGTCTTTGTTTTGGAATGAAACTATTAAGCTGCAATATGAAGTTAAACACACTCAACAGGGAAAGGTGTGTGAGTCAGCAGTTTGTAGATGCCAGGAAAGGAATGAGAGGGCTTTCAAGCTCATGTTATTAATGTGAATTATTTTGAAGGCTGTATGGTTGGCTGTTTCACCGAACTTCGGCAGGGATCAGCAATTTGCTAATGATGAAAATAAACTAACAAACAACATTACGTTCTCCAAAAAGGTTGCAAAGCTGATCATTTGGTAATCACAAGTTAAAGAGAGAAAGCTGTAGGTGATTGTTTCAGAGTGACCCGTGGAAAAGTCCCCTGACCTCAGCTCATTATCTTGAATGGTCACATCTCAGGCTCACCGTGAATGACAAATCTGCCCCAAATCACATCTGGGCTGTAACTTCTTAGAGCCTTCAGCTCTTTTGTGACAAGTGCTTTGGAATCACTTCTAAATATTATGTTCACAGTAATTGTGGGAAGACCCAAAGCCCCATTCTGGAAAACCTGATCCAGGTCAACTCCATCAAAATCTTCTGGGGAAAGTAAACAAAACAAAACAAAACAAAAACACAATTCCCAAACACAACCCCCAGCCACCTGATATGGTAGTGCTGGTGTGACACCTGGGAATCTGTGTATCAAAGCAATCTACAGATTCAATGCAATCCCTATCAAACTACCAGTGGCATTTTTCACAGAACTAGAACAAAAAATTTCACAATTTGTATGGAAACACAAAAGACCCCCAGTGGCCAAAGGAATCTTGAGAACGAAAAATGGAGCTGGAGGAATCAGGCTCCCTGACTTCATACTATACTACAAAGCTACAGTAATCAAGACAGTATGGTACTGGCACAAAACTAGAAATATAGATCAATGGAACAGGATAGAAAGCCCAGAGATAAACCCCCGCACATACGGCCACCTTATCTTTGATAAAGGTGGCAGGAATGTACAGTGGAGAAAGGACAGCCTCTTCAATAAGTGGTGCTGGGAAAACTGGACAGGTACATGTAAAAGTATGAGATTAGAACACTCCCTAACACCATACACAACAATAAGCTCAAAATGGATTAAAGACCTAAATGTAAGACCAGACACTATCAAACTCTTAGAGGAAAACATAGGCAGAACACTCTGTGACATAAATCACAGCAAGATCCTTTCTGACCCACCTCCTAGAGTAATGGAAATAAAAACAAAAA